>NW_023416390.1:24423223-25000723 GCF_014108235.1 Myotis myotis
CCCTCTCCCTTCCTCTTTGAAATCAATAAAAATATATTTTAAAAAAGATTCAACACAAAAATATTAATGGCTTATATTTATCCCACAACAGCCTTATGATCATGTTATTATCATTTCATAGAAGAGAAAATTGAAGCACTAAATGATGAAGGAACTTACCCCGTGACATTGCTAAGTAACTAGCGGGCAGGTTGGACTGAGACAATGGGTCTCCAGAGCTCACTGTGCTGCCCTGCAAACCCCTTCTTTTAATGTTCCCCCCAATTCCTGAGGCTCCTGAGCAGAGACAAAGGAATTCTTTCACATATTAAAGGTGTTTATATATCTTTCCCAAGCCCCACCCCGACCCAACTACTCCCTATTTCCCCTCCCCTCCCTTTCCACACACACTACATAAACCTTATCTGTTGTTTAAAACAGAGGTTGGCCTGTCCTGGTCACTCCTGTGTAAATGCAGTGAGATTCCTGATAGGAAGGCCAGTAATCCCTAATAAAAGTCTGATAACAGTCTCTTAGGTGAGAGAGCAAACATATTAGCTTTAGAGGAGAATGTACTCATTGAGTTAAAAATACACAGACAAAAGAAGATAGAAGGACCAGCATAAAATAGCAAATAAAATCATCCTAATTCCAGGCTGGATAACCACCTCAACAGAAAGTACACATTTGCCGTTAGATTTATTAGCAGCAAGGACAACAAAATCAAACAGCCAACTAAACATTTTACCTGCTTACCCACCTACAATGCCCAGTCACCTTTGTTTGCTTTGCCCTTACTCCCTTTGAATCACCAAGGCCCAATCTCAATACTTTTTTCATTATAATAATATTATCTGATTCTTGCCTTGCTTGTTTGCAAATCATTTGCATAAACGGCACTTCATATATGAACTGAGTCATCAATACAACCCATAAAAGTAGTTCTCCCATTTCCCAGATTAGGAAACTGAGCTTCTGGGAGGTGACCCAGCTATCAGGGCAGGAAACTGATCTGATGCCAAAGCCAGTGCTGCTCCCATTCCACTAACTCCTGGCCCTCTGAGGGCCACCTGCACACCTTTCCTTCTTTCTCCTGGCCGCCTGGTTTTGTGTACTGCTGTGCCATCACCAAATCTGCTACATCTAAGAATGTAAAATAGTTTGCAAATGCTCACACAACTAAAGGTATGCTCACTCTTAGCCTCTGTCAGATAGGCCCCTCTGATAAACCAGATAGAGAATCAAATTAGCATTTGCAGGCTCAAATAAATTAAAAGCACAGAGCATTAAAAAAAAATCTATATGAAAAAACAAACACACACACAAAAACCACAAAAAAACAAAGACGAAAAAAAAAAGCCAACCCTCATGAATATACCCAACATAGTAATAGTGGTTCTCTCTGAGCAGTAGGATTATGGGTAATGCGCCTCACAGCGATACTCTATACTTTATAAATGTTTTATAATTACTGTCTATTACACTGTTGGATATAGGGAAAATGATTTTAAAAATGTTAAGTGATCAGCACACTGAAATGTTGAGTCTCTTAAGGAAGAAAGGAAAAGGCAGACATTGGCCATGGGGGGACTTATTTTGCCCAGTCCTGAGGGTGAAGGTGGCCTCACCATCCACAGAGCTAAGGGCAGAAACTGAGTCAATGGCTCCCTCTTTCCACCAGGAGCTGTGACTTCTGGGAAAGAGTCACCCCTCCCTAAGAGCTGCCAACCCTTCTCACATCTAAACACGATGACTTGTACCAACAGAGAATGCCCATCCTCTAAAACAAGCGTTATTTTTTAAAAAATATATATTTTATTGATTTTTTTACAGAGAGGAAGGGAGAAGGATATTAGAAACATCGATGAGAGAGGAACATCGATCAGCTGCCTCCTGCACACCCCCCACCGGGGATGTGCCTGCAACCAAGGTACATGCCCTCGACCAGGATCGAACCCAGGACCCTTGAGTCCGAAAGTCGACGCCCTATCCACTGAGCCAAACAGGTCAAGGCATCTAAAACAAGCTTTAAAGATGGTTTGGATTTGGGTAGAGAGGGAGCTGATTATTCCACAGGCAGAGTTAATTATTTTGACCTAATGCTTTGCCATCCCCCTTGGTGTCAGGTCTCCGACTTAAAATTACCCCATAGGCCATCACACACTGTCTTTAAAAGCAAAATTTGAGATGGCACTGAAGAGTATACCCTAACTTTTCATAACTCCACAGTCATGTCACTAAATGTGACACATGAAAGTCAGGTCATCAGCTGGAAAGGTTCTTAGGTACAATACACGGAGCTTTTAGACCCAAATCAAACAACCTTTTGTTCCTTCGTTGGGCAAACCTACTGGTATATTTTCCTCGGCATGAAGACAGAAGGCTGGAAACAGAAAAGGTGTTTTAACGTGAGTACTGTTTTCACAGGAGGAAATTCGACCTACCACCAAACGACTCATAAAAAGGGAGAAAAACGGATTCAGAAAGTGAAATGATTTCAAGTGTTATGTTAACTGAATATCAAAATAATAAACATCCAAAGCAAACAGGCCCGTAGGAGCAGGCAATAAATCAAAATACGTGTGGGAATCGGACCTCATTAGGTTTGAAAAAAGGAACACTGTTGCACAAACTGGTTATTAGCAGCAGGTTCTCTCTCCCTCCCTCTTTTTATTTTCTTTTTTCCTCTTCAGAAAAAATTGGGACAAAGCCCACATCTTGTAATACGGAAGTTCTTTCCTTATTGTACATGTCTCAGCAAGTCGCCATCAGCTGTTACTCGTTATTAGGGATCTGTGTCAACGTTAAGGCCAGGAGACTGACTCATGCATCAGAACGGGGAAGAGAAAGGCCTGATGATCCCTTTCAACTGCCTTCGCGTTCAGTGTTATGCATTACAGAGGAGACGGCAGTTCACATTCTCTAGCATGAAGCATTTGAGCACAGCTGGAAGCAAATTCTAGGCTGGAACAACACAGCAGCGGGTGGGCTGAACAGAGGGATGGGCGAATACCTGTGCCGAGCATGACACTGGTGCTGGCTCTGCCACATGGCAGAACCCTGCGGGAGGACCAAAGGCAGGGATAAAGGGCCCCTGGACCCCCAGAATTCTTCTCAGGATCAAAGCAACCACCAGCAAACATGGCTAGGCGAGGAATTCTTAAATCTGTGGACTCAGGGCTCCATGAGTAAGACTTGGGAATAGGGATAGGAGGAGCTCTGTTCTCCTGCTTCACTGGGTGGATCCGTAGCCGGGAAGGGAAGATCTGCAGCAGGACATTGCAGTCTGCAGGAAGGCAGTTCTCTTGGTCCAAATCACAGCACCTTCTACACTCAGCCCAGACTCCACTGCCCCCTCATGCTGTGATACAGGTGATTCTGTGAGTACTCTCCCACCCCAACTTCCCTGGAAGTCCTTCAAATACCAGCTATATAAGTGGCTGAAGACAGAATTGACACCTCAGGGGCCTAAGGCTAAACATATCAAGGCTAATTTAGAGTCACATAACCAGCCCCATGCACCCAGAGACATTCAATTTAATAAAAGAATCAGGTGTTAACTGGATATCACATTTTGTAATACATGCAAATATCAAATTATTATGTTGTACATCTAAAACTAATATAATGTATGTCAATGATATCTCAATAAAAATATTATTTTAAAAAATCAGTTAGGGTCCAACTGCCTCAGTTGCTTCTAATATGTTTCAAGAGCACTTAGGAAGCAAAGGCAAGCAAGAATTATTACTAGGAAAGGCCAACAAGGCTTCTAACCGTGACTGGTACTGAAACCACAACATTAGGACAGTGATGTTAAACTTTCTCTCCGAGGTCCCCTTAGAGCATCAAAATCCAGTTAGAAGATGTTTATACTGGGACCTTATTACTCTAGTATAGATGAGTAGATTAACCACTTCAGTGCCTCTGAAATGCAGATCATTTCTTACATTCTTCAAAGCATTAGACCTGTTTCTGCTTGCAAAAATCATGTGTGCTTTCTGAGCTTAAGGAGCTAGAGTGCCTGGGACTCAAAAAGCCTCTTTCAAATAACTTTTGTATTGTATAATTTTAACAAAATTCTTGTCAGTCCTCAGGCAGAAATTTCAGGGTAACCACAAATAGACATAGGAAAACAAAAGATATTCTAATTCAAGACTGAACCATGATAGAAAAGTAAAATATGCAAATCTACTTCCTGTACAGAGAGTCACACTTGCCTTCTAACTCAGGGCTGATTCTGAATGATATCCTTTTTCTTCAATGATGCACGAGAAGAAAAGTAATACCAACTGCCTAACAGTTACATCCATCTATGTGCATATACCTATATTGGTCCAAACCCAAACAGAATCTTGTATTTGTGCAAAGTCCAAGCTGGATTTTTCTCTCTGGGAAGCAGAGTCTTTGCAGACAAATGTTTGCTGAATGAAAGGAGGAATTAATGAGGAGATGCCATGTGCAGAATTTCCCAGGGAAAATGTGTCTGGAACAAGGGCCACCAGCTGCATCATTGATCCTTGTCCTTTATCAAGGGAGTGGCCAGTGCTCTTTCCAGAGGGTCGACTAAGACAAACCAAACACATTAGGGTGTTTGTAAGAGAAATTTCATGCATGGGATCAATTGTCACAGAAATATTTAAATATAGCCTATGAAAAGATGAGAAACACTGATCAGCTGAGATTTAACAGACTTTCTGATTGTTGGCCACTTTAATTTGATAAGTAGGCACATGAATTAACCAAAGTCCTTATCATTTGTTATAAAGGCAGTTTAATAACTTCCAGTTCCTGCTCAAGGAGCTAACATTTCTGAGCCATTTTATGAGCTCCAGGAGAACAGAGTGGAAGGGAAAGCAGTCATACCAAAGTTGCCTAGTACATTTCATGTGAGCCACACATGGCCTTGGCATGGAAACTACGAGAAAGTTACATTTTACATGTGCATGCATTATAATCAACCCACTATGTATGCTATCATGGCAGCTCTACCTCTCTAAACATGTGCTATTTTTTGTTCAAACTATATTACAACAAATCACAAGTCCAGTCTATCTTTTTTTGATTTGGTTTCTCTATTTTTGTCTGCAGCCTTTTGCTAATCCTTGAAAGAGGAAATGGAGTCAGTGGTCATGACCACCTCCTTGCACTTTCCCCATGTGTATCAATAAAGCATACAGAAGTGCTCTTGACTAAGGGGGTTGATGACTTTGAGGGAGAAGGAAAGCTGATGTGTTCAAAGCATAAATTCAAAGGTATGGCCCCCAAAGGAAAAATGACAAAGCCCTACACCCATCTGTGACTCCTAACATCAACACAGCTTCTGAGATAAATATTGTACCACACTGAACAAGTTCCAGTTTATTAAGTTTCAAAAAGTATGTGACAAGGATGGTACCAGCAAGGACTGTGCCTCTTCTGGAGAAATCAGTATGATTTCAGACATTCTGACATTCACTTTTGTGACTACTCTGCCAAAAACGTTTCTGTGAGGGAGTACTGGGGTTGTAAAGACTGGAGAAATAATCTGTCCCCTATGAAAACCAGAATACCTTCTACTACAGGACTATGTCACAGCAACTGCCAACTCTTGGCCAACTAGGGGACATACTGTGAGTGAGCTAGCAGAGCCACACAAGAGGAGTGGGTGCCAAGCCCTGAGTGAGACCCTACCCTGTTCCCACATTTCTACAGCACCATGTGCTTCATACCTAGTAAATAAAATATACATATAAGAAAAACTAGTTAGGGTACGTACTGTTCTCTACTGGTGATTATTTAGACTGCCCAACCTGGATAAGCAGAGAGATTCTATTGCAAATGTCTATCTAACTACTTCTCTTGAAGGATAACAGCATGGATCTTTTTTAAATTTAAATCTTTACAAGGATAACTAAAAGAATGATTTGAGAATGGCCCACAGGGAGAATAAATGGTATCTTGTTTACTAAAGCATGAATGTGTGCAGAAACAGACCACTAACTAATAAACCAATCATTGGTGGTCCAGTTACCCACAAGTGGTTTTGGAAACTACCTCTGCTCTGGTCCCAGCTCTGGTGATGGCCCTGATTCTATTCCCTTTTGTTGGTCTTCTTGGCTAATCCACATCCAGCCTTGCTCTAAGCAAGTTTACTTTTTAACCAAAATGCTACACTAACTCCAGAAAATTCCAACTCTTCATCTGCAAATGCTGCCAGGTCTAACGGTGGCACTTAGGAAGGATCGCCCTTCCCCCCACCCCCACCCCCACCCAAAAAAAAAAAAAAATTCAATGCAGGTGCTTGATAGCTAGAAATGGTCTTCTTCCTTGGTCTGGTTGCAGTGGGTGGGGTTATGTGAATTTCTCTACCCTTTTAGAAGGAAGAGAACCTCTAGGCTGTGATTATTTCTGGAATCCAAAATCAATTTGTGGCTTGTCTAACAATTTCAATAGTTGATAATTTTTTGATTCTTCCTTGTTCTACTAGGTTTGCCACATTTGGTTGATAACTTTATCCTTATAACCAAACTGAACAGCCTTTCACTTCTATGTAGTTGTATTCCAACCACTTCTCTCCCCTATCCCCCAAGAAACAGTTCAGGTAGAAAAGAAACAAATTACTCACACCCCTTAAGTACACAGATCTGCTCTTCACTTAAGTATCTACATGATCTATTTATTTTTTACAGAAAATCAAAGTATTCATAGCATCCAACCAAAAAATGTGATATTGGCTAAATTCTGTATATCTGGATTGACCTCATTGGCCCAGATGGGTGTGGCATTGTGCTCTCTCAGATCCACAGGTCTTTCTTTTTCAACCAGGTTAATTTTTTTTCCCCTTGCAGCTCAAAATTGTATTTAAATAGACACATACTTAAATTCCTTTTTTTCGGAGTTTATTAAATCTTAAATTGAATTTTTTTTAATAAAAGAAAGAAATGAGCAGCACTATTTTCTCCCTTGGATTTTATATTTAGCAAGGGAACCAGCTAATCACTATTAGTTCTGTGTCAACCAGAGTCAGTCTTGCAGCAAGGCAAGTGCACCAGTGGTGTCCAAATGCCATTCTCAGCTTAAATTAACCAGAAGCATCTGTTAAAAATTCAAATCACAAACTCAAAACTCAAAATTTTGGGGACATGACATTAAAAATGTATATTTGCAGCAAGTATCCCAAATGATTCTAACATAGAAAATTCATATTTGGAACCACTGGGGTTATCATCAGAGAGAGAAAAGCCCAGAAAGCAATAATCTTCCACCAACTTATATTATGTCATTCTTACAGAGAGAGAGAGAGAGAGAGAGAGAGAGAGAGAGAGAGAGAACAACCATGTGTTGAACTAAATAAACACCATCATTTATTTGCTATTCTAAATCACCTATCCACAAGGTACTAAAACATCAATCATGTCAAATCAAGGGAACTCTTTTTGTGTTTTGCTCTTCAAGCAATTGATTTGTTATTTTCTTCTTTGTTTAAATAAATAAATCCAATCATCCTTTAAATAGAACAGTCAGGTCAACTTTACTCTGAGGCTTTCCTTATCTTTCTTTCTCCTTCTTGCCTGAAGTGGTAGAACAAACATTTGGGTAAACATTACAAACCATACCATTGCTGTGCTTTAGACTCCACTTCCCACTTTAGCTGGATACCCTTATTCAGTGAACAACCTATACAATAGTACATGGCAGTTTAGTTCCAGAATCTAGGCTCTTACAGGGATAGGTCTACATTCTATTTACCTTTGCATCTCCTATAGTGTCTGAAACCATATAGTACACAGTTTTATTCTGTCCTGGTACTCCATGTGTGATCATAGGAGTGAATAAACAAATGGAAAAAGAAAAATGTCACTATGGTTTTATTGGTAAGCACCCCATTGATTTTTGTAGCACACTCATGGAATATATCATGTATTTTCAGTAAGAAACTAGTATTTGTCACCATCTCTTACAATACTGGATAGGTCATAAATTTTAAGAATGCCATAGAGGCTGATTTTTTTTTGTTGGTTTATTTACTAGATCAGAAAGTGAATTCAACTTTCAGCACTTATTTTATTTGCCAACAGAAACTCATGGGTTTAGTCAAGTGCCAAGAAAAGTAGTTAATCATCGGAATTATGTGGATTCTGGCAAAAATTACTTTCTTTTTAGGGGAAAAAAAAAAAGGAGCACTGAGTCTTTATCTCCCTTTAGCAAAACCAACTGATAATAATAGTAAGAATAAAACTCTATTAATTCATCTAATAGCTCTAGGCTGCTAATCAGTCTAGAAAAGTGACATTACCAAGAATATACTGGTTATCTTTATTGCATGTCATTGATATATAATGCAATTGATTTTCGCGCTTTCAACATTCCAAAATGAAATATAGCTTTTGTCATGTCATTAGATTGGAATTTTTTGACAATACATTTACATGCCAAAAATAACATTACACACAAGAATAATGTCAAAATAAATTACAGGTAGACCTGTATCCCAAGGACATTTTCATTTGTGTTTTAGACTAGAAGACCTATCACCCTACTCAGATGTCTATTTCAGTCCAGTATGTTTCAGGCTCTTATTAATTCAATGAATTACTCATTTTGTGCCAGCTACATGCCCAGCCCTCGGTTTTGCTGAGCAGTAATTATACTTACACAAAAGTCTGCATGAATCTAAAGTATATGACTTTTTTCAAAGAACAATTACAGAGACTTCCATGCAAATGATCCTTGAAAGTGGGCACTTTGATGGCTTTACATGATTACTATAATATAGAAACTTTTGGGAACTGGCTTCTTCAAAATATATAATACCTTATTTTCAAATGTACTTAGTTCTGGGCAATTTTTTATGTTAAGGTGGATTTAATTTTTGTAGGTCAAATAATTAATAGACAAGGTTGTTGATAAATGAAATAAATCATGCCATGAAACATTGTTTTAGTCAAGAATAATGAATAGTAACTTTAGTACCTGCTTTGAAAGCAGCATTAAAATAAGTATTTGGAGCGTTAGTGACATTCAGGGAATAAGCATATGGTAGGTCTCCAGCATTCTTGGATTTAGTTGCCAACCGCTATCTGAAGGCGGTCCTACTTTGCTGCTGCCTGCAGAACCCTCAGAGTCTCTGGGACTGAGACTTACTTAGTTGTTATTGAAATAAATAAAGGAGTGAATGAATAAATGTATGAATGAATGATCACTGCAGTTCACAAATGTGCTCAAAGGCCATGGCATATAGTGATTTATTCCAGTCTCTCTTTCCAAAGAGGGATATTGCTGAAGCTTGTCTTACTAAAGACTCCCTCTAGTTTCTGCTTAAACACTTTCCATGGCATGGGGCATACTGCTTATCTTGGATGGGCTGGCTAACCAGGCATGTGCAAACCTCCCTGACATAGGTAACAGAGGGAGACAGGAAGTAACCCGAATCTGGAGGACTAGAGCTAAAGAGACTGACATAGGGCCAAATCAGGATCCCAAATGTTGTTGGAAACAGTGTCTTGATTTGTGACAACATCATCTTAGGGATTCCAGCTAGAAGGCAGAGAACAGAGCAATGAGGGGGTCCTAAGAAAGTACCAGACTAGAAGTCACTGAGAGGACCCACATTGAAATTCCTGCTCATTCAGAACAAGACTCTGTGGGACTGGGGAAAAGGTGCAGTAGCCTAGGGGAAGAGAAGGGCAAGTTCATTCACAGAAGATGTCAGAGTTACAGCCAAAGGAGGTGGTCCCAGTGGGAACTGGAATGCTGAGCTGGAAAGAGAGACAGTAGTTGTAGTGTCTGGGCCAATAATGTATGTGGGAAGCTGTAACTCCATGGGTATGTAGATACCAATATTCATCCCTAACAAGACAGGAATGCAGTCTACAACAGCAAAGCCAATCCCTACCAGGCAAGAAGCTGATCCTGAGGTTACCAATGAACCATTTCCTTGGTCTGCAGTGGCGGTGGAAAGGAAAAGGCCAGCCCTGGCAGGCAAGGCCAGCCCCTCCAGACAAGGACAGTAGAATCAGTCTGTAGTTAGGCCTGTGGATCAAGAAGCCAGGGAATATGTGCCACGATGTTCCCAAATGTGACCTCAGATTCAATTTGTGTGTGAACATATTTCTTTCTCTGCATTTCCCCAATGGTCTACAATGAACAGAATTAGTTTAAGGAGTAATGTGTTAATTCATTTAATAGGAAAATAATTTTTTAAAGAGTAGGACTTTATTTTCTGTATTGCTAAGAGATGAGTGACAGAAGGCAGAAAGAATATTTTAGGTTCAAGGAAACACATCCATGGTTTTCACTCTCCTTGGAGCTACCCTATTTCCAAATGACAAGGTCTTCCAGATTAGCACCAAGGTGTGCAGGATTCTTTCACTGAGAAAGAGGGAGGCAAAAGAGTAGAGAGAGGTGGAAAAGAAAGGATAATACATTTTACCATATTCTGTCCATGCAACTGGAAAAATAATTTGCAAAATGTTTAATTTGTTTTAAAAAGGGGAAGGTGCAAAAAATTCCCTAATTAGATAATTATTATTCCAAGGTGAATAAGTGGTCCTGGGAGATGAATGCCAGTATCGATGACTGGGTCACAGAAACAATTGGTTAAACAGCAGTCAATGCATTTAACTTGTAAAGAAGAAGTAGCCAACCCTACAGGGATTTAATCTCCTGGTTTGTGTGTGTGTAGGAATTTTAAAGTTCATGCATAGTCCATGAAGTCATTTTCCCTTCCAGTTGGTGAAACCCTACGGCATTCTGTAAAATTGTAAGACAACAGGGTCTAAGCAATTATATAAAGCAATCAGCCTCATCACGCTCACTTTAACAATGTCTTTTTGAAAGTCAGTGTTTCTCTGGGTTTTAAGAGCAATGATGCTCCTTCGATATGGAAAGAAAAACCTTACAGTAAATTTAGAGGAAATAATTTTCATCAAGCAACTGAACCATATAATCCTGTATATTAAAAGCTATTCTTTATATTACAGGGTAGCTGTCCACAGAATTCACAGGCAGCCAAAGAATCCCTGCATTTGTTTTAAGCAAGCATAAAACTTAATTGATTTTTAGAATGAAAATAGAGGTTCTGTTGGCAAAATTCTTATGTTTTCTCACAGGCAAGTGCAAATGAGTAAATCTAGCTCCACTTTGGAGTTCATGTCACTAATGAGCATCTCAAAAAAAAATTACATGTAATGTCACCAGAGGTGAGCTAGTCCTCTTTGTTTCAGGCTTTGGTAAGTATGTATCTCAAAACTGAGTATTAAAGCCTTTAAAATTGTGTATCTTTCAACTCAAAAGTCATTTGAAAATAATGAAGGCTATATTTTAAGATTTTGCTGTGAGAATACTCAGGGCAATATTATTAAAAGCATCAAACTGAAAGCAACCTAAATTTTCAATCACAGAGGGTAGCTGAAAAAATGTGATATATCTAAGCTACAGAAAACTCTGTGCCATTAAAAATAATGTTATGAAGTTATGTTTCTTGATCTGGAAAGAGTTTATGATCATGCTGCATGATCAATACTGTGTGTGTGTGTGTATGTGTACACATCAAAGGAAGCCTGGAAGTACAGAAACCAAATGATAAGCATGGCTCTCATTATGTGGTGACATTATAGATGACTTTGCTTATCTTTTTACTTGCTTACATTACTACATTTTTTTTTTTTTTTTTTACAAACAACATGACTTTCTTGGTGTGTGTTTTCATGAGTGTGTGTGAGTGTTGTTGTTTTTTCATTAGCTAGGTAACTTCATGATTCATAAGTTCCCTTGAACATGGCTTAAAACCATGTTCCCATGCCATGAGTGATTAGTGATAAGAGACATTAAGTAATTTGTACAAGATCCACACTCCTAGAAGGGCCCTAAAGAGCCCAGGGCACCAGGGCCCAAGCTCTAGGCCACCAAGTCACACTGTCTTCTTAAGAAGTCCACACAGGCATACACACTGTAAGACATGAAGACTAAGTTTGATACAAAGGCTAAATCTTAATGACCTGCCACATGGGCACATGACTTGTAAAACAAAGAAATGCATTTTTTATCTTTTGTGATGGAATGAATTGTGCCCTCCTGCAAATTCATATGTTGAAAGCCAAACCCCCCAATGTGACTGTATTTGAAGATTGGGCCTTTAGGGAAGCAATTAAGGTTAAATGAAGTCATAAGGGTGTAGCCCTAATCCTATAGGAGTGGTGCCCTGATAAAAAGAGAAAGAGACACCAGCACCAGTGGTCTCTCCCTCACCACATACATGCACAGAAAAGGCCAGGAGGATACAGTGTGAAAGCGACTACATCCAGGAAAAGAACCTTCACCAAAAACCAACCCAATGGAACCTCAATCTTGGACTCCTGGCTTCCAGAACTGTGAGAAAATACATCTCTGTGGAAGTCACCTAGTCTGTAGTATTCTGTTAGGGCAGCCTGAGCAGACTCAGATATTTCCCAGAGTATCATACTAAAGCCTCTCAGAACTTACTTTTCCACAAAGTCAAATTCAGAACCAAGAAGCAAATAAGAATATGATTATCCTCCTTTCTTAGACCAGTACCCTCAGCCATTCATATATTCTACATTTAGCAACTATAAACTAAAATAATCCTTCATCCTGCCATGCCAAACCAACATCCTTTCAAAATTATCTCATCCTCCAAGAATTCCTTAATCTAAGAATGGATGAACCAAGCCTAAAGCTTAGAAATTTCTCAGACTTTCCCTCTCACACATCCTCTATATGCCATGGGCTACTGTCTCTAGTGGTAGGTTTAATACCGATATGCATTTTTGCCTCCCTATTGACTGAGCACAGTGGATGCTTGCCGGGAGCCGGTCCATCCTTGCTGTTTCAAGGGACCTGGCATATATGGCATAATGTTCTTAATATGTTTGCTCACCTTCTTGGCACTATGTGTTTTAACCAAGGTCACCTCTCCAAGAAAGGTTGTTTCCCCAGGTAGGGATTTTCCCCTGAAGTTAGGGAGGGAATAAAACCCCTTAACTAAGTGCCAGGCGGGTAATTAATCACTTTAACTATGAACAATCATGCTTAAGCTACATAATCTTTACTCCCTGGAATGGAGATAAGAAACGACCTAACCTTTGGAATAGAAATTGATAGGATTGGAATCAACTGGTATAATATAGATGTAACAAGACAACAGGACACAGAACCTAGACACAGAACCTACACAGAACCTAGAGACAGAAGAACTTCGCTGGAGAGAACATGGCAAAAGATCCTGGACAGAAACTGGCCACAGAACCTAGAGACAGAACCTAGCGAGAGAACATGGCTACAGAACCTGGATAGAACATGGCAAGAGAACCTGACTAGAACCTGGTGACTGAACCTGGCTGGAGAACCTGGACAGAACCTGGCTGGAGAACCTAGCGAGGGAACATGGCTACAGAACCTGGCTGGAAAACCTGGAGAACCTAGCAAGAGAACATGGACACAGAACCTGGCTGGAGATCCTAACCAGAACTTCGCTGGAGATCCTGACCAGAACTTGGCTAGAGATCCTGGCTAGGCTGCTAATCAACTGAATGCTGTCTCCGTGTCATTCCTTCTTCGCCGACTCCGTCCACACCTTTGGGGACCCCTGGACCTGCTGGGGTTGGACCCCAGCAGATGCTTAAGAATTATTTACTGCTGAAATCAGCTATTCTTCAATACTGTTTAATTATCTAAAAGTCTTCCTTCATATCTCACCCCCAATGGGACTTTAGCATCTCCCTCCTCCAGGTCCTCATCTAAGCTTATTTTATTTATTACATGTTATAAACATTTTTAGAGGGCTGTTCACTCTCTTAGGTTACAAACTGTAAGTGGAATAGTGCATAGAAAGATATGAAGACCTAGGCTGGGTTGATATCTACAGAAAGAGGCACAGTATATTCAGGAATTTCAAGTCTAAAAGGGGGATAGGGGGAAGGGCTAGAATTTACTGAAGCCCTAAGGATTGCAATCAAGGACCACATTGAGTAGGTTTGAGTACACATACGATTCTCCAAGGCCAACCTCAAAAATATGCAGATGCTACTTTGCCTTGGCATCCACATTTTTTCTGGGCTTCTTTTTCTTTAGCATGAGCAAAAAGGCAAGACTCTAAAATTCCAGATTTAGGCATTAGTCATTATCCATATATGTTATGCTTTATCTATTTGAGCCTCAGCTTCCTCATATGTGAAATGAAAAGCGTGAACTATAAATAAAGAAGTCCTAAGTTCTTTCCAACTCTAAGAAGAGAGACGTCCCCCACTTCGCAAAGCCTCAGTATAAGACCTGTGATTTTGCCTCCGTCAGCAACAGAACCCAAACTAGCACACCCCGCCATCAGACTGAGAAAGGGCAAATAGCCTCCAAGATGTTTCCATTGTTTACAGGACTATAAAGACAAATTTCGTAAGGGAAACTACTGAGCCTGGGCAAACACATTATGTTTCCTACATGCAACATCTGTGTATAGAAAAGTAGTAATTGTCAAGTTAATGTAATGACCTTTAGTAAGTAGGGTTGTGTGGGAGTCAACAGAAAACCTAATGGTTTAGGCTTCTTTTTTAAAACAAAAAAAAGAAGACTATTGCGTTTAATATAATTTAACAATTCAGAACGTAATGTTTTAGGTGCTGAAAAGTGAGCTATTTCCACTGAAGCTACAAGGTAGCAACACAGTGGAGAAAGGGTAGGATGGATGTGTGGGTTCTAAATGAATGAATATATCCCAGCAATTGTAATTGTTTACCCCATGTTTTCCCCCTTTTCTCTTTTTACATAAATGAATTGCCTTCTCAATGATTTCATTGCCATTTTTTCTGCATACATTTGCAACTAAATACTCTAACTGAATCAGCTTGAAAACACGTGCACAACATAATAGATTATTAAAGTTAATGCTTTTTAGATTGATTTTTCTCCTAAACCTCTTTGGATTTATTGCACCACATTATGAAATAAAAGAGTTATCATCTGGGGTTGGGCTGTCCTTCTATTAGGATGCACTGATGGTGTCTTTTGTAAACTTGGGCCTATGCTTATAACCTCCTTCTCTTCTCTGGTACAGAGTCAAAATACAAATAATGTGTTCAGTAATACACTCTAGGGAGATATTTCTTTCCTTCTAACTATTCTTCCCCAAAGAAAGTACAGTATAGAGTTGGTAGATGCTGAGGCTGGAGCCAGTCTATCTGGTTTTAAGCATACTAAATAATTTACATGGCTTTAGGCACCTTACCATGCCTCAACTTTCCCAACTGTAAAATGGGTATAACAGGACCTACCTTATAAGGCTGTTTTAGGACTAAAGAAATTAAAGCCAGGAGCACTTAGTTGATGATTACTACAGATACTTTTATAAAACATTAGTAATTTATTCTAAAAGAATTCCCCATCTCCTTTAACTGGAGCCTTGGGGAACATGAACTAATTTTTGAGATGCTATGGTCTACACTTAGACTTAAAGAAAATAAAAAGTAGAGAGGTTGATAGCTGGGATTGTTTGAAGAGCTTCTACATCTTTTCTATGCTAGAAGATCCTAGACCTAGATTACCTACCTACAGAAAATATAAAATATTTAAAATAGAGTACCAGATACCCATCTTAGAGTTGCAAGTGATCTTACAGTTTGTCTAGACTAGAAGTTTACAGTTGAGATTAGTATCAATTCCTGAGGCATTTGGAAAAAGGAGAGCAGTGTTAGCCTGTCATAAGAGCTGGAGGATGCCACAGGAATTTAGGGCCCCAGGACTAGCCTTGCAATGTGCTTGTCCATTGTGCACAGGACAGACTCATAATATTTGGGAAATATTACCAAAGAAAGAATTGTCCTGCCCAAAATGACAAGGGTGCTCCTTTTGAGATATCTTACTGCAGGGATGCCGTTAGATTCCCCAGGGTTATTAGGCAGGGTGAGCACTGGCCTCAGAGATGTGGAACTCATCATCTCAAAAGGCACCTCATTCCACTCAAGCCTAGTTCAAAATATCGGAGAGTTCTTCCTTATCTTCAGGCAATATCTGCCCTCTGGTCTTTGTTCTGTCCGCTATGGCCCACAGAATAATTTGAAATGAAAATTAAAACTTGCCTATCCTCTAAACCAATAGAAAACATTTACAAATTATTGTGTCAAAGTTGCAGCCCTAAGGAACACCAGATATTTCTACAAACGTGGACCTGTCATTCCATGTTCTCTCTTTCTCAATAAAAAAAAGAGAGAGAGAGAGCAAAGCACTGCAGTTCTGAAGCCTGTATCCACATTCTCTCTGCAGTGGAATGCAGCTTTCCCTGATGGAATCCTATATAATAAAAGGGTAATATGCAAATAGACCCAACGGCAGAACAACCAATCAAAGCGTAATATGCTAATGATATGCTAAGGCTGCTCAATTGCTCTCTATGATGTGCACTGACCACCAGGGGGCAGATGCTCCAAAGGGTAGGTTAGCTTGCTGCTGGGTTCCGGCCAAACGGGACTGAGCAAGATGGGCCAGACATGCCCTGGAGCCCTCCTGCTCCCTCCTCTGCCCAATAGTGTACCAGTGGGGTCTCTCAGCCTGGCCTGCGCCCTCTCACAATCCAGGACCCCTCTGGGGATGTTGGAGAGCCTGTTTCAGCCGGATCCCGCAGGCCACTCCCTTTGGGAGGGCGCCAGATGCAGGGCTCATAGCTGGTGAGCGCTGCTGCGGCAGGGCAGTGTGAGTCTCTCCTGATTGGGACTGATTGGGTGCGAGCCCTGCGGCAGGCACAGTGGGGCTGGGGGATGAGCAGGAGTGTCAGGTAGGAGCTGCAGGCAGCGTTGGACTGGGTTTTGGCCCGATCCCTGCAGGCCACCCGGGGGGGGGGGGGGTAGGGAGGGGGGAGTGGAGAGGGACCTGTGCATGAATTTGTGCACCAGGCCTCTAGTATTAAATATTTTCTCAACTGGATTCTCATTAACAGCCAGGCTAATGCTTTATGGATAGCCCAACCATGCCTATGCATTAACTCCAGGTCTAATGCTCCCATTACATTTAACTTGTATGCTTAAGGTCTACACAGGTAATGAGAAATCTCAATAAAGTAATTATGCATGACAGCAATGTGGCATCTTTCCTTTTTACCCTAAAGTCAGCAGAGGCTGGGAATGGCCCAAATCAAAGTCAAAGCAAATGTCTACTATGCTGGGCTGAAAAGCCATTTGTGTGACTTGGAAAGCAACTGAACAAGGTTACCTTTCTGTGGTTGTTGCATTTTTCACTGAAGTTTAGCAAACATACAGAAAAGCGCCCAAATCAAAAGTGCACAGTCCAGAGCCAGTTTTAATGATGAAATCTTTCAAACTTACAGAGAAAAGTTAGTTGACAGGCACATGAACTTTCTACAATGTTAATTAAAAAGGGAAAACTATCATAATTAAGTTTACAAATTGACATATTAAAACTTGATAAAAATGGGAGTGGAGAGAGAAAGGGATAGACTTAAAAAGAGAATATATAAATTAATATAATTTGGATATTTATAAAAGTTTCATAATAAAAACTATATTTTACTGAGCATCTAATAAGTTCAATTTCTTAATAAAAACTACATTTTACTGAGCACCTAATAAGGTCAATTCCTGGGTGGAACTTACATATATTATCTTATTTAATCCTAACTATACCTATGGAGTAGGTATCATATTACCATGTTACAGAGTAGAAAGCCAAAGTACTAAAGTTAAGTAACTAGCCCAATCACACTGTAAGTGAAAAAACTGAGGTTAAAATTCAGTTCTATTCCAAAGCTCTGGCTCCTAATTATAATTTTCAATTAATAAATGGAACTCAATAATCTGCTTATCAAAACTCACTGCCATCTTATAAGTTCCCCTCTACCCCCACAAATGCAAACAGACTTTATGGTTAATTATCAGAAAAATCTATTAATATATTAAATCACATCATGACAACAAGTCAAAAAGGTCACAAAGTAAAAGAAATACTTGTAGCAGTTTAACAAAATTCAAAATTTGTTCTATCTGAGAAATGTTTAAAACTTGGTAATATCTCATAGCATACTTAAATTATGTCCACTGAAATTGGACATAAAATAAAGGTGCTCACAATCTACATTATTATTTATTGCTAGTCTGAAAATTCTGACAAATGTTATAAGATAAAAATCAGAAATAAGAGGTCTGATTTTTAGAAGGAGAGAAACAATAATTGCTTGCAGTCAAACATATTAGGTCTCTAGAGAATCCTGGAGAATTAACTGAAAACCTATTAGTATTCACAAGGCAGTTCAATAAAGAGATTGGATGCAAGATAAACATACAAAAATCAATAGCTTTCCTGTAGATCAGTGATAACTAGCTAGAAGGTATAATGGAAAATATTGAAAAGCTCACTAGGTTTGTGTTTTTCAATCATTATCTATAGAAGTCAACAATCCACTTTTTGGGAAAGGGTTCTTTTTACTATATTTTTAAAAGTTGCAATAATAGTTGTGATCTTTATAAGGTCAGACATTACTTTTCTTCAATAAATTACTTTATGTTTCTCTAAGAGAAAAAAGAAAAGATCTAATAATGAACTTTCAAAAAGAGTTTCAGTATAATTGCTAAAATCATAGTGCAGAGCTCTGGCTATTATCAAGTACCCATTTAAAAATTATTAAAATAGTTATAGCTACAACATTTTGTGAATGAGAATCCCAGAACCCTCATGAAGGTTAGAATAAATTATGTACTTGGGTTTGTTTTAACTGGGTACAGTCACCATTTTGCTCTGTGGAATATAACTTCCTAAAAGTCAGACCATTTGAGACCCTCAGGTTGTGTTTCAGACCTTTTTTTAAAACATGTTTTTCTTTCATTCATGAACATAATATTCTTTTCTCTATCAACATGAGGTGTTTTCTTTAAAAATCAACACACTTTTATATTGTTTTAATGTAGCCCGTCATTATTGCTAATTTTAGACTCTGGGATACAAAAAACAGAGAAGTAGTTCCTAAAGAAAATGCTATAAATGGAAACCTGAACGTTCAAATATTATTTCCACCTGCCCTTCTTTGCTGATACCTCAGTTAGAGACACAGAGTAATGAAATCTCAATTTTTCCCATTAGTTAATTAGCACCTTCACATCTTAAGTACTGGAAGCATTATACTGTTAATTACCTACAAGTCCTCTCTCAAAAATCAGAGGAGTTGTTTATTTTTTTTCTTATGCCTAGGCTTATATAACACATAAAAAAAAAAAAAAACACCTGTAAAATATTCTCCTCTATGCACAGGCTAAATGTTACAAAATGGAGTGCTCTACCAGCTAAAGGTGAGTTCAGTCAGCTCGTGCCCTAGTATTGATCTCTTATTTCTCCCCACACGTTTCTTCTAATCCTCTCCATAATTACATGAACGGCTTGAGCTTTCTTGAAGCTGTCAATTCCTCTTGCATCCATTTTCAAATGGCCAGCGGAGAAGCTGTCTGGGCACTAGATCAAACTGTCAATGTTCCCCACTTGGCAACTGACAACCCTCTTGAGGTCTCCTGGCACATCTGTCAAGGGCCTCCTAGGGTTCTTCAAAACTCTTCCCCCTTGGAAGAGAGCAAGAAGGGTGGAGGAGCCAGAATGGTATTGATCTGTTCTTTTAACATGGTAATTTGCCTGGGGGCTGCTTCAGTCATTGCCAAGCTGGACACTTGAAAAGGGAACTGTTTTTCAAAGTGGGGAGGTCTTTTTCAAACACTTAAAAACTGAAAACAAATGAATCTAAGCATCAAGTTCACAGCGCAATGTGAACGAGGTTGGCCAAATAGAAATGGGAGAGCTAATATATAGCAAAGTGGCTTAAAATTAATTGATGATAACAAGATGTCTGAGAGTTTGAAATATATTTTAAACTTTTAAAGGCTACATGTGCATCATAACCAATTAGAAAGGAGCCTACCGAGTTACATTAATCTTAGGAGAAAAAAAATTAAGACTGATATAATTAACTAATGTAAAACATTAATAACATTGATATTGATGAATGCTTGGACATCTCCATAAATGATGAAAATGGAAAATAAAATCGATTGCTCGTTTAATTATACCTCTAACTGGCAGCACACCATGAAGGCTAGATGGGGGGGGGGGGGGGGAGGTAACAGCACCATTTTTAAACTATCTTTGTCTACCCTTTTGTTATCAGTTTATTTCACCAATGAAACATACAGTACAGATAAGACTACAAGATATAATTAACTAGATAAAAATTATAAAGTATTACAATCTTAAGTTGGTAAAATTAATTAATCAAAAGCAATGATTTGTTCATAATTTTCAGGCCATGTATTTCTGGGGATAAATTGTTAGTTGTGAATGAAAAAAACCCATAAAAGGGAAGGCAGCACTCATAATGAAGGATCTATGGTGGGAAGCAAGAGCTGGGAAACTTGGCATCTTAAATCAGGGAAGTTCTTAAGGACAAAGGCTCTGGAGAAAAGCATTCCTGTCTGACCTGCGTCTTAACCGATCCTGAAGTTGGCCCATATTTACCTGCCATGGTATTATGGGAGGAAATCAGTATTCTGTTAACCTCTGACCCCTGGGATCTGAAGCAGACAAAGGACCAATCTGGAGCCCTGGGAGAAGACAGCCAAATGTCAAACAGCAGGAAAGCAATTGTTAGCAAAACATTTGGCTTGGGCACAGCCAGCCTCATTGGGGCAAACTGCTATTCACAGAAACAAGCCATGAAGAGAGAACGGCATAAAATATGGACAAAATGGCACCTTTTTTGCCTTGCTTCTAAATTATTAGCTTTATGGGACTTCATGCTGAACAGTATGAAAAAAAAATCCAATTTGCTTTGAAGCGCATTAGTCTGTCTCACATCCTAATTATTGTTTACATTGCCATTTGCCTTCTATTAAGAATTGAATAATTACCCAGCACTTCATAGTTTAAAAATACAAGCAAACAGGATTATCTGGGTAATTAAGAAACTGTACCATAGCTTTGTACTGCTGAGGAAAATATCTGCACACATAGGGGAAATGATAATTATCAATCAACTTACTTCAAATGGTATTTTCAGGATTTTGGGCAATTTGAGATCTGTAACTTATTAAGAAGAGGTTAGTAAGATCACCTTTAAGAAGTGTGGGTCTGTTTAAATCCATCCTCAGAAACAAGAGCCAGATAAGCAGCTGAATTTTCTCATCCACTAATGACACCAGAGAATGTACCAAGTACAGAGCCTTCTGCTGTTCTTTAATCCTAATAATCCATCCCAAATGGACTTTGAACAGCATCATCAAACTTTGTCAGACCATGTGGAGCTAAACAAAAGCTCTTCCACATTTAGATGTTGTCTTTCCTGACCCTGCCTCCACTTAATTACACTCGAAGTCTGGCTATGCCCATTTTCTGCCCTGTGAAATTAGCTTGAACTCAAAACTAATTGAACTTCAAAAACATTTCATGCAAAGTCCTCTTCTTCTAGTTTATAGAATACATATGATCATGGTCTTCTGTTTTCAAGCAGAGAGTGATGTTTCTTGGGTAAGAAATGCAGTGTGCTTGTGTTTCTACTTTAGGGGAATACAGCAAAGGTTAAAGGAAATTTGCAAACACTGGGTAGGAGGGGAAGAAGACAGGAATTCAATCTGAAGTGAATGCACATATGGAATAAGGAACAGAATTATAATAGCATACCTTTTAAAGACATTTGCCTGGGATATAAGTGAAAATATCCCAGATTTCAATGGTGATTCTAGTTATGAAGACTGATGTGTTCATCTATAGATATAGAAACGAATGGGGAAAATACCAATGATGGTTTGTAGATTCTATACTTTCAATATATATTTGTTGAAAGAATGTGTGGGGAAAAAAGGGGGCGCCACATACTAAACCTGACAAGGTAAGAGGTAACCACATAGGTCTGAACATAAAAATTCCTAATTAAAAGCAGGTCATATCGGGTAATTATATCCTAGGCCTATAGCTTTCTTAACAAAGACTAATCTTTAATTTACCTTAAGTGAGCCTGTCTATTGCCTTTTTGTGCATCTAAGATAACATACCTTTGAAATCTCCTTTTTCAGATCCCTCAGGGCACACCCATAGTACCAGAGTACCAGACCACAGAACCCCTCATCGTTATCTTGTTCTGAATATACTATCTCTATATGCTGTAAATGTTGATGATTATCTATCCTGTACCTACCAATGTAAGAAGTATGTTTCTTTATTTTGTCTTTTAATTTAATCCCAGAGATTCCCCCACTTTGCTTTCTCCCACTCCCTTAATCTACCACCAATGAATTTCATGTAACCCTCTTTAGATTGCCTCCTTTGATTCTAATGCATAAAATAAGCGGCAGAACTGCCATTCTCCAGAGCATTTTTCTCATTGTGCTGAGATTTTGCTTCCCAGCAATTGTCATCAATTTGGCTCACATAAACTCATAAAAATTCTCTACAGGTTTGGATGTTTCTTATATCAAGAAATGGACTCAAGCCTGCTAGTAACCTAAAGCCTATTTTTGGAACTTCCTGAGATCTGACAATTCTTTTGCAAAGAATTTGATCTTTTTACTTTACAATGTTTTTTAAGCCCTTTGTTGGGACACTTCTAAAATTCCTAGCATAATCTGAATAGTGTCATCTCCTCCCTCCCACCTCAGAAAGAACAGCAAGATTCCAGCTGAAGCTGTCACTACACAGGCAAGCCAAGGGATTCACCAACTGCTAAGTTTCTTTCCAAAGGTCAAAATGAAATGAGCAGCGGGAGTCTGGTTGTTTTGCATGGGGCAAGGGGCTGGGGAGTGACAACCAGCCACATCAGGGCGGTAGAGGGCGGGTAGGGTTTACACAAAGAGTCCTGTGCAAATAGTCCACTCTCCACCCCAGCCCCCCCAATCTCTGGAAGCATTCAAATCAAAACCGAATTAATTTGCATGGCATCTAAATCATTGGGTTCTGCATAAACAGAAGGAGATTTTGGCTGTCGTTTCCAAAGGAAGCTCTCAGTGCCATTGTGAAAGGGAGAAATGGGTGTGCTGTTTTGCATGAGGGCGAATACAGAATATGCAAATGAGGAATCTGCTGCCTGGAAAAGCAACCCTAAGCAGACAGCTGAGGACCAGCATTCACCCAGAAAATGCTTGGTGTCTCCAAAGAGAGTTGTAAGGGGTACCAACACGCTTGTTCCCAGGAAGCGAAAATAGACCTGAATATTTATAAAATGTCCATTTAGTCATGGGACTATTAATTACCCTCCAGATCATGGGACCCAGTGACCTCACCTGCTCTCCTCCCCAAAACAGCTCTGAGGTACCAGCTGCAAGGGGATATGAGAAAGGTTTTATGCCCTAAGTGAAAAAGATACAGTCTCTCAGGGTCTTGGAGACAGCTGGGGCCTTCTTTAATCATTCCTTCTCACAAGCACAAAAAACTAAAGAGAGAACTGAGCCATGTTATTGGACACAGATAAACAGTTTTTAAAAAACCAAGAGCTATAAATTGCTGTCTAATTTTATAGAAACATCGAAAAGGTTGAATAAATAAAACACCACATTTCTAAGCTACCTAAATCTCTCAGATTTGGAAATAGTTTTCAGAGCTTTCTTATTTCATTTCAATTTTTAATGTGTTTGCAGCAAGACTGTAGCACTTTATTACCTCCCAGAGAAACTAACAGGCTGATGGACCACTGCTGTGGTTCTCAAATTTTTGGATCTTGAAACTGCTTTACACTCTTAAATATATTGAGGAGACCAAAGAGCTTTTGTTTATGTAAGTTAAAGTTATAGATATGTAGCATTGTAAATTGAAATTAAATATATCTGTAAATAATTATTTATTGATTAATATAAAAATACTGGTAATAAACCCATTATATGAGAACACAAATAACATTTTAATGAAAAAAAAAATGATTATATTTCCCAGAACAAAAGAAATTAGTGGCAAGAATGGTATTTTCTTTCTTCCTTTATTTATAAATCTCCTTATTCCCTGGCTTAATCTTAGACAGCTAGATTCTCATATTTGCTTCTGTATTCAATTTGATATCACACATTGGGTAGCCTCTGGAAAACCTGCTCATGAGAGAAGGAAAGGGAAAGGGCAAATAACATTGTATTATTGTTAAAGAAAGTTTTCACCTTGCAAACCCCATGAAAGGGTCTTGGGGAACCCAGCTGGAACACACTTTGAGAACCACTGCACTACTGCAATTACTTGGGGAAGAGAGAATCAATATAGACAAGATTAGCCATTTTATACCATCCCCTACCCTTGCTTATATGTCACTATTGCTCCTCTAAAACACAAAACTCCTCTATTCTGCACCTAAATAAACTGCTTTTCTTGTTGAACAGACACTGATCAAATAGTCCATATTGTCACCACATTTCTATATAACAATAAAATTCACAATAATTATTTCCATGTACTGTGTTTAATGACTCTAGGCACTGGGCTAACCCTTCACTGTATGCATACATGTTTATATGTGTGTGCCATACATAATCACATACTATTACCATCAATTTGCTAACCTGAGATCAGGGGGCTTGTAAGTATCCATGACCATACATCTGGGTAAGTAGCACAACTAGAAACTAAACTCAAGTCTCAAACAGAAAGGCAGGGCCATAGCCATTTGGTACTAAAATAACTAGACGTTCACACATGTGTTGCAGAGATTTCTGAACTTTCATTCAGGCACAGAGAGGATTCATAAACATGATGTAAATACTTAAGACCCAATTGAAGTAGGAATTATAAACAAGGACCTCTTGAATACATTAGTCACATGCAAAGATTCTGATATATCATGTTGACTCCATGAAACATTACTCCACCAAATAAATGTTTAATATGAAACAGGCCACAATTCCTTAGGCATTTATTTATTCATTCACTCAATGAACATTTCATGAGCCCCCAGTATGTTCCATAATAGTCGCTGGTGTTACTTGTCTAGTTATAATTGACTGCACTCCTCCACTTACATTCTCAGGATACAGAAGTTTTACTAAATTCACTTGCCCAAGATAAAGCCAGAAAAATAACAAAGCAAGCTTAATCATTCAACATCTTAACGCAAATATAAAGATATGATTTACAAATTAAAGCGTTTGTTTAAAAATATTACCAGGAAAAACTAAGATAACCTAAATATCTACCAATAAGTGAAAATATAAAGTATGATATTTTCTGATATTATAGGATTCTATGATATTATAGAATTTTAATCATCAATTATGAAGAATGAAGGAAAGTTATATTCTCTAATGTGATAGTCAAGCATCCTAAAATCAAGACAACTAAGAGAATAATTCCACTTGTTATTTTTTTAAATAAATGCATAAAGATATATTTGGGTTACTTGTCAAATTGTGAAAAGTGGTAACTCATAAAAAGTTTGAGTAAGCCCTAGCTGGCTTGGCTCAGTGAATAGAGCGTGGACCTTCAGACCGAAGGGTCCCAGGTTTGATTCCGGTCAAGGGCACATACCTTGGTTGCAGGCTCCTCCCTGGCCCAGGCCATGGTTAGGGTGCATGCAGGAGGCAAAACAATCTATGTGATTCTCTCACATTGATATTTCTCTCTGTCTTTCCTTCTCTTCTACTCTCTCTAAAAAGATCAATGGAAAAAATATCCTCAGGGGAGGATTAACAAAAAAAAGAACTTGAAAAAGTTTGAGTAAGAGTTAAGGATGCAGTTCTTTAGTAATGTTAAATTCATCAATTAAAAACAAAACACACACACCCTTAAGTAGCAAAGTTCAATGATGTGAAAGTCAAACATATCACAACTGCCTGTTTTGCACAGTGGTAGCTGGAAAGCTATTAAATCAGTCTTTTTCCTAAAGCATCAAGTGTTACAAAAAGAATTATGTCTTAATTTGTTTTTTGAAAGGTGCAGGGAAGCTCAGTTAGACTAAAATAAATCATCAAATCCTAAATAGCATAGTAAAAAATCCCTAACTGAGATAATGCCTGTGTGATGCTTTGGTGAACCCAAAATAGAGACCATTGCCTCATTCACACTAAAAAAGAAGCTGGGTCACATGAAGCAGGAGAAATAAAAAAGCACAACAGAAAAAAAAAAAAAAGACAATAATTAAACTCTGTTCTTCTCATATATAAAGAATTGCATCTTTCAATCATCATAGCCACAGCCATGCTTCAAAGCCAGGATAAAGGCAGCCATGCGATTCAAGCAATTGATTCTTAAAGACACGATTCAAAGGTAAAAGAAAATAGTGTCTCTTCTGAATTATATTTTAAATGCTTTCTTTTCAGTACTTCTTTCTCTGAAGATTCTTAGGAAAACAAAGTCATCATGATTTTTTTGTAACCACAGTGCTCTTTTCAGAGGACAAATTTGAAATATTTCTATTTCACAGCCATCAAAGCATTTGTCTTGTTCTTTCTCAAAAGAGCTTTTAACAAGATACCTTTTGCTGATATAAAGGCATCATATATATGTAATGATATATAATATAGATCCTAGAGATATATAACCCCAAACAATTTATGTAAAGGTGTATATTTCAGCAAGGCTTGATTTCTGCCTGGCTGAATTTTGTCACAGTTGTGACCACTTCCTTGCCCTTAAGAGTGACTCTAATAAAGTTTTCTTTTTATTAGTTTCATTTTTCTATATATTCTCTGAAAATATTGCTTATTAATATTTCACAAAGAGTAAATCTGTAACTTTTATTTTTCAGCTTTTCAATTAAGCAAAAAATAAGTTCATAAAGAATCCTTTCCTGTCTGCCTTCTGCTTAATATTTCTGAGGAAAGGAAAACAGCCCTGTGAAACATCTGGCAGATGCCCTCCCCGAGGGGAATGGCTGTGTGTGTTGGGGAGAGGGGGTGCCTGATTTGATTTTATTTCTTTTTCTGACCATGTGAAGTGGATGGGTGACTAGACTTACTCAAATACTTTCTCATCCTCTGCACCCAATCACTAGGCAAGTTCAAACAACTGCACCCTTCTCCTGAAGAGGGCAGATGAGCGACCGACACTCTTTGTTGTCCTGCTGAGACTGAGCCAAATCATTTCAGAAAATGGTATTCAGGAGCACAATGAACTTGCGGCTGCTTCAGAGGGCAAGCCCACCATCACCCTGCCACTGGACACTTTTGAGGCAGCTCTTCACATCTCCATTAGCATGTACCGCTTGGAAGTAAGAACTCTAAGAGGAAGTGTAGTTCTGTCCCCAGTCCCTTGAGGACTCTGGCAGATGACCAGGGTTAGATTGAAACAACAGCACACCCCAGACCCCCACCGGCCTGACCCATTTTCGGTCAGGGATCCTTTGTCAAACATTTAAGATCTTAATCAATCTTCACTCTGACCTCTCAGACCCTGAGGAAGATGGATGAGGAAGTAGGTGACCTTTCACCTGGTCTTCTATTTGTCCTGCCACAGTATACCCATTGGAAAGACAATTGGGGAGGAACCTGCTGCCAGGGTTCTGAAGCCTTGCCAATTCTCCATTATATCCCTTCTTAAGCTCTCTTCACACCTCCTCTTTCTTGTCCCACCCCCTAATCACTTTTCTCTCACTCAAAGGAAAGTTCTCTTTCCTTCAGGGACAAACAAAGACAACAAAACAACAACAACAACAAAAAACCCTGACACTCTTCAAATATCATTTGCAATATGAAGTGTGAAAATGGACATTATTCTTTGTTAGGGCAAGGGCAATGCCTTCTCTCTTTAGCCTTGACTTCCAAGAGTGACTGGGAGATGAATACCCTTTTATTACTTCAGCTCAACACCTTTAAAAGTCGTCAGCTATGACTTGGGAAGAGCAGAAGGATTAAAAAAAAATGCTAGCATTTGCATCAGTTTCATACTTTATGATCTACAAGGTGATTTTTACCAATCTAACAACACCATGTCCTCATGGCAAGTCAGGAAGATGGTATAATTATTATCAACCCATTTTATAGATAAACAAACCATGGCTCAGAGGGCCTAAAAAACATGCTCAAGGTCATATAGCTAAGTGACCAAATTGAGACACATTTCCTTGTCTTGATGTTCCTTCAGCTCCACTTGGATGTTTCTCTGACACCCCAGGAATGATGTCAAGGATGGAGACAACCATTTTTATTACTCCTAAGACTTTTGCAGTCTTTAAAAAGTCTCACTCAAGTTTGGAATTTTAAGAATCCTTTGTCATTCAAGTTTTTCCTTTCTTCCTAAATTCATCAGAGATTCTTACTAGTAGAATCAAAAACAACAAAAAAGCAACAGAGTGCAAGGTTTTGTGCAAAAAAGTATCTTCTTAAAGAGTTAATCACTTTATTTTTTAAAACTTTTTGAAATATACATTTTTATTGGTTTCAGACAGGTAGGGAGAGGGAGAGATAGAAACATCAATGATGAGAAAGAATCATTGATCAGGCGCCTCTTGCATGCCCCCTACTGGGGATCAAACCTGTGCCCTTGACTGGAATAGGAACCTGGAACCCATCAGTCCGCAGGCAGATGTTCTATCCACTGAGCCAAACCAGCTAGGGCGAGTTAGTCACTTTATGCTTAGCAAAGGAAGTACATGAAGAGCAGGTGTGGAAATACCAAAGATTCTCAAAAACGACTCAACCAATCTTCCCATTCCATTAAATATCTGACCCTGTGTTAAGAACAGTTTGCTCAGAAATGAACTAGGCCTAAAACTTGGAGCCCCTCCCCTCCCATGAACTACATGATTAACTAGAGTCCCAAGATTATTTCCATAAAACAAACCACTAACATGTTCAATTGACTTTACATTCATTTCCCCCTCCATCTTTTTCTCTTTTCCTTCTAATTTGGGTTGTAAAACTGTCAAGGAGTTTCACAATGAAGCAACCTATGAATTATTGGACTCTGTGACAATTGAAAATCAATGACATTAATACAGAGAGATTCTAATGCCAGCCATGTGACCATTTGAGCAGGAAATGGAAGACAATATATATTTTAAATATATATAAAAATCTTGACATGTGAAGATGTGCATATTCTGTCTTAGAAAAATAGAAAAGGCAGAATAATTTACTCTAAAATGTGATGTGGTGTCATCACCCAGTTCATTTCACTATTCCTTCTATGATTATTATAATTCACATGCCAATAACAATGCACTCATATACTTTCTAAAATTGATATTAGAATATACTTCACAGTTTCACTTTGGTACAGGTTATCTTATAGTTGCTGAGTCAACAGCAAACAAAATGACAAAAGCTGCCTTTAAATTCCAACTTACAAATTTTCTAGTTTACAAATTTACCTTTTCTCTTTAGGTCAAAAGAAATGGTAGTCAGCCTTTATTCTGTTTTATTTACAATGAAGTTAAAAGACATTCATTGTTAGCTACCCCAAAAAATAACTGCAAGCAAATCAAGAATGACACTTTAGAAATGTATAAACTATGAACCATAACTCTATGACACCAAATTATCAAAACTGTAATTTTTCTAGTTATTATAGTTGATTTCCAGTCCATTGAGTGGATTGCCCCAAACACAGTTAATCCCCGTGTCATTAAGATGGTTGAAATGCCAGACAAATTGTTTGGCAGGCAGTTATTTCAGGCTCTTTAATCACCAAATCAGGTGAACCATGGGCAATCCAGTCTACAGCTCAACAATCACCCCAAGAAAAGATTAATCTGATCTGTTGCCTAGATGGGACCAGGGTTACACTCTTTAGTACTAATCATAATGAGATTGGCAGCAGCAAACTATTGATAACCACTAAAAATAAATACCAAGCAAAAATAAAAACCTTGGATAACTGATCTTTTTAAAGCCTTAAGCTACACATGACATGAGCAATCCATATACAAATGAATTACTCTCATCCCTTACTCAGAAACAAGGCTTTTTTAAAAAAATAAAAATAAAAACTTTAAAAAATCCTCAGTATTCTGACAGAAAAGGGTACATAAGGGAAGAAGGAACTGCATACACTCTATTTTAGGTGAGGAGAAAAAAAACACTTTAGTAATATGCTGCATAGAAATTAACATGATAAAAACATCAAGATTTCTTCAAACACTCAATAACCAAATGGATCACAATTTAATATCGCCTCCGACCACAGATGAAATAAGAAGACTCTTGCTAGTTCCTTATCACCTCCTGGGGGAAAGAAAGGTCTTTCATCAAGACTAATTTCTCTTAGGGACCCTGTCGATGGGTGCTCAGTGGAACAAATGCACTCGAAACACTGTCACTCCAAAAGGCAGGGGACATTCCCCACACAGCTTCAGAGATTTGAAACAACACAATTCATATTTCACATGTAAATTGTTTATGTACATATACACACAACCAGAGATATTTACCATTTTTACCAAGTCTATACTATGGTTTGAACATCTGTCCACCCTCTTTAAAGAAGGATCCATCAATCTCATTTCTTCAGCTTGATCATTTACATTTCCGAGGGCACATCAAGCCTGTTCAGATCTAAGTGCCCGATAGCAAATATGTTTGGCCTTCTGCTGATTATGGCAGCATCATTTACATTGTCAGGATCAGAACCGGCCCAGCCTTGCCACCTGGAGCTACAGCACTTACTCATTAGACCCCTCTGTCCCACCACATCCCACAGGGGCTGCTAATTACTGGCTCTACTCCATTCAGTCGCATCTCTGATTTAATTATGTGCACTGAGCCCTAATGAAAAGTACAATATGGCTCGTCTTACCTTGGCATTCTCCATTCCGCTCTTCATGCCCGGCATTGCAGAGGCAGTTGCCAATGGGTACCAGCCATTCACCATCTGCCCCGCAGTACATTTTTGGCACATCCTTCTCTTCTGAGTTGTTGACACAGGAGCCGCGGACTTCCACCAGAGAAGACGTATCAGCCCCCGTGATGGTGTCTGGAAACTGGGCCAGATTGCGCACGGTGAGCGGACACTTCTTATAGAACACGCGGACGGACACCAGGGCGATGCAGGCGCCCACATCCTGAAAAGCCAGGTAAAAGCCCTTTTTGCTCAGTGGCCCTACATCTCGGACCTCGGTGTTCAGCTTCATGATTCGGTCGCCGATGTCCACTTGGGTGAAGCTCTCATCAGCGGCGATGGTGTCGATCTTGGCAAACTGGCTCTCTCGGATAAAACGCTCCTTGTCGTTGTCCGATTCATAGTAGTACAGGTTAAACGTCTCCTTGCAAGTCCCCATGACGCCTGGAAGACTATTGCAGTCCCTCAAGGTGAACTTGATCTCAATGTACACCCTTTGGGCCCCTTCTCGGGTGATCCAGTCAGTTCGGAGCCAGTTATTCTGGCTGGGTTCCATCACGTTGCACACTTGGTAGGTTCGGATGGGTGTATTTTTTTCATCCATAATACTCACTTCCTCCCACTGCAAAGATCCGAAGAAAACGTATCAATCACAACCTTTCATCACACAAGGATCTGTCAACCCTATTTTACTCTCATACAACTTCAATTATTATTACTTTTTTTCCAAACGACTGAGCACCAGTCCTCACGGATAAAGCCTGTTATGGAGAAGACAAGACAGTATTTTATTGCAGAAGTATTTTTGCTTTTTAAAAATTGTTTCATTCCTTTGCCTTTAATCCACAGGCAATGGTGGATTTATTACTTGGGAGTTCTCAGCAGTTCCTTGTGGTGGTCTAACAACCTCAGTTTCACCTATTACAACAGCTACAATTTCAAGTGGCAACAGTTCAAATTTACTCATAAATGAAAAACTAGTATGTGTATTGTTTCAACAACTGAACAGAGACCTGCAAATTAAGAGCAGGAAGAGGAAAGCTTGCCAAAGGAAGACAATTATCAGTTAATTAGTGGTGCTCCTGTCAGAACTTTGCTCTCTAATACCTAAAAAAATGTCAGTGGCTTTTTTTCCTTTTCTTTTGGCACTGTCACTACTCTTTAAAGGGGGAAAGAAAATCTCGCCATTCTGGTTTTGGTAATCCTAGGAAGACAGAGAGTAAACTTTCTGGTTGGATTTCTCATATATGCTGTCATTTGTAATGGTAGGACACTTCTCAAGAGCATGCATTCAATTAAATGTTTATATTGTTCTCATTTTTAAAACATATGCACATAAGTAAACAAGAACACATACATACTTTGCTTCTAAATACTCTGAGGGTATTGAAAGCAAAATCGTAAGTAGCATTTTTGATTAAAAGCTCAAGAAATTTAAAAAGGACGGTGGAGTTGCAATCTACTTCCTAACAAAGATTCTCATAGTGGGACAGTCTGAATTCACTATGACTAAAGTGGTCATTTCACTCTTGCCTTTAAAAAAATAATCCTAAAAGAAGCAAGATTGTTTGGGGGTCCTACAGAGCTCTTCATTAATATCTGCAGTGATACACTTATGTAGATCTGGTATAAGTCAGCTTAAATATCTAACACATGAATATAATTAAAGGAAAAAAAGAGTTTAAGAAATGTATATTGTATAATAGCTCCACTTAAGCCTCCATCCGAAAATATAAGTACATAGAATCATACTGTATCTTTTAACGGGTTTCCCATCTGTGCATTGAAGAACTGTTAATGGATGGAAATGTTACTATATGAAGGGCCATAATGCATAAAATTCTCTATCCCTTTCATCTACTACCATTATGAAAGTTGGAACTGGGAGGGACAAGTACCCTGTCATGATTAAAATTTCTTTTTACCCATTAATAAACCACCAGTAATTCACGTAAGTGCAAAAATAGATCCCCATCTTCAAAAACAAAACAAAACAAAAAAACCTACTAGGCATGTTTCTCCTCTCCGAACAAAGAAAATATGGCAAAACACATTTATCAATGTAAATGAAAATACATAGGGATAGCTCCACAAAATTTATACAGGATAATTCAGATGCACTGTGAATTCTCCAGCCTGAACTTGATTGTTTAAACACACTGATCAATTCACCAGAACAATGACAAATCTCCCCTTAGTTTTGTATTTTACAATCAATGTCAGCAACTCAATATACTCCTTTAAATGAGCACAGCCAAGAAATTAGGTTTTTGTTCTAATGTTGCCATCAGGAGCCATCATTTTCCATTATTTTCATGTTTAGTTTAGTTGTTCTGATGGAAAAACAGGAGAGTTGTTTCTGACTGTATTGTCAAATAAGTTTTCTTTTTCTTTTTAAAAATAACAGCAACAACAATAAATAAAGGTCATTATTGGACAAAACTGTAATCCAAACTTTCCAGCAAAGATGTCTCAAAATAATCGAAAGACTCAAGTATACCCCGCCCCCCCTCAGCTAAAAAGAACTTTTGAAGCCAATCTATTCCTACTCAGTAGATTTCCAATTCATCCGTTACTCTAAGCCTGATAAATCCTCTTCAAATATAAAATCTAGAGATTAATTACATTTCATAATTTGGTACCTAATATCTCAATGGCTACTACCTGGTATGTATTTTGGAAAGACTATTTTTCTTATGCACAAGTTAAATTTCATTTCTAACCCCTCACAATAATACTTAAATGCTACATACGTAATATTTAAGGAAAGGAAAAAACTATTTCCACTCAGCCCATAAAAGTCTGGGTTTTATACAATAATCAGTATGCATAATATTATTTTTGTAAAAGACTTCAAGACAACCAAGAAAAGTTTTGTGTCTAGAAAAAGTGACCAGGTGCTTTTTCAGCAATTCGGGGGATAGGGGTGGGGTGTGGAGTCTACAGCATATTAAATTGCAGTAAAAGCTTTCCAGAAACTAGATAGACCATAGACTGTACTAAAAAAAAAAAAAAAAAAAAGTGTCACTCCTTGCTTTTAATAGGTCCATGTATATTTAGTGTTAACAAGTTAGATCCAAAGTCATACTTGATGCATTCTCTCTTCAAGCTTTAGAGCAACTAGTAAGAAAAATAAGGCTTATTAAAAATTTTTAATGCAAGTACTGGTACCTTCCATCCTCAATTGAGCATACAGTTCTAATACATTCAACCTACAGAGCAATAGCTCTAGTGTAGCATGGGAAAGTCTTCCTGAATCAGTGACCTTTCCAGGGTATAGGATTAACAAGAGTCTGACTCTCACAAGATAAAGCTGTACCTTTCTTCGCATTCAAAGGATGAGGGCAATTGCCTGCAATCAGCGGTGAATACAGCCTGTCTACACTGCCAGAAGCCTGCCAATCATTCTCTCCCCCTTTAAAAAAATGGTTTTGAGAGCAGACTGGAATTTTTCAGCAGAGACTCAACTAACTACAGTCAAGTTCAGGCAGAAAAAACAGGAAGGCAGGACAATCTCCGTTTCATTTAAATGGATTATGAGAACTACTTTGGAGAAATCCTAAAATTCTCCAGTTTCATGATTGTTTCTTATCTTGTTTTTGAAACCCATCTTCTATAATAGTTTCTATGCATCTTTATTTTCTTTTCATCTTTTATTGCTTATGCAATTGTTGAAGCACCATAGTGGGTGCTGGCATTACAATTTTTGCCTGGTAAAGACTCAATCTTCCTTTCATCTCTATTGTTTTTAATCATTTGACTTAGTCATAGATTATAAAATATGCAAAGGAGGGCTGATATGCTTAATTTTTTAAAAACCTGAGAGTTATGTCAATTTGGCAGAAACCAGAGATACATATTGTACTGATTTTTCCCCCCAAAAAACGAATTCATTTTGACCTGTTATTAAGGGGTAAGGTTGAGGTGAGAGAATGTGTCCATTGACCTACTTCTAGTCTCTTAATCTTCCAATGGAGGCAGTGATGGCAAATTCTAGAAGAAATGAGCAGTGCATTCTCTCTCACGCTTGTAATGCAGCCTCCCCAACACCAAAGATCCAAGACTCCAAATACTTAAACTTTTCACATTTAGCCCCAACAATGCTCAAGCTTTGATGCTTGCTGCATGTACTGTGCAGGGGGCACGAGCTCATAAGGCTTTCAGTGTGCAAGAGGGCAGCAGCTGCTTTAAGGTGGTCCTGACAGCAAGGTAAGGAGCTCCTGCAGCTTAGCTTGTGCACAGAACTGAACCTGTGACTGGGACAAAGAGAAGGGCTTTCTCCCCAGTATCTTTATTTATTCATTTTCCTCACCTGGAAACAGGACAGTTGCTCTAACATGAACCCGGTCAGGACTTCATGGCCATCACAGTGATGTAGGCATCAATTCTAATTAGGTCTCCAGATTGCCTTTTTTGTTGGTATGTTAGTTTTAAATAGGCATCTAAGTTGATGCCTCTACTGATCTCCTAATTTTGAAAACCCTTTCTGCCCTTTTGGTTTCTAGTTCTACCATGACAGACCTATCCAAGGGGAGTATAGGATTTCTGCAACAAAGCGTAATTCACTTCATAGGCCATGGCGGAAATCTGACCCCCTCACCACAATCAACAAGAATCAAGCCATTAGGACTTTCAGAAAGTTGCTAATCACTCCTTTTTTACCCTTCTGAGCAGAGAGCCACTCGGAACTTACCCCTCCTTCCAGAGGGCTTGCTATCCACCCAAGTTCTCCCTGAACGGATCTGGAATCCAATAAGGTAACTACAAAAAGGAAAAGAAAAATAGATTAATTTCCAATTGCAAAAGCCAATACTACAAAAACCATTTGCCTGAGCGTTTCCATATGTGCTGAGGGTGCGCATATCCAACTCTGATCAAACCTAAACTTGGTCTCACTTATGTAAATAATCATTACTCACTTGATCTTCTCCCCTCTTTAAATCTGCAAGTTCTTATTTATTTAACTTGCTGAGCATTTAAAATTCCATCCCAGGACTCAGTTGATTCATTTTCTAAAAAGGATGAATAGAGAATCTCAAGTACAATTCAAAAAATAAATATATCTATGTAGGGCAGTTGCACTCCAGAGCAAAATCTGCATTCATCTCTGTCTGGTGTCTACTGGAGTTATTTGTTTTTACAAGTTTCAGATGACCGCATAACTCATCATCATGGTGACAGAGCCACAAGTGAATTCTATCTGAGAGTGCTCAAAGGGTCAGGAAAAGGCTCTCTCCCCGACCACTTTCCCCCCCTCCATCACCAAATAAATCGGCCTTGGTGGTGGTATCCGCTGCTTTTTTAAATATCAAAGTTTCAAGGGGGGGGAAGGGGGGGAGAGATGGCAGACGCGTAGAATTAGAATGCAAATGAACTGAATGATTCTCTTCCCCAGGTCTTTTAGAGGACACACAGAGACTCCTCCTCCACCCAAGAGGAAATCACTGATTTGAATTTTAGGTATGCAGTAGAGTTAGTGTGCTAGTGTTACACCTAAGCGTGTGCATCGAAGATTAGGAATCGGAGCCCCGCCCAGGCAGGAGCAGGCCTAGGCACCTAGGACATTGAAAAGGACGCAGTCAATTCCTAACCTCTCTCTCCACGTTCTCTTTCCCACCGAGATCCGCAGGCCTGCGGGTCGAAAGGCCCATCTCAAAGGAACCACTGGGTTATTAATTTGATCGGCGAGGCTGGCTCCTCACGCTGGGGGAGGGGTGGGAAGAGGAAGCCTTCCCCTTTGCTCTGGCGCACCCCAACTCTCCATCTCACCCCCAGGCCTCTGTATTCTGACCATGTCCCCTCTCATTTCACCACGAAGTCAAGGAGTTAATATCTGCCTCTTTCTCCTAGTTTCCCCCAAAAGCCTGAATTCCTGGGATCTGTTAATTATTTTAAAGTGTAGAGCCTTCCCTGGGTCTCCCCCGCCCGGAGTTGCGCCCCCACCACCGGCCTCATTCTCTCTTCTGGGTCCCTAGAGAAAAGCCCGCTACATCCATTTGGATTTATGTAAGGTGGATTAGGGACACAAAGGGAACAATAAGACCCAATTTACAAAAAAAGGGAGGGAGTAGAAAGGGAGGGTAAAAGGGAGAAAAGGAAACGTGATGGGAATAAAAAGCAACAAAATGAATTATTTTTTAGGGGGAGGAGGAGTTCGAGAGGGGGGTGACCCCCCCCCCCCTTTCTACATCAGCCTATGGCTCCATCCGCACCTTTTTGTGTCTAGGGCTCCCAAGTTTTGCTCTCAAAAGAAAAAGCAAGAAATGGGTGCAAAGAAATTCCCTGCATCTGGTGCAGTGAGGTCTTAGGGGACGTCCTAAGAAGCGCGCCAAGTAGCCAGCGGGACGCGGGATCCAGCTTCGGAGAAGAGAACTGACCCTGGGGACCAAGGAGCCGCAGGGGCCGAGATGGCACCTGGACCCAGGTCGGAAGGAGGGAGGGTGAGAGAGCGCCCCTATTCTCGCAAGCAGTGTCTGCCGGCAGGTGTGCGAATCTATTCGAGCTTCGTCTGGCGAACTCTGGGTACCGGCTGCCCAGCCAAGGCTAAGTTGGGTTTTGGCTCCCTCCTTCGGAACAGGAAAAATGATAGATTGTACAGGGATGGAGGGACGGATCCGGAGAGATAGACGAATGAAGAGCTGGCTGGCTGGCTGGCTGAATGGATGGATGGAATGGGGGAGGTGAGTGGTAGGGAGGGGTGAAAAAGTAGGCGAGACAGATGCAAGGCTAGATGAACGCAGGCTCGAGTGCAAGCATTCGCCGGAACACACGGGCGCACCATCAGGGCACTCGCGCACAGAAACACAATCCACCTCCACGCGGGCACCCACGCGCCACAAACACGCATTTGCCCTCGCGCGCATGCACACACGCACATGCACACACGCACATACACGCACACACACACGCACACTCAACTCGCTTTTCTCTGAGATCATCAGAAACTACATGATCAACCCCCACCTCCCCGACACAGACACACAATCCTTCCAGCACGTCCGAACAGACGCGCCGAACACCGAGCGCCGAGACGGGTCCAGTCGGTTCCGCACGTTCTCCCCAAACTAACCCAGTGCACAGTTCTGGGGCAAAAAGCAAAAACTCGAGTCCGTTTAACTTGCCGGCGGGTTGCCCAGGTCTGCGGGGTGATCTGAGGAGCGTGGGGCCCTTAGACCTGCGATGGCACCTCGGGGAGCCGGAGCCCAGCGAGAAGAAAGGTGACTGACGCCGGATGCTAGAAATCAGGTCACCGGCAGCCGCGAGCCGCACGTCTCTGCTGCGCAGCGGAGGCTCCGCAGCCCGGTCCCGGGAAGCGCAGGGCTCGGGAAACTTGGCAGAAACCACTGCTCGCACGGCTTCCCTAAGAGCCCGGGAGCACCCAGCTCTCTCCCGGCTCCAGGCTTCCGTTTTCCCGTCGACTGGGGCTGGGTGAGGGAGTGGTGGTAGCGAGGGCTTGGGCCACAGAATTAGTATGTTTAATCCTAGCGTTGGCTCCCGTGTATCCCCTCGGGGCGCTTCGAACTGGCCTCGCGGCGGATGCTGCCAAACTTTGTCCTTTTGCTACAAACTTGGGCAGTCTCGCCGCAAGCACGGGTCACCGCCCGGGTCAGGACACTCGGCCGCCCCGTGCCCCCTCTTGGCGGATCCCCTCTCCCAGGCTCCTTTCTCTCGAGTCTGAGAGCACTGCTCACGCGGGGATCCCCGTCCTCTCCGCCCCCCCCGCCCAACACTCGCCGGCCTCACGCTCCGGAGGAAAAAATCACCCGCGGATCGTCCCCTCTCTGTCCCCGACAGCAGAAAAGCCGCCCCACTCGTACCTTCGTTCGCGGGGTACACCCTGGAACCGGTGACAGCGTTGCAAGTCCCAAAGAGAAACGAAAAGAGGACGAAATAGAAAATCCCAGCCATGGTTCGCCGGTGCCAACGCTGCTCCTACCGCTTCTATCCCAGTGGAATAAATGCTTAAGTTAGGAGTGCAGCAGGCTGAGGACATTGCCAAGGGGGTGGGCCCGGCCCGTGACGCCCACCCGCCAGTCCGGGGCCCGCGGCCAATAGTGGCGTAGACCCGGCGGCCTGGCCCCGCCCCCACGGAGCCGAGCCCGCCTTGAGTTCCCGCCCCTCGGGGCTCCCGGGGCTTGAGGGGGCAAGATTGGCGTGGGTCCCCGCCCCCACCGAGGGAGGCGACGGGGCCCCCAGACCTCACCTCAGGGGTCCAGCCCCTGGGCCGGGGAGGGAGCTTAGAAAGTCTCTGAATTGGTTGGGGGGGAGCCCGAGGAAAGGTTGGCAATTCCCTCTTCCCCCTACGACGGTTTGAGAAGGAGGCAAAGGTCCTTTTATTGAAATAAAATAAGTATGAAGTTGGCCAGCCTCTTTGCTGTTGCTCTTTCCTGAGGGTCGAAGCGTTTTGGTCCGGTGCGCCGGGGCTGGGGCTGCACACGCACTCCTGAGCCCGGCACAGCCTCCCTCTGCTACCCGGCCCTATTTCGTGTCTTTATTGCGCATCTCCGTATGAAATGCTCTTTGGAGGGGATTCTGTGGCATGATTGACCCCATTCCCCAGACCCCCTAGATGCCTGGAGAGCGACCTGATCGGTCCCCGTCGTCTAGTGCAGCGCCGGGGCTCAGTCACTGTCTCCGCTCTGAAGCGGAACGAAATGACTTTCCAGCGACGGAGAAGCCCCCTCGGCCCCATCTCTGCGCTCACGCCTGGGGGCTCACCCGGGTCCTGGCTCCCACCGCGGCAAGGCGCTCCGGGATGGCCCTGCCGGCAGGGAGCCAACTGTGTGTTTCCCGGGGGTTGTCCCTGGAACGGGACCCGGCAAGTCCCAGACGCGGGGAATAGAAGCCAAGGGCTTAGGTGGGAATCTGGTGGCCCACCGCTGACCGGCCTTCGCAAAGGGGAACTCGGAAGCTGCCCGGAGCGGCTGTGCCAACTCTGCGCTCCGCCCGACAGTTCTCCCTGCCCCAGGAGACGCGGTGGGCAGTGGGACCCGCAGAAATCTGCTCATCTGCCCCTGCCGATGTGCCCCGGTGTCTCTGTTGACTCTCCGGGGTCAACAGTGGCCCTGATCGGTCCCCCAAACCCTGGCTGCAGGCGCAGCCACCTGAGCGCCGTCCTGAGATAGCAAAGTAGCCCGGGAATTGGACCCCAACGCGGCTCGGTGCATTTCTCCAGACGTTTGCACGGGTCTCGTTCTCAGATGAGGCATCCCTCCTTCCTTTCTGCCAGGCCGCGCCTCCTCTTGCTCCCTCGGGGATTGGGCCGGGTTTTCCTCCTGAGCCTGGGTCCCAGAGGGAGGGCGACCTCCGGGAGGTGGAAGAGCCTTTCCTGGCAGCGGCTCAGCGTGAACCAACTGCGCCACCTGCCGGCCATCCTCGGGAGTGCGCGGCCCCCGCTGAAGGGCGAGCGGACAAAGACCGCAACGCGCAACCGGCATCCCGCAGAAAGGAGAAAGGAGGTACGTGGGTGCGGTATCTTTTCATCTACCCGCCCATTCTGGCGCACCCGGCCGCCGCTAGGTGTAGTGGCCGGCGGCGGCGGAGAGAACCCGGTAGTCCTGTCCTGTCGCGCTTCTAGCCAACGGGTTACGGAATCGGAAAAACATTTCAAGGAGAAGCTCACAGGCAACATCCCAAGGGTTGCCTGAGTACTTGCTGTCCCCCCAAAGGAATCCTAGATAATAGGGCGGGGGGGGGGGGGTGCGAGTCAGTGCGGAGGAAAGAGCAGATTGCGGCCACGATTTCAGGTCATTGGCCTCCGTAGCACATCGTGTCTCCTCCGTGACTCACTCGTGCAAACTCAGACCCGGGCTAACACGATGGGCAACTTTTACCGGAGCGCGCTCGGCGAGGCGCTGGGCAGGAGCTGCGAGCCCGTGGACAAGAGAGAGGGAGACAGCTTGCGCAGCTCCAGGCATTTTGGCTTCGCAGTACAAGACCTGCTGAAATGTCACAGTCTGAGGATGTGGATCTCAGTGATTGTAGCTGCTGCTTTCACACGAGTAAAAAGGGGGGAAATGCACACGGGGGATATATACGTATGTGCGTATATAAATTATTTAAAGGAAATGCCCGAATTCCTTTAAGGAATGCGTTTCTAGGTTCTTTCATGTGTCCTCCTGGGTTTGGGGAAAGGAGATGAGTATTGGTTTCTGTCATTTGGCACACAGACTCAGAAGGGAAAAGAGCCATCTGAATTCCGTTTAAAACATTTTAAATAGTAGCTGGTTGCCTCTTTGCAAGAATCTGAGTTTTGCATGTATGTGTGGTTGAAATGGAAAATTGACTGCCTGCCTCCTTAAAAACAGTAAAATTTCTAAAACATGTACCATCCACCCTTCCCCCTCCCACCCTCCCCCTCCCCCATACCCCCCATATACACTCTGAATATTAAACAAAGGCTTCCCTTGCCACAGCTGCCTGAAAGCAAGGCTCATTTGCTAGGGCACATTCAGTGACTTCCCCTTTTTTCTTCCCGTATCCCTTTTTAGGCTTTAGAGCAGCCCGATAATCTGGGCAGCCACGAGGCTGGAAATGCTAACTCGGAAAAACTGAACTGCAACTTCCTCTTGAAAGCATTTCTGGGCGAAGATCAGAAATGAGCTGGTGAAAATTCTTCTGTCCATTCTGACTACCTGGGGACAAGTGTTCTAATGGAACACACGGCATTATTCCTAAAAATAGGGTAACAATGAAAATATGATGGTGGCCCTGGTGCACCTCCCACTTTATTGGGAAACTCTCAGGACTTTTCAAACATTTGAGAGCATTTATTACAAATCAATTGTCCAGTGAAGTCATAAGCATGCAACAGAATACCACACTTTCAAACAGTATCTAAATCACCTACTTTTAAGATAAATTAGCTTGACTCTTGAGTAAAAATGTCCTCCTCCCCCAACTGCTGTAAGAATTTGGGATCTTCTTGAGTCCATTAAGAGACATGTCAAAATATATATGCTTATAAGGTTAAGAAACACAGTAAATAATTTTCAAATTTTTCTTTTTGTATAGTACCTATAACAAAGACTTGAGCTGCAAAGTATATTTTAAATGCTAAGTTGAATTAAAGTTGAATTTTAAAGGCATTTCTAAATTCTAAAGACATTTTAAAATAGCACCAAGTCTCCCAGAGTTTTCACCACAAAGTGGAGGGCCACTTTCACCAAAGTAATGAGAAAAGGGCCTTTGACCTGTGAGCAAATAAGCAATGATTAAGAGAATGCATGGAAGAGAGGGTGAGAATGAGATGAACCCACTCTGCCAGAATTTTTAGCTAATTTAGATGGACTTCAGTCTTTTTTCTTTTTTTTAATCAATAAAAAGGAGCCTCCAGTGCCATTGCCAGAATCAGGGTTTTTAAGACAGACATCCCTGGTTTAATTTGTGATAGGTCTTCTACTAGCTGTGTGTCTTTGGGTAAGGTACCTAACCTTTCTGAGATATGGTTTCTTCATCTGTGAACTGTAGTTGTTATGTGATTCTTCTAAAAATGGAATGAATTTTGAAGAGCATTAGAGTATAGCATCTGACATATGGTAGGTAGGTAGTTATTACTATGAAATATTACTCTTAAGCAATATTTCATTAAGAATTATTCAATAGTTAAGAATTTAATATTAATCATTTATATTATCCATTTAGCATTAACATTTTAATATTATTAAACAGGAATTAATTTACTCAGCTTGAATCATCCCTACCACAAGGAAACTAGGCACTGTGATTAACCTTGTGTACTCCATGAGAAGAGAATGCTTTATTTCATCACCTCCTAAAGCAGGGGAGGAAATGAATTATAAATTCTTCCCTTCTTTCATTGTTCATACTCAACTCACATTACTAGATGACCCAACTGGATTCAAACCTAGGGATTTCATCTGTCTCCAAAAATAGTAGTCTCAAAAATAATTAAGTGGAACAAGATGTGAGCAATCAAAATTCCCACAGCCAAGTCTAATATTGGCGGTAATAAGTAACCAAAGCTTTGCCTGATGAAATGCTCACCTTTGTCAGAAACAAACAAACAAACAAACAAAAGAATGCTCCCAACCATAAGACTGTCACCTGACATAGAGCAACCCAGAAGAACATTTGCTGGGCTTCCCAAAGCTCCCAGGGGGGCCTGTTGCAGATCTCATCCTTTAGCGTGAAGGCTTTGATGCGATTTCTTTGCAAAGAAGCAGGGCTCTTGTTAGGCCTTTCCACCTGAATGGGAAAAATGGCCACAGAGCTCAGGTCTTGATGAATCAGAAAGATGAGAGCAAGACATAGGAAGAGTCTTTTGGAGTCACTGAGATGGAAAAGGACAAGAAAGAAAGGTTGGGGGTCTCAAGGGAGCAAGACTTTTTTGAAACGTTGGTACTGTTCCTAAAGTTTAGTTCAGTTCTAACAAACATTTCTCAAGCACCTACTGTGTGCCAAGCCGCACATGTTGAAGATGTCAAAGGTTTCTTCCCACCCTTGACCAGGCATGACACCAACCACAAGGGGATGTGAGAGCTGAGTACAAACCATGAGGAAACTTTCATTCTCCTGGAGACTGGGAGAGGGAGGAAGAGAAAGAGGAAGACACTCAGTTTAGTCCTGCAAAACTCCAGATCCCTAGAATTAAACAGTTTGTAGAGATGATGAAGCTTTCTCAGGGGGAATTCAGAGGAGATCATGTTCATGGTGTTGGCTGCGTTGGGAATGTGAGTGAAATATCAAAACTGCTTTATTTTTTATGCATGAGAGCCATGCCTCCAAAGAAATGTAAAATGCTTTTTACTTGGAAGCCTTCAATACAGCATTCGTTAAGTGGTCTCCACTCATTCTAACTCAAATACCTACATAAACCTTCAAGTTACGGCTATTCAATATCTTAGCCATTAAATACCTTACTACGTAATAGCTATGTTGATTTATGATCATTAAGAGAGCTTTTGAAATTACAGTTGTTTATGATGAAAAAACTAATGATACTATATAGGACTAACATAAACTGGTACAATTTTTAAACCATTTTTAAAAGAAATAATTATTTGGTTAAAGAACCAATTTATGAAAAATACTGTAACAATCTTTTTTTTTTTCTTCTGAAATACAATGTGTAATTGCAATGAAATGCTGTAAGAAAAAAAACCAAAATGACCATGGACATAATTAATGATTTACTACATCATGAGACTTAATTTTGGGAACCTAACTTTTCTTTCCTCTATCATTATAAGCAGACTTACATCCCAAACATTTATTTTGTACTTTTAAAAGATCTCTGAATATTCTAAAGGTGTCTAAAGTGACAGATAATGTATTTTTATGTTAGATACAAACCCTTAAATAGTTGTTTAGATAATGGAACTTTATTAGCATACTATAATGAAAATGGCACTTTTGAAATCATATTTGTGTATTTTTTCTTTAACCTACTCATTCATGCCAATTAGTAAATAGGAAAAGCCTTTTGCCTGCAAAAGATTATGCTTCTTGACCATTTACTTAAAGAACTAAGGAGGAAATTCTGTCAAACCTTTAAGAAACATAGTTTAGGCTTTTTGCTGAAAATTATATTTTACTTGAGAATCACTATAAACTAATGAAATCTTATTAAAATCAATTGAATATAAACAAACTCCTTATGTAAAGAAATACAAAAGTGAGATTCGTAAACATGGTTTGGTTAGAACTGGCATTATTTGGGGACTTTCTGGACATATGATGTTTAAACAAAATGAACAATTCATATAAAATGAATGCTAACTCAAGAGTTGTTGCAAATACATTCATCGTACAACTTTAAAATGTACTCTGTTATCAGCCCTCTTTTACTTAGTTATATGTGGGATCACTTTTTCTTAGACCTTGACTATCTCTGAACAAATAAACTGGCTTCAATTCAGGCAAACAATAAGTTATTTGAAGTAGGAAGGTAAAAAGAAATTCAGTTAGTAACGGATCATTTGACTCAAGCTGACATTTAAAGTATATCAATTCAATTATTTGTTTTTCTTCTCATTCAATTCTATGTGTACATACACACCCCTGGTTTTCTTTTTGCTGGACAATGAGAGGAGTTTTAAAATAGGCATTAAAACATGAAGAGTGGTATTCCCATGAGATTTATTATTTAAATTTGTGACTGTGTATGAAAGTTGCCTTCTAGTAAGGCCACCCTTAATCATCTCCATCTGAATTAGACACTGTGTTTTCCCAGTTTAGGATAAATAATTTTTCTACAGTGAACATTTACATAAAATACTAGAGGCCCAATGCACAAAATTTGTGCAAGGGGCTCAGTCCCCACCGCCACAGTGGCTATCTCTGCCTCAGCCTCCCTCAGCCACAGCTTCGTCCGGAAGGGCATCCAGTCTAATTAGCATATTATGCTTTTATTATTATAGATAATATTCTAGGTAAGATTTATTTCCTGAGATTTGATACTTCACGTTAGTTTCAGGATTAACATATGGCATAATATAGGTCATCGCTTTTAAGTATCTCTCACCATTATTTCCTGCAGCTCTGAATTAAAACAAATTTGAACCCAAACCTGCACAGGTGATAATGAGAGGGATTCCAACACACGTGAGCTTTAAGAGTGAGGTCCCGCCCTAGCTGGTTTGGCTCAGTGGATAGAGCATGGGCCTGCAGATGGAATGGTCCTGGGTTTGTTTGATTCTAGTCAAGGGCATATGCCCAGGTTGCTGGCTTGTTCCCCAGTAGGGGGCGTCTAAGAAGCAGCCAATCAATGATTCTCTCTCATCATTGATATTTCTACTCTCTCTCCCTCTCCCTCCCTTTCTGAATTCAATAAAAAATATACATATATAAAAGAGTGGTCCCATCGCTGCATCTCCAACCTGCTTATTTACATTACATGAGACACCTATTAGAGGTAATTGAACATCAGCAGGACGTTAATCAAGTCTGTCCCATTAAATGGCCAGCTTACTGCAGCTCAGTCAAGCCGGGCTCCACTTCCTCTGTGTGTCTCATTATGTTCTCTCCTGAAACTTTTATAGTTTTCAGTCAGATTGTTATCATTTAAGATGCTTTGATGAATGTCTAGTTGTGCCCATAGTGCTTAGCAGGCCACCCTTGTCAAGTGACTCCAAGAATTACATTTGCAATGCAGAAATCACTGCAAAGGTTGAACTGCCAAGGTGATGAGGAAATTTCAGGACGCTCTGTGTCTTTCCACGGATAGCTTTCTTGAGCAATCCACTTCTTGCACCACTTGACAATGTGTATTTATGTGTTCTAGATATCCATCTATTTATAAACTTGAATCCTTGTTTTAAAAACCTGACTTTGATTAAAAATAAGATTAGCCGGCTTTAAAGCTCCTAAAGCCATCTAAGTCTGGAAAGGTCTGTGATTTAGAACCTTCCCCTGGCTGTGTTCTGATTTAATCTGCTCAGCTCTCTTTTTCCTCCATGTCCACCTACACACAGCTGTCCATCTCCCCGCAACCTTTTTGCTGTCAGTCAAGTGACAGCCTTGGATGGAAGCTTTGTATACCGAGGCCTCCTGAGGCCCAGCACTACATTTAGCTGGAAAGAGTTTGCGGGGGAAGCGTGGGGGCATAACCAATTCTCCCAAAGCTGGGGGTGGGAGACCAGTGGTGGGAGGGTTTTAGTCCACAGCCCTTCAAAAACTGCTCTCTCAAACACACGGGGAAAATGCAAACACTTCTACCAAACCCCTGGCATCTGTAGCCCAGCACCAATGCACTGTGAAATAACCTGGGGGTCGGGGGCGGGCAAGCATTCCAAGACTTGTTGATGAGAAGAAAAAGTTCCCTTGTTGAAATTTATCAGGAGGTTGGCACCCAAGAATAGTTCTGGTTCCTCTCCTAATGTGAGTGGTCCGATGTGTCTAGCTTCCCCTTTCTTGGATTGAGTGGTTCTTAGCTGACCTGTAAGTACTAACATCTCTTCCTAAAATGACTCTGGGGAGTATTCTTCTAGCTAATTGGAGAGTAGTAGCTGGAGGCATCTTTTGCTTATGACTTTGTACAGATTGCATCCTGTATGATTTAATGTCAATATTGGAAGAGGTTGGCATCCTATAATATGAAGCCACACTATTAAGACAATTCTATTTGTACAGTAGGTTACTTTCCTGAAAAGTCAGATAGGTCATTAGCACAAATTAAAATGTTGAAGTTTGTATTAAAATGTGGGCTTTATTTTAATCACTTTGTTTTTATTTGGGGCCACCTGCATTCCGAGCCTCTTAAATTTGACATATTTCTGATCAGCTGAAGTTGCAGGATCTTTAAACAAAATGTTCCAAGCTTATGCCTAAGTCACTAGCAGCCCTGAGATTCTCTAAAAATAAACAGACTAATGTTTACCTTGTTACAAGAAATGAAATATATTTGCTTCCATTTCAGTTAAGATATGTGTCATTTAAAATATTGAATGCATTGTAACATAGTCATGTATTATACTTTCTCTTTGTGTTAACTATACTCATATTTTACTTGTATTTGGTTTCTATTTTTAATTTTGTTGCATTGGAGATAAGAATATATAAAGAAAAAGTAATACATAAATTTGAATATTATAGTACAAAAAATGATATAAATTTGAATATTAGTTCATCCTATATCCGTGGTCTGTTTTGCTGTCTGTCTGGGAGGATGGTCATGTGTAACAATTGGGTTTCTCCTCTATCAGCCAAAAGGCAAGCAGCAGTTATTCAGGGGCAAGGGTGTAACCAATAAACCAGAGTAAATAACTTTATAGCCCTGGAGTTTATTTGGGATGTCACCACAGATGCTTGGAAAATCCATGGGGAATGCTCCACAAATGTTTGATTCACCAATGCCTTAAGATTCACCAATGCCTTGGTAAACGTAATAATTACCAAGAACATAATTTCGTGATTCTATTTTTTTCTGACCACAGTTAATCTTCAAAAGCAGTGCTTCTTCTGCTACTGAGTGTAAGAAAGTGAATAAGTCTAAATGTAAATAATTCTTGGAAATTATACACACACAGATGCACACACACCCATCTGAAGAGTCTCGGCGATAGTAAAGCCTTTAGCTTTTAAAATTAAAGCTATATTATTGAATAGTCTCTGTTTACACAGATTCCACTTAAAAGATATAGTTCTGTAGTTTGTTCTGATAAAACACAGATGCATTATTTAACTCGAATATCACTTAGAGTTCAACTTTTTTGACAGTTGATTAATTTTCAAAATCATAAAATTGGTAAGAACCAATGAAGCAGTATTTGGAATTAATATTTTAAAATTCTGGAAACCTCCCATAAGTTACACTTGGTTGTGGATAGAAATAGGCTTTTAGTAAATTGATTTTTTAGTAAGATAATGCCAAGAATAATATTAATCTTTAGAATTCAATTTGGGTTGGTTTGGGGTATTTCAATAAAAAGTGTACCCGGAGATTATCTGTACAAATATCACACACACATATGCACATACGTAGGTGCAAACTCACATAAATCCAGAAATACTCTTGGTAAGCCACTGGGATGTTATCACGAAAGAATATGACTTGGAGTAATGCACTCCTACCTTCTAACTCAGAATAAAAGCTTATATAAAAGCTAACTTCTATGGGTTAAAGGGGAAGAATAGTTGATTGTTAAAGAAAAATGAACTTAAAATTTGGCATCTGCATAAAATTGCCTCTTTAACCCTCAAAATAAGTTATTGATTTCCGCTTTTAACTTCATAATATTGAATTTATTCTTAATTCTTTCTTTACCATAGAAATACATTTTTCCATTTATGTTCAGTGTACTTTCTTTGGGAAATAATAACCATAAAAATGAATTTCAGTAGGTAGTTACACTGCGTGTGAAGGGGTGTTTTCCTGTCTATGTAGTCCAAATAATTTAGGTTGTAATTAATCTATGAAGTAAAATTGAGTTAACTGATGGTGAAAAATTTCCCCAAACTGTGAAAGGTTTACTTCTTTTCTATGACCACATAGCCTTTGCCTTGACTTTTCTTATGCGGCCCATCCATTATAGCCATTTGTGGAATAAATGCAGATTTTCACACAATTACTTGCTTGATGCCAAACCAAAATGAATGGCCTTGTGTTGTACCATATTGGACAAATGTGACCACTCTGTAAACAGAATATCTAATTACGTTCCCCATTGTCTCTGCAGTAGATTTTGATTTCAGTAGCTTGTATCCCAAAGCCACCAACATTTGCTCTTCTTTTAGCTGATTATTTGAGTGATCTCAACAAAGGAGGAATAAAACCCAAAATAAACACATAGCTTAGCTAATTTTCAGCAAGTCTGCTTAAAACTTAGATGGTTTAGAAGATTCAAATTGGTGATTTAAATAAGATTTAGAGAAACTAATGTTTTTAAATTTTTATCCTGGTCTCACATTTTTCAGGAATCAAGAATAATTTAGAATGGACTGATCTTTCAAAAATATGGTCAGAATTAAGCATTATATAAAAACCTATTTCCTCATGGACATGGCATAGTAACCCAGTTACAGATTTAACATTGGAGATTTTGACCATTTGGACATGACCTCCACCACCCATGACATGTAATTTATAACTTTATTGAGACCCAAATTCAAGTTTCAGTTTATGGCCAAAGCAAGAAAGAGTGTCATTTAGTTAAAGGACCCTAACTGTCTATGCAGTATTTAACCTCATGTCAGCCCTCATGGTGTCTGCTCTTCATCTCACAGAGTAATTATCTTTATGCCTCGCTTTCTTTGTCTGTAAAATGGGCTACGAATAGTACCTACCTTAGGATTGTCATAGGAATTAACTGAGTTACTTCACTACCTACATAAACAGAGTGCCTGACACAAAAAATCATTGTTTGCTATTAATATTATTGTTCCTTAATTTGGTGTTCAATGGTGAAGCACTAGGTAATTGCCAGAAAATTGCCTTTTTATAAATTGGACCCTACATTTATATTTAAAATTAGAGGCCTGGGGCATGAAATGTGTGCACTGGGGGTTGGGGGCGGGGGGCGTTCATCAGCCTGGCCTGTGCCCTCTTGCAGTCTGGGAGCCCTCGGGGATGTGGGCCTAAGCCAGCGGTCAGACATCCTTGCTGCTGCCCTGGAGATAGGAGAGGCTCCCGCCACCGCCACTGCACTTGCCAGCCTTGAGCCCGCTTCTGGCTGAGCAGCACTCCCACTGTGGGAGCACACTGACCACCAGGGAGCATCTTCTTTGTTGAGCATCTGCCCCCTGGTGGTCAGTGCGAGTCATAGCGACCGGTCATTCTGCCATTTGGTCTATTTGCATATTAGCCTTTTATTATATAGGACTAGAGGCCCGGTGCATAAAAATTTGTGCACTCCGGGGGGAGGGGGGGTCCCTCAGCCCGGCCTGTGCCCTCTCACAGTCTGGGACCCCTCGGGAGATAATGAGCTGCTGGCTTAGGCCTGCTCCTGGGTGGCAGAGGGCAGGCCCAGCCCCTAGGTGCAGCCCCTGGTCGGGCTCAGAGCAGGGCTGATTGGGGAGTTGGGGCGCCGTCCCCTGTCATGCACAGAGCAGGGCGGATTGGTAGGTTGCGATGCCACCCCTAGTCACGCTCAGGGTAGGGCCGATTGGGGGTTTGGGGCACCGCCCCCTGTCACACTCAAGGCAGGGTCGATGGGGAGGTTGCGGTGCCACCCCCTGTCACACACAGAGCAGGGCCAATCAGGGGGTTGGGGCACTGCCCCCTGTCACTCACAGAGCAGGGCCAATCAGGGGGTTGGGGCACTGCCCCCTGTCACGCACAGAGCAGGGCCCATCAGGGGGTTGGGGGGCTCCCCCCATCACTCACAGAGTAGGGCCGATAGGGGATTGGGGCACCCACCCCCCGTCACACTCAAGGCAGGGTTGATGGGGAGGTTGCGGCGCCACCCGCTGTCACGCACAGAGCAGGGCTGATCAGGGGGTTGGGGAGCTCCCCCCTGTCACTCACAGAGTAGGGCCGATAGGGGAGTTGGGGCACTGCCCCCTGTCACAGACAGAGCAGGGCGGATCAGGGGGTTGGGGCGCCGCACCCTGTCACACTCAGGGCAGGGCCGATGGGAAGGTTATGGCTCTACCCCGTCACACACAGAGCAGGGTTGGGGTGCCGCACCCTGTCACACACAGAGCAGGGCCGATCAGGGGATTTGGGTGCTGCCCCCTGTCACACTGATCCTGGTGCTGGGAGGCATATTACCCTTTTACTATATAGGATAGAGGCCTGGTGCACGGGTGGGGGCTGGCTGGTTTGCCCTGAAGGGTGTCTTGGATCAGGGTGAGGGTCCCCACTGGGGTGCCTGGACAGCCTCGGTGAGGGGATGATGGCTGTTTGCAGCTGGTCACACACCCTTCAGGGTGGGGGTCCCCACTGGGGTGCCTGGCAAGTCTGGGTGAGGGGCTGAGGGCTGTTTTCAGGCTGGCGGGTGACTGAAGCTCCCAACCACTTTTTTTTTTCTTTTTTTTTATTCTGGGCCAGCTTTAGCTCTGAGGCTCGGCTCCAGCTATGAGACCTCTGCTGCTGAAAGCAGGTTTCTGGCCTTTGTTTACCTTCTATATTTGAAACAATGTTGCAGTCTGGCTGGCTGAAGCCTGGCTGACTAAAGCAGGTTTCTGGGGGTTTGTTTAGCTTCTATATTTGTTACAATGTTTCTTAGAGAGCAGCTGAGAGGCGGGCAAGGCATGCAGGGAACCTGGCTTCCTCTGTCACTGAAGCAAGCAAGCCTCCCTGTTTGCGTCAGCTGCCTGGCTGCCGGCCGCCATCTTGGTTGGCAGTTAATTTGCATATCTCAGTGATTAGCCAATGGGAAGGGTAGCGGCTGTACGGCTAATTACCATGTTTCTCTTTTATTAGATAGGATAATTATCTGAACAATGTTTTCAAAGAGCTTCACAAGTATTTTTCTGCCAAAGTTTACTGTTTCCATTTGTCCTTAGTCTAAACTTCAGAAGTAGACTCACTGTTATTCCACAGTAGGGAACTGCCTTCTTCCCATGTACCATAGCTTGCAGAGACTATTCTGTTTTATACTTCAATATTTTATATGTTTGGCTTATTCTGTTGTGGAATATGTGTGCATGCTTGTGTGGTTTTTTGTTTGGCTACCACAAAGTGTGAGCTGTAACTTCTTTCCTATTTCTAAAATTTCCTATTCCTGGTGTCAGTCAAAATACAGATGTTAGTTTTTCCCAAACATGGAGTACAAAATCTTAATCAATGGAATGGGGGTTCTGTTCATAAAATAACAAATCAGAGGATGGAAATTCAATAATTTAGCTCAGGCACTACAAAAATGTGTTAAACAATGAAAGAAATGTCATATTAGCAAGGTTTTGGATTCTGTATTGTTTGATGTTGGAGGAATAATCACAATTCTTTACTCCTCAATTTCAAATTAAGATTATCTAGAATCTAGATTCTAGATTCTAGATGGTTCCTTTCAATAGAATACAATACTAGTTTTAGCAATTGCCACACTTTTTTTTTCCTTTGGGGAAGAATAAAGCTTCATAGTCAATCACTTCAAAGTAATTCTCTACTATTCATAAACAAAGCAAACTTCGAATGGGTCAATTGCAACATATTTTTGTATGTAAATACTCGAGTTCTATAAAAATTCTGCAAAAATAATAGCTAAAACTTATTTTCCAATTTGTATTTAAAAGCTCTGTTTTTCAAAATCACGTTAGCAATTCAAACCTATTAAAGTAATATTTAAATGCTCTGTATATTTAACTTTTCTTATCATGTTAACCTTTGTCTTGTTTACGAATGTGAGCTTATGAATTTATAACTCTTGCAGTTAGAAGGTCTTCATAAATAAAACAACCCACTTAGATCTGCATGTTTCAAATCACAAGTCAACAAGCAACCAACAGATGGATGCATTTTAATTAGCTAATCTATTGCTATTTTTTGGTTAGAAAATTTTTGTGCTGGTTGTAACAAAATCTTTCACTGAGTGCAAAAATAAGGACTCTATGAGAGCTACAGGTTTCCTAAAAGACATATATTTTAATAGTCTGATAACCTATTCAGATTTTGTATGGTGATAAATTAAACTAAATTATTGGTGAAAAAACAAACCAAGCAAAATAATTTGAAGTTATTGTAAACCTTGAGATGTGATTAAAGTTATGATTGGTATCTACTTGCATTTATGTTTACTGATTTTAACTGAGTTAAGCAAGCCAGCATGATCCAATTCAATTCTAGGCTGTTTTTGCAATATTGTACAGAAAGAACCTACAATATTATGCTTCAATTTTTAATTTGCATTATTCTAACAAATAACTTTGAAAAAAAGCTGCTCTTTGTTTTGGAAAAAAATGCTGCAAAAATGAGAAGGTAATATTGATCAAAAGAAGCCAGATGCAGAAGTGTAAAAGGTTTTTCAGAGATTATATTGGGTGGTAACAATTTTAAATGACTGTCTTTTCTAAAAAGAAAAAAAAACAGTCTATCAGATTATCTCTTCATAGGCACAGAGCAAAGGGAATGGAGAAATAAAGTAATTATTTTCGTAATTCAGGCACTTAAACTGTCTTTTGGAATATACAAATGATTGATATGATAATTTTGACAGAATTAGACAAATTACTCTTTCACAGTTTGCCTTCTCATTACATGAGTAGATACAACCTGGGTGGATGTAACATTTATAAATGCAGAACACTAAACTCATAGCTTATAGTACTTTTCAAGATTCATTCAATTCTATATAATCACTTACCTTTTGGCAACATGATAGTAACAACTTATCATCTTTTTCTTCAAAAGCACCAGCTTAGAATTTTTCCTCTGGGACCCTACAGCATTGCTATACAAAAGATTTCAATGGATGACACTACACCATTTTAACCACACAAATATTGCCAGTCACTCTGGCATATGTATATGAAGTACAGGTAACAATGAAAACATTGAGCTTGGAATTCAAGGAATAATGAGCTTAACTATATTTTAGTACTTCATTTAATAAAATGTGTTAATGGAAAGATATTATATGCTCTGCTGAAGCTACCAAAAGAAAAAGATCAGTCCCGAATTGCAAATTAATGAATTGTCTCCATTGAAAATCTGATGACAGTTTGTATACATTTTTTATTTTAAATGACTACATCTTTGCATTTTTATAAGTTGGAAACAGTATAGAAGGGAAAGACAAGTATTCAAAGCCTTTCAATGATCTATTATTAAACTCAGGAAAAGAAATCAAGAGAGCCTACTGGGATCTTATTGTTTTGATTTAAATAATGTATATAAAGCTGGGTGTACCTTTTGCTTTTGGAAAATGAATAAGAAGCATCTTTGTTGATGACACGTTAATATTAACAGTAAAAGAAAGGAGGCAGATGACCTGTTTAAGTTAATCTTCCTTCTTTTTCACTAAGATAAAGAGATAGGCTTTCAAACTGGGACAGGAAGGAAAAATGATTGAAAATTTCAGCAATCAAAAATCAGTCCCTGTGTTGGATGCCAGGCTGCAGTGGTAACCAAGGCAGATACAGTTTTCTCAGGATGGGGGGAAAGAAATAGAATAATAGAGAGCAATTGTAAAGAACTATAACTCTCTAGGTACAATTTAACTCCTTCCTAGGAAAATAAAATAACTTACTCCTATAATTATGGAATCATAGCTGATAATCTTTAAGATACCCTGAGAATGAATGGGGTATGGTAAAACTGGCAAGCAACAAACAGCAGCCTGTTATTTGAAAAGCAAAAGGTTCGACTACAAATATCATAAATCAGTAAGATGAATAAGGATCTCTAGCAAAATATCCTAACAGATTGTTAGAGAGACAGCTTAGAAACACATAGGGAAGGAAGAGGGAATTCCTAGGCCTTCGAATTGTGTCACTTAATTTAAGTCATACCGCAGTGCCTAAAACATTTCTGGCACACAACAAATAGTTGCCAAATGTTCCTTTTTCTGGTGGAATAGTTAGCTCAGGTAACACTATAGTGTATCTTGATTTTAGAAAAACAGTTGACAGAGTCTTTCATATCATAATGGAGAAGATGGCTCTGTCTAGTTCCACACATTTATCAGTGAGTACGATGACATTAAAAAATCAATAGTTTTATTTTTTATGTCATCTGAGACTAGCTAATTTGCTGAGCAAGAATCAGACTTCAAATGTTCTTGGTACACTGGACCAATAGAATAAAGCACCAAAGTGCAACTTTACTGAGAGAACTATTGTCTTGGGTGTCAATGTAAAGAAAATCAATTATATACATCTGAACTCAAGAAGCTATGAGTTTGTACCAGTTTATATAAAAAAGATCTGCTAGGTTTAATGGATGCAAACCTTCACATGTGTCACCAGAGGGATGGAGATGGGGACCAAACAAATGCTGTCTTGGGCTGAATAAACCAAACCCCAGCATCCAGAGAAGAGAGAGACTAGTCCTGTCTTCTACTTAGTGGGCACATCTGGAATTGGATGTTCTTTCCTGGATTCCACATTTGTACAGGGACAGTGACAAATGACAAAAATCCAGACGGGGGAGGCCACATGGCCTCGGGGCCGTGACTCAGGAGAAATTGTTGAGGGCAGTGGGTAATGTTTAACAAAGAGAAGCTTAGTGTAGCCGACTATGACAGCTGTCTTCAAGTAAATGCAGGCTTCTCATGTCGAAAAGGAGCACCCAATTCTATTCTGTCCCAAAGGCAGAACTGAGACCAGTGGGAAGTCTTTAGGCGGATGCAGATTTCTTGTCAACTAAGGAAAAACTTTCTTATGGTTTGAATTTTCCTCTGTTTGCTGTTCTGTAAAGCAATGGCCCCAGGGAAAGATTCAAGCAGAACCCAGTTAAGCATCCATAGTGATGCTTTAAGAGGAAATTTCTGTGTTGATGGGAAAATTGAATTGCTTAACCCCTAAGAGTGTATATGAAATGATGGTGAAAACAAGCAAATAGCAGGCAATCCAGAAAGCATTAGGTGTGGAGGTTCTGCAGAGAATGGCGGCTACTGTAAATCCTCTGAGGATTAGGACGGCAGTACTGATTAGAGAGGAGATCTGGAAGAAAACTGCATCGTCTAGGACAATGCTGCCTGTAAAAATACAATATACAACATATATCTCAACCACATATTTAATTTTAAATGTTTTCGTAGTCATTAAGAAAGCTAGGCAAAATCAATGTCAATAATATATTTTACTTAACCCCACATATCTGAAATGTTACCATTTCAACATCTACTCAAAATTAAGTATATTATTGAGATAATTTACACTTGTTTCCATACTAAGTCTTTGAAGACCATTGTATATATTATTATTACACCTACAACACATTCCAGCTAATCCCATTTCAAAGGTTCAGTAGCCCTGTGCGACAAATAGTTACTGCATTGGACAGCACAGACTAGAAGCTAAAGTCCCCAGCATGGCTAGTTAAAATAAAAGGAGTTATTAGTAAAGCAGGCAGAACCATACAGGTTACCAAGAAATTCTAGAGACTAGAGCCAAAATAAAGAGGGTAAATCTGCGGAATGTTTTCACTCTGGCAGTCAGAAGAGTGATAGGAGCCAGGGATACAGGTGGAGTTTGACCACACAGCCCAGAATCCATTTGAGGCTGAACTGCACCTGCCCCACTCCTGGTTGCTCTGGCAACCAGGCTCCCTCCCCCCCATGCTAATGACATTTTAATGAGAACATCCACATGCAAATGAATTAAGCAGTAATTACAGGCAGATCCTCACTTGTCTACCAGCTCCACTTAAGGGGGTGGTGGTTGAGGGAGGACTTAGGGAGAGTTGATACTGCACAGAACAGATCACGAAAGGACTGGATGTGAGTTATGAAGTAAAATGGTTATCCGGTGCCTGTACACGAGGCAATAAGTCATGTAGTTACATATCTTTGTTGTCCCATCTGTTCGACTTTCCCTGCTTTCACCATCACTCAAGGGGAGAGAGACAACCCAGGGGAAAGAGGGCAAAGAACAAGGAGACACAACAACTCTGCAAAGAAGGAGCAGGTTTAGGGAGAAATGCCAAGACCTTCCCCCAATAATTTAAAAATAAATAACTTATGAATTGCTCCACCTCCCAAACCACCCATGGGATCTGAAGTGTAAAACATTGAAACTCTGGGGAAAGATGAAAAGAAGGAACAAAAAAGCCTGTCCTTTATTCTTGGGTCTAGTTTGCTCTTAATTGCTTTTTATGGTTTTCCCAAGTAGACCAGAGCCACATATTAATTAATAGTGAAGAAGTTGAATACTGAACTTCAGAAACTTGGTAACCCTGGCAAAGAGGGGAACTTTGCTGATTTGGGAATAGTGAGTATACTGTACTGCATTTTTGCATCTTGTAGGAATTTTTAGGTTTCTAGAATCTTGTAGGGCATCTCAATATAAATATTAAAAAAATCTGGTTGTTGATATTTTCAGAAAATACTCAGCAACTGATTAGCAATTAGTTCATTGGAGAGTGCATCACTTTGGCTACCACACCGATAGGTGCTGTAACACTATTAACACTATTCATCAGTAATGGCCTTCAAATGAGAACTTATAAAAGAAGTAATATAGCATTCTTCTCTTTTCTTTTGGAACAACAGTGAATATTATAGTGCTTACCACATGTCAGGGTCTATCCTAAGTTATCCAGTAGCCTTAAAAAGAAACAATTATTGTTAGTTCATTTTACAGTTGAGGAAATAAAGTGATTTGCCTCAGCTAGTAAGTGGCAGACAGATGAACTGATTTCAATTAGCTTGGCTAAACAGTCCTCTGATGAATTACAAGATGCCTAGGATAACATCTTCAAAAAGATAAAATAATTTCTGTTAGTTGTTAACTGATCAATTATTTTGCTATCTAATAGAGCTACTTATATAGGGGAATTATCTAACTGGTTATTACATTCAGAACAAATAATTAGAATAATGAGTAGGCTAGTTTGGCTGGAATGGAAGATTCATAAAGGGCATCAGAGGAAGGTGTTGGTAAAGGCCAAACTCTCAAGGAATCCTAAAATAAGGAGGCTCCAGAAAGTGTCACTGAATATTTTTGATGTGAGGAAAAGAGTATTTGAGAAATTTTAATTTAGCAGTAGCATACAAGGATAGGAGGGCAAAAAGACTGGAGCTACTAAGACCAGTGCAACCATAATTGTTTACCAAGTGCACACATGCAATGAGTTGACAGTAGGAATGAAGAAAATAACCAATGAAATTTCCAAGGGGGAGGGAAACAAGTGAAACTGTGGGCATGAATGGAGTAGAAAACATGAGGAAACAGAAAAAAAGGATAAAATCCTAAATCTAGAACTTTTGGCCAAAAAGACTAAGTGACAGAAATGGGGAAATTTCAGTGGCAATTGGGTTAGGCCTGGGTTTAAGCCTGGATACCACTCATATTTTGGGCCAGGTCATTCTTTGTTGTGGGGGCTGTCCTGTGCATGGCAGGATATTCCCCATCCCCTGGCCTCTACCTGCTAGACACCAGCAGCACTCATCCCCAGTGAGACAATGTCTCCAGACACCGCTAAATATACACAGGAGGTGGGGCAGAGTCCAGCAGCAAAATCCCTTTCCACTGAAGATCGCTTGCTTCAGGAAACAGACTGTGAGTTCAGTAGACTTTGAGGGAGTAGCGGGCCAATCAGGTGAGTGTACCCAGGAGACCGGGGAAGTGCAGAATTGAAATTCCAGAGAAGATGGGAACTCAAAATGAGTATTTTATATTACCTTGTAAAGAAGCAGTAGGGGGTGGGGGCAGTAGGGTTAGGGAATAAGAGCTCTGAAATAAGCAAAATTGGGAAGAAAAAAAAGCACTTCAGTGAAGTAAAGACAGCATCCTGAGATGAGAAGGAAGCCAGGTTGGGTAAAGTGATCATCCCAAAGGAAGGGCTACAGGAGGAGAAAGTTTGTTATCCTACCAGTGAAAGAAACCACTGGTAGGATAACAAGTGGATCTCAGTGATTTTAGAAATAAAACTACATTAAAGTCCGTGTGTGTGTGTGTGTGTGTGTGTGTGTGTGTGTGTGTGTGTGTAGGGGGTTGATGGTGGTGATGATATAGTAATTAGATTTCACAAAGTTAAGGAGCGAGTTGATAATGAAGAGATGGTAGCAATGATTCTGGATGATTCTTTGCAAAACTTTGGCACTGACAACTACAGGAGAACTAGGGCACCTTAGAAAGTGGCAAGGTCAGTGAAAGAATGTTATTATTTATTTATTTTTAAAATACATTTTTATGTATTTCAGAGAGGCAGAGAGAGAGAGATAGAAACATCAATGATGAGAAAGAATCATTGATTGGCTGCCTCCTGCATGCCCCCTACTGAGAATCAAGCCTGCAACCTGGGCATGTACCCAGTCTGGGAATGGAACCATGACCTCCTGATTCATAGGTCAATGCTCAACCACTGAGCCATACTGGGTGGGTGAGAATGTTCCTTTTTAGAAATGAGATAACAGGGAAAGTTTTTAGGCAGACAGGAACCATGGGGAGGCCATGGTACCAGAAAAGGATCAAGGACCCTAATTTGATCCTTCAAACAAGAAGGCACGACTTTCTGGGATGAACATCACTCTGTAGACAACTCTCCTTAGAAATTCCCAAGAGCAAGATACAGACCAGAAGACAAAGATGCAAATGTACATCTTGGTGCCATTAGAAAATAAACCAAAAATCTTTGTAAGGGAAGGGGGGATTTTACTATATGCCTTTCCTACTTTTTGATGTTTGACTCTTGTAAATATGTATTAATTGTTGCAAAAAAATTTGAACAATTCTGTTTAAAGAAAGGTAAGATATAGAAAATGAAATATAATGCTTTGCTTGTCTTTTCTCAAAGAGAGAATTTTAGCATGCATTGTGCACAATTTTTAAAACACCTTACTCATGGGTGTAGGACTGTATAAAATTTATCTTCTGCCAATTGTCTGAGTCAGTTGTTTGGATGTTGAAGTCAGACAACCATGGTAAAGTGCAGCTAAAGGGGGCTATTTTAGACAATTGGTAAAAGCAAACAAATAAAAAACACTAGATTTTTAAGTTTTCAAAATCATTCAATTTTTGTTTGTCCAAAGTATGATCTCAAGTCCCCAGAGGAAAGATTTCCAACCACTAAAATATCTCATTATGGAATTTACTTTCTGTTTTCATCAGCATTTCCATCTGTCTGTGCATTTAGTTCTAACTAGAATTAGAGGTGCTTGTTACATACCACAATTTCAGATTGTTTTTAATTGATTTTGTCATTCTAGAATTACACACATTCACTGAAACATGTAAAATAGTGTACATTCTGTTCTCTGTGATCATGAAAATCTCTCCATTCATCATTGTAGTTGCTCACCATCAAGAAATCTAATGTAACCATAAATAATGCATCCTTTGTAGCAAACATAAACATTACATAAAATTCAGGAAGTCTAACTATTGAATACAACATGTTGAACTTGGTTTCATTTAATTGATTTTTATGGGCCTTTATTTCTTGAGGTTTAGAATAATACCTTGAGGATTTCAGAAATTTTAATCATAGAGCTTTATTATGTATTATCTGTAACCTTCTTTCATACTCCCTTTTCAGTTGCTTGATGGAAAAGTACTTATTGAAAATGATTTACTGAAAGAGATTATTTGTGGGATGCATACTAAAATACTCTGTGTAAAGCACTTAATTTGAATGAAATATTTTATATTACAACTGACATTATAAGATTATAATTATACACATGCAAAACCTTCTTGGTGTTCTTCTTTTATCTGTTTCCAAAAGAACACGTGTTCCACATATATTCAAATATTCACACATATTTTTTGAGTGTCAGGAACTATGTGAAATGCTAGAAATGCTATAGGGACCAAAGTATTAAAGTCCCTGTCCTCCTAGAAGTAAATTCCTAGTGGGACAATAAAGCAAATGATCAAGTCACATATTGTAATAAATGATGAAGGTCACCTCACCTGGAAGTGGAGCAACATTGCTGCAGAGGAGCAAGATGTCAGAGAAAGCCACTCAGATGAGGTGACACATGCAGGCATGGACTAGGTTCTATTTGTGCCCTTAGTGTTATACATGGAGTCTATAAATTACATTTTCATATATAGCTTTATGTTAAGTTAAAGTAAACCTTACTTATCAAAGTTAGTATATCAGTCTTCAAATGCCTGACCTTAAAGGAACAGATACTTAAATTAACTGATTCATTTATTTTAGTACTAGAGGCATGGTGCACGAATTTGTGCATGGGTGGGGTCCAGCTGGTCTGCCCCCATCAGGGCTGATCAGGCTCAGCTGGCTGGGGGGCGGGGCTGATTGGGGACAGGGCCAGCTGGAGGGAAGAGCTGCGGACATTCATGCACTGGGGAGGCAGAGGGGTCCCTTAGCCAAGTGTGCACCCTTTTGCAGTCCAGAAGCCCTTGGGGGATGTCTGACTGACCTTAGGCCCGCTCCCCAGGAGGAGCGGGCCTAAGCCAGCAATTGGACACCCTTAGTGCTACCATGAAGGTGGGAGAGGCTGAAGCCACTGCTGCTGCACTTGCCAGCCATCAGTCTGGCTTCTGGCTGAGTGGTGCTCCCCTGTGGGAGCACACTGACCACCTGGAGGCATCTTCTGCATTGAGCATCTGCCCCCTGGTGGTCAGCATGCATCATAGTGACAGTCGTTTAGCCAATCGGTCTATTTGCATATTACCTTTTTATTATATAGGATAATCTCTCGTTTGCATTTAATCTGTGTATTGAAATTATAGTTCATTCTAGTGAGAAACAGAAAACATTATTTATGGCAAATTTAGGTTGAAAAATTTCTTATTGTCATATTTTTTTGTTTGATTTGGAGTTTAAGAACTAGGTTAAGAGCTAGATATCTTTACTGTGTCTTCAATAACATTATTTTTTTCTCATTCATTACTAATAATCATGTGCTTAATTTTGTTTTGTTACCTCTCCCAACACAGATTTTGTTCCACAATTTGTAAGTTGAAACTAAATGTGTATTTCCCATCAAACAGAATAAGTACTTGTCTTTTCCAGTAGGCCACCTGTACCATGTGTGTACATGTGTAAATGTGAAATAGTTTTATTTCATCAATACTCAAAATAGAAATTGTTCCAGGGTAAATGCATTATTAAAATTGTACCAATTTTTGGAACTCAAACAAAAAATATATTGAGAAATGGATACAATAACTTGACCAAAATATAAATTAACTCTTTGTGTGTGTGGTTAAGATTCACAAAATGCCAGAAGAAGCAAGGATAATGAATGTCTAAGAAGAGCCATTAATATACAAAGGATATTGGAATAGAGATGAAAACAGTACATGAGGCCTAGATTAAATGGAATTTCCTACATAAATGTGAAGTGCCAGCTTCAGGATCCAGTTGGTGTTTTTGTAGAGTTGTTTCAAAACACCACAACTAATTCAGTTAGCCAGAGTCCCAGTTATTTGATGCTCAAACAGGTTATTGCTCTAAAGTGTGTCATTTTTTGTAGTTTTTTATGGATTATTATGAATTAGTAACAAACACACATAGATGTACTTGCAAGTAGGCTGTTTACACGCTGCTCTAAACAAGCCTGGAACATGAAGTGTTGGCACAATTATTCTTAGGATATTAATCTTGAAAATAATCCTGAACAAGCATAGGAATTTCAGGCTACTGATATCCTCAATTCAAGTGATGAAATTTAACTGCTTAGCTTTATATTTCTATGGTCCACATCAGTAGTTTCTAACCCTGGCTTTTCCACTCTGTATGTTGTCTTCACTTTTCTTATAGAATCTTTAGAAATTTCCAAGGCAAAAACCTTTAAAAACCAACTGCTTAGTCATCAAGCAGCTGGTATGTGTTTAATATTGAAGTAGGCCCCGTGAGGACCACAGGGGCACCCGTGCCTATGGCCCCTGCACTGGAGAGCTTGTAATTTCATTGGGAAGATGAGATAAAAACAAATATAGAAATTAAAGCAAGAGAATACAAATTTAATTATACTCATTCTAATGTTAAGTGTGTGTCTCTCTGTGTGTGTCTCCATGCCATGTGGCACTTTGAAATTAAACGATCAGCACTTGGATAAAAGTGGCAGGCTGCTCTCACGCAGTGCTATGAAAACATAGCTTATATATTTTACTTGCTCATCTTAACCCAATCTGAATTTTAAATTTTGAGATAATTACTTAAATCTCAGACCTGTAAAAAAAAAAAAAATTAAAGAAGGGAGTGGGTGTCTCTATCTGATTTCTGTGTCTCGAAGCAGCTGTCCCCATGAGAGCTCCCTAGAGGCCATGTGTCCTCGCCCAGCCCACATTGTTCCGACCTGCTTGGAACAGTGTGGTGGTGCTAACCGAATTTATGAGGTCCAGTAACATCTGGTGGCATTGGCATCCTTGCTCAGCGCTGACTGTCACTCCCTGTCACGGGATGAATGTGCCCCGAGTGCCTGTTGCGGTGTGTGATAATAAAGCCTGCATTAGCGAGTGTTGGGGTGGGGGTGGGCAGAGGCATTCATGGGCCTCTCCATGCGCTGCAGCAAGTGGGCAACAAAGGGGAGGTGGCAGGATGCACAAAAGTGCTGATGCCAGAAGGCCTGACACGCTGCAGGCGGTATGTGACATCTCGTGGCTTTTGGCTGTTGTTGGGTGTGATGTATGTCACAGTCATGATGGATGACTTTCAGATCTTTCCCATTATATCATATCTGTAAGAAATTCCCTTTTCCTCAAATGCCTTTTTGTTCCTCCACCCCTGAGCTGCAGATGGCACCTACCCACGCATCCCATTGTGTGAATCCTACGGAGAACCTCACCATTCTTCTAGGGATCCTGCTCATGGTTGAGTTGCCAGCATTCAATTAAGACTTGAGGTTATGGCTTTGGGCAATTTAACCTCTTTTTTACACAGAGTAATGGTAGTGTGTGGCCATTTAGGAATTTCCAGGGATTCCACTGATGTATTTCATTAAAATCTGAAAAGATAAAATGAGCAGATAAAATAAAGGCAATTGTTTTTTAACCCACTTTAAAACTAACTTACTCTTTAGAAAGAAAAAAAAGTCTCTTTATTTCGAAGCCATTTGTATACATACATGAATTCCTAAAAAATGTGAGCTCTCTCAATTGCAAAATTCAGCTTAACAATATTCATGTTAACTGAAAAAGTTAAACATACATGAGTTGGTGGCACACCTAAGAAATTTCTCTCTCTTTAGCTCAATGACATAAATTTTGCATGTCCGATTTATTCAGCAATTATTTTTCCCTTAGGAAAAGCTGCAATGATGAGTAATATGGAAGGAACCCTTTCCTGTTCTTTTCTTAGTATTGCTTCATACATTATATAAAAGAGAATATATAAGTAATTATAGGCCAATAAGTCAGTGAGTCGGTACAGGCATTTCTACTAAATTATAGAAAAAAGTCAAAACATCAACATATCCTTCATGATATGTGTGTCGTGTGAGTGGGTTAAACCATTCAAGTGGAATACTCCAAACTTGTGTTTACATATTTGTGGATTAAAGTGACTTAGGTATAGAGAGAAAAGCCATAGAGATCCTTGGAAATCTCGGATTTATTTTAGTTGATCAGTCTCAGACTCCAGTTGTAGGTAAGTGGGGCTTAGACGGGAGGATCAAGGTGCATACCTGGATGGCTATCAGTGGAACCTTAGAATTCCCAGGAAGGGCTCCTTGTGTGCACAGATACAGAATTAAATGACTCTGGAAAAAGTCACTATCAAAAGGAGCACTCAATTAAAAGGGGAGATAAGAAAGTAATCAAAATAAGGGAGTTAGTGAAAAAGAGACAGGAATTTGGTCAAATGCCTGAGTGAAAGAAGGAAAGGAGCTACAGATAGAATATATACATGTGGGCCCATTGACAGAGAAGGCCACTCACTGGTTTTTGAAGGTTGACCGCATGAAATGATAATTCTTATCTACACTGAGTATGACAAGTAAAAATAATAATCTCTAACATTTATTAAGAGTTAACTATGTGTCAGACACTTTTCTAAGTACTCTGTAAGGATCAAACAACCTTTTGGTTTTGGTCAAGCTATTAATAACAATACAGTGTGTTTTGTGGTTCCCCATTTATGTGCATTCTAAGGCATTGTTTCCCAAACTAACAAATCATAGGACTCCCTGAGTGCTATTTAAAAATACAGGCTTCTAGAACCCTCCCACAGAGGCCTTACTTGGGCTAAGAGCCTTTTCTTTTCATAAGTAATCCAGATAATTCTTATGCTCAGGACATTTGAGGAAACACTGACTGTAGGGGAAAAAAGTTTCATTATTTTTTAAGATAATACTTCCACATTCAGAAGTCAGCTTAGCAAAACTTTACTTATCTATTAGGCAGTTAATTTTAAGTAATACATATCTTTGAATGACTGTATGAAAACCTTGGATTATAGAAACCTTGGATTATTACTAAAGAAATGTAGCCAGAAGTTCAATAGTAGCTTGACAATGCATAAGAGGAATTTTCAAGTAAAAGTCTTGCCTGGTCTGTTTTCATTAGGATTCTTAGAAATAAATGACTTGTAACGAGTGCATTGCATGTTACTATATGATCTCATGACTTACTGCCTAGTGGATCCTGTCACAGTGCGTGGATCAAGGCTGGTTTCTGAGACCACAATGGTGCCGAGTGCATGTCTTACACTGAGCTAGGTAACAGCTAAAATGGGCTATAGTATTGGAATCCAATGACACATTATACTGTATAGGCAAGCTCAGTCTTCTTTCCTATTAACCCCACAACATCCAGAATACTGACTAGAACTAGCACGACTCTATGAGTCAAAGAGACTAGAACTGAGGATATCCTTTTTAAAAAAATTCTTACCATAGAAATTCTCTTATTTAAAAATGTATGTGAGTTTTCTGAGAAAGTCACCAGAAGTCTACCTTTGTGTTTCCGGAGAAAATGGGGTACATAGGTGGCTGGAAACCACTTATTTTTTGTAAAGGCTGTGATTTGTGAAAACCAGTGAACTTCCAAGGTAAAACTGTTATCTGTAGTATGCCTGGCTTTCAAGAAATCTCCACTCAAAGACAAATGTAGGAGCGCATTCTGCACAGTTGCCAAGCCATTTCTGGGCATCAGACCTCTAATCATAGGAGGGAGGCAAAAACTAAACAACAGCATGGAGTATTGCTTCGTCCCAACAAAAGGCTTGGGCTTAAGCTCAGTCACTAATTTATGAATCCAAAAATCAAGAGGAATATTATAAAACTTTACACTTTTAATACACGAATTTGAGGCACCATAGCATCATGGTTGTGAGTGAATTATGAATATGTGATTGTTACCTAAGAAAGACTGTGATTTGATTATCCTTAAAGAAAATATCAACTTTCTCTCTTGGTAAAATGCTCCTTGAATTCAGAGGATAATGGAGGGAAAAATGAAGGGATCATCTAATGCAGGATCTCTCAGCCTCAGTACTTTGGCATTTTGGGTGGAATAACCCTTTCTTGTCCTATCCATTGCAGGATGTTGAGCAGACCCCTGGCCTCTACCTACTAGATGCCAGTAACACTCCTCACTGAGCTGTGACAACCAAAAAGGTCTCCCAATATCGCTGACTGTCCCCTGGCAGGGAGGAAGGATTCCTTCTCTTTGACACTCACATTACCAGTGTGTCATTCGGGGAAATGCTATCCCATTCTACCAGACCATTTTACTTGCTTGTCAAGAAAATGGTCTCAAAGGTGTTGATGATTGGTGGCGGTACAACACTGTTCTTTTTGGTGATGGGACAGTTCATTGCTTTTCTTATCGTGAATTTCTAAAGTCCCTGAAAATGGAGTCAATAGAAGCCTCTATGGCAATTTGGCCATAGCAATGTTGACATGCGTAGATGTATCAGGGAAAAGAGCATTTCCCTTAAAAACTGCAGATGCCGCAGGAAGAGGACTCCTCTCCTCAGTAATCCACTCTTATTTCTTTCAGAAATAGTTTGGAACTATCTGCTACTGGGAGATGACTACCCTTCTCTGGACAAGTTTTTGCTGCTGCTGCTGCTATTGTTTTTTTGTTTCATCACTCTTCGGGCCAAGGAGACATGTTCCAGTTTCTCTATCATAATGTCTTGTTTCTCCTCCCACATTCAGCCTTTTACATATCCCACCAATGTGGGACTTCTTGGATTCCACATTATGATGAAATTGTTGTGGTGCTTGACTGGTACTTTGTTTCAGACAGATGAAGCCTGCATTTTGCTTTCAGGTGAAGTGAATCCAGGAAATTAGCTTGTTGAACATGTAATAAGCCTTTGGCCAGAATAAAAGCCAGATATCACTGCGGGATCTAGAATACTATGAAAATTACTTACCATAATATCACTACAATGTAAAAATGGTTTCAAAATTAATTCAGAGACTTCGGGGACATTTTCCCCATAGAAATAGATTGCCCAAATTAGAATTATTTTCTAAAGTATTTGCAATTATTACATCAATATTGTAAGGATAAACATGTATGCATATGTAAATGCACAGATTTAAGGCATTGGAAACTGCCTTGTTTCCTACATGTTTTTTTGCTTCCAAGAATCAAGTTTAGAAAATTTGCACTCAGGGCTAACATATCTGATCAAACTTGACCTTGGATCATAAATTTGTTTTCCCCCTAGAAGGCTAAATAGAATCATGGATTATTAATCTGAGATTTCTCCTCTTTCCCCAGGTTTAAGCTTCATTTCTGAAAACCATCTGCTCTCAAGTGTTTTTGTTCTCACTGTTTCATGCCCACTGGCCCTCTCCCTCTCCCCCCACACCCTGAGTGGTAGAAAAGAGTTAGGTTCATTGACTTGAGTGAGATGAAAGTTCTATAAGGTCAGAGACAGACATTTTAAAAAGACTGAATTACTTAAAATTAAGTGCATGCAGTAACACACTCTAAAAGGGCAGTGTTTAAGAACCTCAAGAACTTTTTTTCCCTAAGAAATTAGCAATTGTTATTTAGTGTAGAGCACTACTTAATATTCACTTCAATCAATGTCCCATCTCTAATGATTGCTTCTCTGAGTGGCATCCACCCAGGGCTCCAGTGATAAATATTTAATAAAAGGAACTCCTCCTACCTTTTTTTTTCTTTTTCTCTTATGCATTAAATTAATTACTTCATTTTAACAAGCCAAGCTGCTCTCTCAAATGCTACTACCTCAATATTTCACACTCTTGAAAACTCTCTCTATACTAGGCTGATTTACAGTGAAACATTTTTAAAGATTAAAGTTTTGGGGGAGGATTTTGGCAGAAAAACGACATAAAAGATGCCTAGCCCAGAAAACGGAAGGGTTCTGACATGCTTTGCTCCTTCAGTCTCGGTGAACATCGCCCCATATTTCATTATTTCAATGGAACGGCATAGAAATTTTGCTTACTGCAAAGGGGAAAATAAAGACATTTTATTTGCTTTGTGGAGGGTTTCATTTCCTAAAGACTTGCCCCCCCCCCCCCTTTCTTCTGTTTCTTTTTTTGGTGGAAATGCCTGTGTGCTGAAGACATTCTGTTCTGGTGAGCTCTGCACTTCTTATTCATAGCAATTACACTCACATCTTTGATCTTGGCTGAAATCTCTTGTGCATATTTTGTTCTATTTATGTCTTTGATCTGGATTCTTGTGATTGTTTTTGAGGTTGTGTTTTTACTCAAAAGACATTCAGCCTACAATATTTAAGAAGGAGATAGAAGTGAAATGTAGTTTATCCATATAACATTGTCTTTTTAGGCATATGGGTAAATCAGACTGTCTCAGTACCTCTCAGCTCCTTCTTCCAATATCCTGATAATTTGTGCTTTTCAGCTGTCATAACAGTGGAAAGCTCAACAATCAAATGGATTGCATCATGCTCGATCAAATTCAGCTCAACAGTATTGCAATCTTGTTATTCCATTTGTCATAAGAGGAATCAAATTGGTCTTCCAATGATATGGACAGTGACATAGCTAGAGAACAGTGAGGGAGTTAATTTATAGAGCTCCTGCTTATGGATGGCTTAAGGAGTCTTATTTATTTGTTGTCATCATTATCACTTTATTTAATATAAATTTATTTTCTTATTTATGTAACATATCACTTATACTCCGCTTTCAAGAATTCACCCGGGTAACTTAAAGGTGATATGTATTACTAAGGGGAGATTAGATAATAAGATAACAGCTAGTAGTCACTCTAGTGATGGCAAAGTGCTATGAATAAGGGGGCCGCACAGGACCTGGGAATGTACACGACAAAAATTGGTCACCATGGCAACATTTGAGCAGTGGGAGGCAGGCACTGAACTGAGCAATACAGAACTGCAGTGGCCTGATTGAAAAGAACTGCCTATAATTTAGTTTGACTGACTTGTTATGTAATATGTTTTCTGTACTATGCAAATGACTATGGAAATGTGAGACTCCAAAACAGTCTATAAATTCAGATTGAAAAAAATATACCTTATTTATTTTGGGGTGGTGGTGGGGGGTAAAGATTAGGCATTCCAATTTGTAGTGATCCAGAGAGTTCTTTATTCCTAATGATCTTAGACATTGAGCACTATCACAGGTATTTCTCTATAAAGCCAGGTCTACAATAAGATTTCCATGTTTTAGAAGCCTATTTATGCAAACACTAAATATCCTTTCATAAAAGCAAGTAAAACTAGAATTAAAAGGCATAGAAAGGAGGCACACATATTATAAACTGCTAAACTGAACAGCTCCATGGTGAGCTTCCTCAGAGGAAATATAATTCAATAACATTTTTAATTTATCTCTAGCAAGATGTTTACTGCTTGAACTATACGGATAATTGTCTTTGCTTCCCTTTTCCATCAGTTTGTCTGGCATAGAGTCACAGAAACATAAGGGACCACTAACAACTATGCAGGGGTGGGCAAAAGTAGGTTTACAGGTGTGAGTATGCAAAAGAGTTTATTCTCACATTATTATTTATTAATTATTGTATTATTTTCCATGTGAACAACTGTAAATCTACTTTTGCCCAAACCTGTATGATTTGGTAATCAGAGGCTAAATGCCTTTTTTCATTTTTATATTTGCATAATAGGCAAGGAAACCCCTAAGAACTCATAACATGTGTGTCGATAAGGACACCCAGAATATAGCCCATTCACAGTTTTTTAAGAGCAATAACATCTTAGTCAATAATTTTTCTAAGCATAAAGTCTCTTCCTAAGATTCAGTAATATTGAGTATACAAGTACTTTTTTAAAAAAAAAATCATGTAAAACAGAATTAAGAAGAATTGTATAGCTTAAGGCAATATCCCCGTAAGCTGTGCATGTGATAATAATAATAAAAAATTATTAGTCAATATAGAAATAATTAGACCTTAACTTTAATGAGCATTATGTATATTCCAGGTATTCTGTTGCCCCATTTAATACTCCCCAAATCTCTCAAGGTAGAAACAAACACTCTCACATTTTACAGATAGAGGCTTAGAAGTTCCACAGATAACAAACTGTCCTGATTAGAAGGACCTGGCTCCAAAACCTAGTTGTCTAGGCATGGCTTCTTTCTGCCATGTGTGACTTTTTTTTTCTCAGGTGACTTATTAATAAGACCTTTGTTTTCTATTCTTATGACTAATAGTTTCCTCTGCCCAGATCATCTCTTATCAATCAGTTACAGCTCTTCCTTGTCGAGTCTCAATTTCCAGTCGTGCACGTAGACACTGAAAACAGCTTCTTTCCTTTGTAACCTAACACTCATGAGATTGCCTCTTATAAATATTATAATGGTAAAGTTTTTTTTCCCTTATGATAATGTATCACGGCCTTTCCTTCTGTTTTATTTGGCTAAAATAGATTAGGAAGAAAAATCTGTCTCTGTTTAAGTCTTGAATGTCTTCATTCAAGTAGTGTTTGCGTGCTGATATCATGAGGGGATCAGGAAGCAAGAGAGAAGAACTGGCCAAGATTTACTAGAATCACCCAGATTCTAGCTTCATGGTCAAACTTCCCTCACTAGGATGGAGGCTAGGATATATATACTTTTAATTTGGTGCCTGTTTTACCTATCAAAATCCTCTATTATAATGGAATAAAGGGAGAGATAATATTGCTGATAGAGTGCAGTCTTTGTCATTATTAGAATTGCCATAGCTTTAACTCTTGAAATTAGATATTAGAAAGATTTCTCAAATAGGTACCTACAGTGTTTTCTTTCAGAGTATAAGACTGAGATTTGAAAAGTAGTTGATACTCCTCCTAGATATCAGTCCCCAACAGGAATAGCATTTCAAAAGTTTCTCCCCGAGAGGTTAACAGCTTGAATAAAAAATTCACATGGAAACAATATTAGACATATTTGATTGCCAATTAGGGTCGTAATATTTATAAACCAGTTATAATGTTTTGTGGTATTAAATTAGATATCTGGAGCCATCTAATACCACAAATTAGATGGCTTAAGCCACAAAAAATTATTTTCTCACAATTGTGGAGGCTTGAAGTCTGAGATCAAAATGCCAATAGAACTGCTTTTTCTGAGGCCTCTCTACTTGGTTCATAGATGACCATCTTCTCCCTGTGTCTTCCCAGGGTCTTTTCTTCTGTGTCTGTGTTCTAATCTCTTCTTCTTATAAAGATAACAGTCACATGGAATTAAGGCACACTTTAGTAACCCCATTTTAACTTTATTGCCTTTCAAAGACCTTATCTGTAAATACAGTCACATTCTGAGGTACTTTGGGTTAGGATTAAAAAAAAAATGAATTGGGAAAGGGACACAATTCATCTTATAACCAGTGTGGAGGGCAGATTATTTGACTGTGGTGATGTAAGTATCTATAAAAATGAACCTTATCCAAAAAAAGCAAGTTTTGTGAGAAATTTCAGGCTAGTGGTTTTCAACAGGGTTATTTATTTTTGATGACTTCTAAAGTTTCCACAGCTTGACATCAGCAAGATGGCTGAATAGACATCCTTTGCTCATACCCCCTCTCCCCAAAAAGAAGTTGTAATCTCTCTATGGACAAAAGTGACCTTGTGGGAGTTGGGAGATCCAGGTAGGAGACTGTCTATGAAACTTAGTACAGTCCAAGAAGAAGGAGTGCTGTTTCAAAAAGTCAGGTTCACACCCAGGTAGCTTATGTATTGATTGAGGCCCCAGCTATAGACCTGGAAACACTCCACACCCATGAGGACTTGGCTACAACTCCATTTAGCTTTGGTTCTGTCACCAACACCATACACCACAGGACCTGGGAACATTCTCATCCACCCAGGCATCAGGAGAGAGGTCGGCAGACCTTGGCTCTGGCTGTGGACCCTGAAGTGCCTCATGAACTGGTTCCAGCCCCTTTCACCATGGTCTGAGAATCCCGAGAGAACACCATGGGTGAGAGAGCACGTGTGGAAGTCTAGGAGTCCATCCGCAAAGTTTTATTGCAGAAAAAAATGACATTGGATGCATAAGAGAGGATGAGAGGAACAATTTTGACTTTACCTACCTCACCCTTCTCAATGCAGCACAGCTCAGTTCCAAGAGAGCCTTGCCTGGCCTGTGATTTCTCCTGTGGGGGAAAGTAGGACTGTGTGAATGAATACCTGCTTTCCTCAGCTTTGCAGAACACTGCCAAAGAGGCCCATTTCTCTCTTGTCACTTTCAGAGTACTGAAGTATGGGCTGCACAACTTGTGGAGGTAGGTCAAGCGATTGTCAGAATAGCAGCTAGGTCTTGAAATGGAACATATCACCTGGCCGGTGTGGTTCAGTGGTTGAATGTCACCTATTTACCAGAAGGTCGGGATTCAATTCCTGATCAGGACACATGCCTAGGTTGCAGGCTTGATCTCCAGTGTGGGGCATGCAGGAGGCAGCCTATCAATGATTCTCTCTCATCAATGATATTTCTATCTCTCTCCCTTTCCCTTCCTCTCTCTGAAATCAATAAAAACATATTTAAAAAAAAATGAAACCTATTAAGTGGACATAGATACTACTATTTGCTGTTAAGTTGTGATTTATTTTTATTTCTATTTATATTGTTTTACACCCAAATCTAATGAATTTAAGCAAAATTTTAAAAGGTTAAAACCTTTTACATTTTTTTTTTCACATTTCAGTCTTCTGTGGACATTTAGGATGGATACAGACAGTGTTAAAGCTTTTAATTATCCACTTGCTTTACTCTGAAGGATATAAAATTCATAGTTTCTTGTGTCATTTTTATGCTACAGCAGTTATGTCACCACTAGTTTTCCATTGCAAATGTAATAAAAAAAGTGAAAATTAATTTTCTATCGTTTGAATCAAAGTGTCCCAATGCCTCGATATGGTGCTAAAGTAAAACTGTAAAGTTAATGGGATATTATAATCTGCAAGATGCTCTTTTGTTGAAGAAAGAAAATTGGCTCATTCTCCATGGTTTGAAAGGTTTATAGCAACAGCACTACCTAATCAGCAATTAACAGTGAAAACGCCAGATAGAAATGCATTGGTCCCATCCTCTTTTACCCAGAGAATAGAAATTCCTATCAAAATACTGTAAGGTTCTTTCTGTTTAATTTTGAATACTTCAGTAAACAAACTCCCCTTTTTCTAAATCTTGCATTGGAAACAAAATGAGCAGCATTAAAAAAGAGCAACAGTTATTGTTTGCCTGCATGGAAGTGATTAAAATCTTGACAGTATACCAGCATCCCTGAGCTTTGCGACAGCTGCCTTGCAATTGAGCACAGCCTAGGACCAGGGCGGGATTTATTGGTAGACTGCTCTGCTGGGCCACAGACTCGGCCTCCGTTTCACATGAGCATCTGTTGCTGTGTTTTGAAGCTTTATTCCACAAACTTCAACGAAGGCAAAGGCTCCAGACCATATACATTTGCTCCTTAGTTTTCCAGGACCAAGACCATAGCCTTTGTTTCTGGAAATTGATGCTGCATTTTGCCCCTGTTTTATTAACATCACAAGCATTTTCACTTCTTGTGCAAGCTACATTTAAGAAATAGAAATTACATTGAGTTCGGGTTTTTTTGTTTGCTCTCTCTCTCTCTCTCTCTCTCTCTCTCTCTCTCTCTCTCTCTCTCTCTCTTGGCAAGAGAGAGAATGAATGCTTCTGTCGAGCCTTGCCAAGTAGAATTTGCTGCATCTTTTAGGCATTTTCAGTCCGTCCCAGTTTGTGGAGACAGTCCTAATCACATGTCATCTCTTGATGACAACAGCTTCAAATGTAGCTGAACCAACACTACAGAGATATCCATTTAAAAAGAGCAGCATGTAAAATCCGGATTTGAAATTCAATAAGGAACTCAGAGAAAAGTCTAGCTTTCAGGCCATCTCCTCACTAAATGAATAGGGAAATGATTACATTCCCCCGCGGCCCCCCAAAAATTTAGAAGCAACCAAAGGAAACCTTGCTCACTAATGTCTGAAAATAGCCCCGTCTGGAAAGGTATGCTTTTAGACTAAGAAAGCAGAAAAAACTAATTAGACAAGAAGCAACCATGAACAAACATGTTAGCAGAATCAATAACTGGAACTGATCAGCTATTTCTTTAATTGTGCCAGCTGGGCATCTGTGATGTGCTTAGCAGAGCATAATTATATTTCCATCCCAGAGCAAAGATGCTTTCTTTTCTTTTCTTTTCTTTTCTTTTCTTTTCTTTTCTTTTCTTTTCTTTTCTTTTTTTTCTTCCTTTTACATAAGTAGCTGGGCATATGCCATTTAATAATAATCAAAATATTTTTTAAAAATTAGTGGAAAATGAGACACCTCGTGTGAGATGATATTTTTATGAACAATTAGAAGGAGGCCAAGTAAGTATGCCAATTGTGCTAGTAAGAATGTGAGCTACTCAGGAAATGTAACTAATTTCTTAATTTAAAGTCCATTATGTGCTCTGTGTACAAAGCTGTATTATAAAAAGTGAGAAAAATTTGCTTTGCTATTTTAGCGCGAGTTTCATAATTGGTTCTCATTTGTAGCCCTATGATTGACTCGAGCCCTAAGCAACGTGCCTACTGCAACTTGAGGGACTGTGCAATACAGTTGTCTGGTACCATTAGGAGGAATTAAGATAGACTACGAGTTGTGTAAGTAAAAGGAATAGAGAGGAGAAAGGTTTCACTAGTTAATTTAAAGAAAAAAAAATCCTGGCCCAATTGATTTGTACGCCTTCCCCCCCTCCCCCCAGTGACAGCAAAACAAAGGTTTGTAAGCATGTAACAGACCAGAAAGACCAGTGTTTAAAAGTCCACATTTAGCTGTGTGTAGCCAAAGAAAGCTTATCGTTTCTGACATGTTGCTGTGGGAAACTGGCCTCTTTAGGGCAGTTGTCACCTGGAAAAGTGACATGTTAAAGGAAATGTGTTTATAGGGAACAAAGGCCAAACCAGAAAAATACTGGAATATTCTGATGAAAGTAAGGATTTTCGGATGCATATTCACAACGTACTTATGATGTCTTTTTCTAGAAGGAAAATGTTGACTCAACTTGTTTTGAAAAGAATGAAATAACCCATAATAATAAATGCTTTGACATGTTTGCTCCCAGATGTAGAAAACTTATTAGTAAATACAGTACTAGTAAATAAGTTAATAAATCTATATATATATAAAAGCTAAAGCAACCAGTGGACCAGTCAACCATTCCACCAGTCACTATGATGTGCACTGACCGCTGGGGGCAGACGCTCAATGCAGGAGCTGCTCTCTGGTGGTCAGTATGCTGTGGGAGCACCGCTCAGCTGACCGACAGGTGCCAGAGGTCTGGCTCATGGCTGGCAAGTGCAGCTGTGGCTGCTTGAGCCTCTCCCATGGACATTCCCCTTGCGTGCCCCTCCCCCATCCAGACCAGGGCCAGGATCAGCCTGGCATCGGTGTTGGGACTGACTGGGCGCAAGCCTGCAGAGGCTTCTCAGTCATGGGCATGCTGGTATTGCCCTAGGATGGGCACATGGAGACCATAGCAAAGCAGCAGTGAGCCTACCAGGGGGGGTGGCAGCAGGGCAGGGATGAGTGGGAGCAGCACCCGCCCAGTAGGGCTTGGGCTCCTCCCCGGCCACCTGCCACTATATGCACAACTACATCCCTCGGGGGGATGTTGGATGCTGGTGTTAGCCTGATCCCCACAGGGCATGCTGAGGGACCCCACCGGTGCACAAATTTGTGTACCAGGCCTCTAGTATATACTAAATCATCAAGTGACAAAGGATGCTAAGTCCATATTTTTTTTTTTTTGTTTCATTGGTACACATAAAATTAGAAGGGATTGTTTTCCTCAGCAGGAATAATTCACGATAGCTGGGAAGACTATAGCTATATTGAAATTGTTAATACCTAGATTCTACTGGCCCTGGAGAAATGGTCCTTGTTTCTTCCATGAAGCTTTGGAAGAAGAATCCCTGCACCATCTTCCTTCATTACCAACAATTTGGCTCAACTCCATTGAATTTGGTGCAGTTTAGTTCAACCCTCCAAATCTTTATTGTGAATCTACTATGCACCAGCAATATAGACCATCAGGCTTGGTCTCAGCTCTACTCCTGCCATATCTTACCTTCCTGCTTTTCATCAGTCTTCCTGAAGTGTTTGGAGCAGAAGAAATCATTAACTTATGGAGCCATCTTGAATAGAGTACCCTTAGATTACTATTAATTTTTTTCAGAATTTACTCCCAATGAAATAGAGCATGAATTCATCTCTGTGCTAGAAAAAAAAAAACACACACACACAAAAACCCAAACATCTAATTTGAGTAGAAATGAAGTAAATGCCTAAGTGATAATCTAAGTTGAATTCTAACAAAATTCAACAAGTTCTGTTCTTGGCATCTTTGCATATGAAAGTATGCATTGAAAATAGACGGTGCATAATCATGAAGCCATCAGAAATGGAGTGTCAGCCCACTCCCAGCTTTTGCCTGAACCCTGTCAAACCAACAACACAGAAAACTAGTAGTTGCCCCTGTCCTGTAGCAATGGTTTTCAGATGGCATTCTGAAAGGGCCACAGAGGCCAATTTGAGGAGTTCAGTCTCTTTGCTTTATATTTTGGATTTCATGTAACATTTCATTTTAGAGAAAGTTCCATTGCTATAAGTGTGTTTGAAAATTCATGGTCTATGATTGAATCAATCTATAAATTGCTAGCTATAATAGAACCAAAATTATATCCTGATATTATACCCTGAGACTGATATTATTTCAAGATTATATCCTGAGATTCTCTAAGATTATATTCTGAGACCTGCACAATTCTCAAAGTCATACTTGCAAATAACTTCACAATTAGTGCTCTTAGTTTTCTCATTTTCAAAGTGGTCATAACAGTTATATCACAGTAATTATGGGAGTGAGATGAAATCATATGTTGAAAAATGAGACTGCAAAGCTCATTGAGAGGAATGGTGGCTGATGAGCAAGTCTCTCTCTATCTAAGTGCCTTTCTCTTACACACTAGCCTTGTAATACAAACAATTCTAGTTCATGCTGAGGAGGAAAAAAGGTTATTATAAATTGTGAAATTTGTTTTATCAATAGGTAATCAGAACTTCAAATGTCCACTTAAAATGGCAAGAGCCCTTGAAATTGGAAGTTCCAAAGCCATCAGAACACCTTGGCCTAAGATTTCCTTACCTTTCTAGGAGATGTTTATAATACCTTAGCAGCAAATTGACACAGGTAAAACATCTGAAAAGAACACCTCCATTTTTTAGTAAATAAAATACCCACAGAGTCCAAGTAACTCTAAGAATAATAAGGGTCAACATAGAAGTCAGTGGATAGGTACTTTTTGAGCACAGTGGTGGGTTTGTGTCTTCCCAAAGAAATTTAGAGAGTAATATGTACACCATACATCTGAAAAGTTACAAGACAAGAATCCTCAGTGGCAATCTGGAGGAACAGCTAAATGCTATAGGATTTCTGTGGGAGGAAAGTCCATAAAGTGGTTCAGGGTGAGCCAAGGATGCTTCATATAAAGCTGAAGACTTAAGTATTACCCTTTGGTGGTGAGAGATGTGGATGGAGATGGCACAAAAGCAGTATGCCAAATGGTTAGTGGATTGGGCTATAAATTCAGGCATCCTGAGTATAAATCCTGATCCTAACTTTTTCTATTTCCACTAGAGGCCCAGTGCATGAAATTCATGCATGGGTGTGCGTGTCTGTGTGTATGAGTATGTGTCCCTCAGCCAAGCCTGCACCTTCTCCAATCTGGGACCCCATTAATGGGCAGTTGGACATCCCTCTCACAATCCAGGACTGCTGGCTCCCAAACGCTCACCTACCTGCCTGCTTGATTGCCCCTAACTGCTTCTGCCTACCAGCCTGATCACCTCCTAACCACTCCCCTGCCAGCCTGATCCATGCCTAACTGCTCCCCTGTAGGCCTGATTGCCCCCAACTGCCCTCCCCTGCAGGCCTGATTGCCCCCAACAGCCCTCCCCTGCAGGCCTGATCCCCCCAACTGCCCTCCCTTACAGGCCTGATCGCCCACAACTGCCCTCCTCTGCAGGCCATCTTGTGGTGGCCATCTTTGACCACATGGGAGTGGCCATCTTGTGTGTTGACTGATGGTCAATTTGCATACTGGTCTTGATTAATTAGCATATCAGGGCTAATTAGCATATCCCTCTCTTATTATTGTGTTGGAGTGATGGTCAATTTGCATATTGGTCATGACTAGCATATCTGGTTGCAACTAATTAGCATATCTGACCACGACTATTTAGCATATCTGGGCTAATTAGCATGTCCCTCTCTTATTATATAGGATTAAGTAAGTTAGGCAAGTTACTTAATCTTTCTGTGTCTCTGTTTTCTCACCTGTAAAGTGGATTTTAAGAATAGTGCCTGCCTTAATAGGGCTGTTGTGAAAATTAAATATTTTAATTTTTAATGGGCCCAGAACAATGCCTGGCATCTGAATATTGTGCCAGTGTTTATTAAAATAAATAAGGACTTGACCCAAGTGAGCCCACTTTTTCAGACTACTATCCAAAGTACTCAGTGATGGAAAAGGGGAGCTTTTCTGAGTCTAAAAACAGATGGGCTTGATTTCTTCTCCTGCTAAGATTGTTGAACTATTTCTAGACACATATGAAAACAGTGAACTAGATAACAGTCTTGAAACTCATGTTGCTTGCTCAGTGGTTTGTTCAAGTTAAACTCATGGAGATGGAACAGAAAGCAAATTTAGACTAAATGCAGTATTCTTTAAAGTCTTTCTATGAGTCGGGCCCTATGTGGAGTGAACTAAGCACACTGGTCTTTGATAATAATTGCTTCTTCTGGTGAGATGAATTAGTTCCTCCAGACTCCCAGGGTGTTGCTGAATATGTTACCTTTTCCAATTAGGAGCTCTAAAAGAAGCTGTATTTTTTGGAGTCTATGATTTAAAATGCTCTGCTCCCTTGTACCAAATGTAATTTGGCATAAGTAGAATTAAACTAGCTACCTTGTCTGCCTAAGTTGTTATCACCCAAGTGCTGATTTAAAATAGCACCTAAAGAGAAAAAGAATGTAAATGTCATGTATGTGTGCATGCCGAGGCTCAGAGGCAAGGAAAATTAAAGCCATGTCATTGTCAGCTGAGACAACAAAGCTCTTGGAAGGGTTTCTTTCTAGCACCAAACTGCAGTCCGTTCAAACAGAGAAAATTAAATTAGACTGCTTAGAAATTAAACCTCTCCCTCTAGCGAGATCACGCTACCCTACAGGAAGTACTGCTCTCCGACAATAAGGTGACATGACGTTAGATCTGCCACAGGATTTATAAAGCCATTCACAAAGGTCATCCTCTTCTCTCTCCCTGGCTCCTACCTCACTCAGAGAGAACAAATGGGCACCAGCAGGTTGTTTGGAGTCCGGGTGGGTGCAGACCTATCTGAGTATCAGATGTTTGGCATGTTCATTCTTTTGCAGTGGGTTTACAAGTTTGGTCTCACGAGAGGTCACATTCATGGTGCATCACAGGAGCGCTGCCCAAAGATTCCCAAGCTCCAAAATGCCTCCCCCACTCTTCTTCTGTCTGGTCCATTCTTGTGGGAGTTGTTCCTGTGAGTTAGGTTAGGGAAGGGGTCAGCACATTTTTCCTGTAAAGGGCCAGGTAATAAATATTTCTGTTCTGAGAGCCTCATGGACCCTCTTCCAACTATTCAACTCTGTGGTTGTAGCATGTCATGGACAATGTGTCAATGAATGACTATGGCTGTGTCCCAGTAAAACTTTATACACAAAAAGAAGCAGCTGGCTAGATTTGGCCATGCTTGTAGGCAGAAAACAAAAAAGATTACTTATACTAAGAAAAAAGTCAGAGAAATATCCAAATTTCTCTTTTGTAAACCCTGAAACTGAAAAGACAGTGGAACAATTGGCACATACTTCTAAATCCCAAAATTTCTATAACCAGTGAAGATATCCTTCACCTATGGGGGAAAGGAGAACACTTTCAGATAGGTAGAACTTCACAAAGTGTATCATCAAAGAACTCTCATTGAAGACTTGAGCAATTACTTCAGCCCAATGAAATTTAAATCAAGAAGGAGGGAGATAAAATAAGAAACAATAAGGAATGATTAGTAAATGTAGAGTAAAATTTAAGTAAATAATGATAATATATTCTATGTATTAAAAATTAGCTTTTGTAAAAAAATAGACACACTTTAAGAAAAAACTTAATACACTGGATTAAAAGGGACTATAATTAAAAGAGTTTGATATTGGCAGATGGTTAGCAAAATATATCATTGAAATCTAGTTATCACTAGATATCACTAAAAATCTAAAGTACAGAAATAAAGGCAATTTTATGTGGAGATATAAATGATAAAGATAGTACTACAGGCCAAGGGGGAAATGGTGGATTATTCAATATAGCATTGGAACAACTGGCTAGCTATCTAAGAGAAACGAATGAAGGACTTCTATCTCATATTATATACAAAAATAGCTTGCATGAAGATTGAATAGCCATGTAAATTGAAAATATCAGGAAAGTGTAAGCAAGTATTTGTCAAACTTTGAGGTAGAGGAGGCCCTCCTAAGCAAGACAAAAAATACAGTATTTTTCATTAAAAGATGAACAGGTTTGTACCTATTAAAATGTAAAGGTTATGTGTAAACTGAATAGATAAAGCATAGAGTGAGAAAAAATATTCAGAAGAGTACCCAAGGTGACCTCAGACTACAACAAAAAATATTAGAAAACAAACAAACATTTTAATAGGTCCTGACAGGTCTGCCTGTGATTATAGCATCATTTAATCCCTACATATAACTTGAACTCTGATTCAGGAAATAAACTGAACACATAAACAAAAGATGTAATAACAAACAATAACACATACTACAAATGTAAATGTTCCTTTTTTCCTCAACTGAATGTAAACAGCGTTCATATAGTGTCTTACAGAATCTATGAAAGAAACTAAGCTCATAGAACTGGATATATCAAGCCAATTCCCACCCCCCACACTGTATCATCCATAAATGAAGGATATAGAAAAGGAAAACAAAACAAACAAACAAAAAACACGATAAAAGTTGTGATATAACAAATGAGATTAAAAAGTAAAGAGCAATAAAAATGAAGAGAAAACAACAAAACAGGTAGGTAGAAAATAAGGGTGAGAGAAATGGATGCTTTATTTTTGTTTCATTTAAATGAATGGGTTTATTTAAAAAATAGACAATACATAATGAGTTATTAAATTAGTATGAAGAGACCAAAATTTCCTATATAAAAACAAAAATTTCAGATTGGTTTAAGATGCACACCTGAAATAAAGCGATTTACAAAATAAAATATTGGGCAAAGACATGTTAGGATAGAAAGAAACCAAAAGAAATTTGTCTGCAAAGATTTTCTTTTATCATTAAAAATATCTATAGATCCAAATTGCAAGCAACCAGATGTCCAGCTATAAGGGACGGGCTAATTAATTTCTGGTACATTCCTATGGTGGAATCCTAAAAGTTAGTGTTGAAGATTCAGTGTTAACTTGATGAAGTGGATTACAAAGCAATGTTATGCTGCCATCAATATGAGTGAGATTTTTAAAGTCCATATCCTCCTTAGATCTTGTACTTCAGGGAAAGGTGGCCTCAATTGGCTCTCTGCTTCACAAGTTTCCTGGGAGGAGTGAAACCAGTCACATGACTCTCTCCACAGCCCATTGATAGCCTCTGTACAAGAGAAGGCTGAGTATGAAAAAGAAAATGGCAGCCTTAGGTTGGCTTGAAATGAATTATCTCCAAGGTGACGTAGAAGTGTTCCCTATGGAGGGTGGAAAACAAACCCAATCAAATCTCTCTTTTGGGAAGTAAAAATGCTAAAAAGCATTTGATGAGCGAGGATGAGATGTACAAAGACAAAGTAGTGGCCAAATCCTTGTCTTGAAAGCACTTAATCTGGAATGGCTACACTGCTGATGAAACAGCTTCCCTGGTTACTCCATGTCCCTATGTACCCCTGAAACAAATCCTCATTATTGACAGTATTCTGTGAATTTTTTTCTTTGAGAATTTATACAGCTAGATATTCATGTATGCACAATATAATCCCATTGTTTATATCAGAAATATATGGAAGACTATGCAATAACATATTGCATGACTAACTCTGAGTACTGGAATTAATCATCATTTTTATTTTCTTCTTGTTACATAGCCATATTGTCTAAATTTTCTACTAAGATTATGAACTGTTTATGCAGTAGAAAAACAATAAAAAGTACTTCAAAATTTAATTTAATTTAAAGGCAAATTAATTTTAAAAATGAACAAACATGCTTTCTAAGCAATTTGATAATATGCATACATAAACTTTAAAATTGTTCATATTTTTTGACCCAGTCATTCTACTTCCGAGAATCTACCCTAAGAAAATTAGCTTTGATATAGAAAAAGCATTATGTACAAAGTTGTATATCAAAGCATTATTTATAATAGTTTAGAATTGGAAGTACCCTAAATATTCACTAAGCAAATTTTGGAAATGGAATTTAATGGAATATTATGGAATAAAAGATTATACCAAGAGCTTATAATAACAGGGAAAAATGATTATGAAGGAGTGAAAAATCACAACTAGGGGTAAGTACTATTTTAATAATGAAAAATTAGATAAACAACATATTTTAAAAATCAAAACACAAGAAAGTAGAATAATCATCAAAGCTTTCTTTCCCCCTTGATGAAATTTAACTATATCTGCTGTCCTCCCCAGTGGTGAGATCAGAGCTACTCAATAACCAGCCATTCAAGTGTCTGTGCAGACTTCTGACCAACTGCCAACCCCTGCAATGCCCAGTTCAGCCACACTTTTGGCTGATAAACACTAGATGTCCCATGTTTTTTTGGGAATGGGAACGTGAAAATGATGGGCAGAAAGAAAATAAAACTTCCTTGTGACAGAAAGCAACTGGCATCCATTAGTATCAACCAAGGGTGAAAACAGGATCTACCAAGCCAAAGCTTTGACACATCTCCTGGGCTCTGAGTCTGCCCCAGTACACCATCTTCCCCAATGACCAACACTGCCACCCAAAGAGGAGGTTTGGCCCATATGGAATAAAGAAAGTGTAGCAGCTTGTTCAACAGGTCTTCCTTGTGACTTGCTGCCCAATATCTTTGGCCTTCTGTGTCCAGTTCAGTTTATAAATATTTATTAAGCAATGGTTCATTTATTCAGTGACTTATTCAGCTATATTTGAGAGCTATGTGTGCTGGGCTGATTGTTCTTGTTCTCAATATGATGGGAAATCAGACTTAAAATCTTATACAGTATTTGAATACTGTTGGGATATTTGATAATTTTAAGAAATTCATTAATTTTTAGAATTACGAGAGTGTAAAAATATTTTGTGGATTTTTTCTTAATTAAGAAAGAGATACAGATTAAGGTACTTAAGGAAGTAGGGCAACATAAAAGATATAAAATCCATGTGTTGTTCATTATATAATATACTAGAGGCCTGTTGCATGAAGAGATTTGTGCAATAGGTCTTCCCTTCCCTTGGCTGCTGGCACCAGTTTTCCTCCCGCACTCAGGACCCAGGCCTTTGCTCGATCCCAGGGCCATGTGGCCTCGCTGCTCCGCCGATCCCGGGGCCATGTGGCCTCACTGCTCCGGCCCCGGGCCCTCAGACTTCACTCCACCGCTTGGAACCTAGTATGCAAATTAACTGCCATCTTTGTTGGCAGTTAATTTGCATATTGTGCTGATTAGCCAATGGAAAGCATAGTGAAGGTACAGTCAATTACCATCTTTGTCTCTTATTAGGTAAGATAGTAAGAAGGAAATGTGGTTCATTATATTCTCTACTTTAATAAGGTGTGAAAATTTCCATAATAAGATGTGTATGTTTTTTATGGACACAAAACTAGATGCCATTAAACAAAAATAATTGCCCAGGAACATAAAACATTATGAATTTAGGTCAGTGTTTTGAAGCAAAGGAACACTGAACTAGGAAAATTAATAGCAGATAATTTGACCTAGATTGAGGCATCAAGGAAACTTGAAATAGTAGTCCCTAGAGTCTAGGGCAGGGGTGGGCAAACTTTTTGACTCGAGGGCCACAATGGGTTCTTAAACTGGACTGGAGGGCCGGAACAAAAGCATGGATGGAGTGTTTGTGTGAACTAATATAAATTCAAAGTAAACATCATTACATAAAAGGGTACGGTCTTTTTTTTTTTTAGTTTTATTCATTTCAAACGGGCCGGATCCGGCCTGCAGGCTATAGTTTGCCCACGGCTGGTCTAGGGCCTAGACTGACATGAGAAGGGGCAGGGACTGTTAATTTGGTGAAATAATAGAGGGGGTAAAACATTCTAAGCAGTGAGACCTGCCTGTGTCCAGACTGTTAGGTGGGGGACTGCAAGAAATATTCTAGAACTGAAAGTTGGCTGCAATCTGAGCAATGACTCAAGTTTAATGAGATTAGCTGTAGAGGTCAGCCAGGGTCAAGCCATGCAGGGGAGTTTACATTGGATGTGAGTTCTTATCCTGAGAACAGTAAGAAGCCATTCAAGTTAGGGGCTAAAACTCTATTTACATTTTATAAAAGATGATCAAGACTGCAATGAACAGAACAAATGAGGGTAGTGGGCTGAGGGGGTGTGGACATAGGAAGGCCTGGTGAGAAGCTGCTGTAATAATGCAGGTAAGAGATGACAGCTTTGTGGTCTGAGTGGAGATTAGGGAGATAGGTGGCATTGAAAGATGCTTAGGGGATAATGGTCCCATGATTTAGCAATGGATTAGATATGGAGGACTAGAGAGAGGGGAAGTTTCGAGGATGACTGTTCTAGCCCCTTCATGTTACAAAGATGAGTAACAAAAGAATACATCTTAAGAGAGTTTAGAGTCAAGGGGTGGGGGGAGATAAGCAGTTTTGAACTAAGTGCTGAAATAGAAGTAAGCCCAGAGCTCCCATGGGATCACAGAGGATATTAGTAAACTTAACATCAGTCTGGGAGGCAGGAAATGCTTCCCAGGAAGTTCACAGCTAAGCCAAATCTAAAATATATGAATGAAAATTGGTAGGGAAAAGAAGGCAAAAATGGTGTTCCAGTTAAATGATGTTCCAACTAAGGCAGGAGTACAAGTGAAGGAGTGGGTGGTATATCATCCCTGGTAATTTTAAGAAATTTAGACACACCTCGGATTACTGACTCCATCCCTCTGTATTATGATTTTGAGCAAGCTACTTAATTTCTCTGAGATTCAGTTTCCATGCCTGTAAAATCTAGGTAAAAATACCCTTTCATGGGGTTATTATAAGGGTTCAAGCAAATACTGTCTAAAGTACCCAGCACAAGGTATGATACAAAGAAAGTACTCAAGGTTATCAGATCTGTTACTATAGTAATGATGACACTGGGGACATTGATGATGTCAGCTTATTCTTAACAACTGGAAGATATAATGAAAGAGTTATAACACAGATTGAAAGTAATGAATGGGAGAGAGAGATTTTAAAAAAGAAATATTTTTTCTTAACATCAAATATCAATTTTATTCCATCTAGTAAAAAATAAGGCTAAAACTGATGTCTGCTTCTAACTCCTCTAAGAGATACTAACTTAAGCAAACAAAATCATCAATATTCTCTTTCATAAATCTAGTATTAATTAGAAATCCTAAGTCTTACTCATATTTTCTAAGTTAATTATGAATCAGTTATAATCAATGATGTGATAGGGAAAACAGTATAAAGAAAACAAATGGGCCTAGGGGGAGAAGGCTTTAAACAGGGCTGTGAGAAATGGAAACCACTAGAGTCGTTTTTCTCTGTCCATTTTAGTGAGAGCATTTCAAGAAGATGTTTGTTCCCAAGGCTGATCATTATGGAAGAGTGATAATATGAAAAAACTCTTCTCTCAGGCCTAGAGCATCTAATGAAAATGTACAGCCTTCTGTTCTCAGTGCAGCAAGGACGTCAACAGGCACATCCTGGCAAGGGATGGTGCTTTGCCGTCCTCCATATCTGTTCAATCTGAAACACATCACCTCTGCCGCAATCTACCAATAAGAGTTGCACTCTGCGTGTTAGCAAACCCGGTTCAGTCTTTAGTCATAAACCTTCATTTTCGAAGTGGCTCATGTCATAGCAGTGATGGCTGGATGATCACTTCAAATGTGTCTTTAAGCCCCCTGCTTCCAAATCATTTAGGGACATTTCCTGAAAACAAGAGCATGTCACTGCATTTCCGTCCAGACACCACCTATCCTGAAAGCGACTGTCCACTGAGAAGAAATCCCCACCCTCCAGAGTGAAATAGCAAAGGACATTCCTAATGAAACAAACTCATGGGTCTCAATGAAGATCAAACATGGCCTATTTGGGAAACTTAGGTGACCATAAATGGCCCTTATTTTCCCTAACTGGATTCTGAACCCAGTAAGAAGTTCATACATGCCATGGGTGTGGAGAAAAAAAACGGATTCCCTAATAATGAACCACCAAATTAGACACACCTGCACAGGTTCAGGCAGGGCAAAGTGGGAAAAGGGCAGGTCTTTGCATTCCAGGTCCTCAGCTAGGTCTCACCAATACGAGGAATCACCCCCTCTTTTTTGTCAAGGAGCAGAGCGAGTCCTTGAGGAGTAAGGGACACCCTTGTCCCTCTACTAGCCAATGCCAGGGTTTCTCTGTCAGCGCTATTGACAATTTGGACCATATATTTCTTTGTTGTGGGGCTGTGCTACACAGTGTAGGATACAGACTAGACACCAATAGCCGCCAGCCACCCCCCCTCCCCCCGCCCCGCTATGCTGTGACAACTAAAAACATCTCCAGATATTGTCAAATGTCTTCTTGCAGGGAGGGGGGTGGCCTAATTGCCCTCTGTTGGGAACCGCTGGCCTTGAATCCAGTTTTATTTTCTATAAGTGGATTCATTCTGACCACTTCTACTGAGTACTTACTATATGCTTAGCTGAGAGGAAAAGACAAAGATGATCTAGTTCTGGCCTTAATAAGCTTATGTCTAGTGGACTCACAGAGATGTGTCTAAGGAGATATTGGCAGTGCTCATGAATATCTAGTCATTCCCCAGCAATGGCCTTGGTGAATCAGGAAAAACTCCGCTTGACCACGTGCAGGTCCAGACATTTCTGTGCAGATCCTTTGATTTCTGTTTCAGAATGACCGCTGTATCTGGGCTTGACATTCAGAATGTATGGTTGCAGCCCGTGAAATTTGCTTTCTCTCTGAGTAATGGGGCTTTTCCACTCTGCCTCTCCATGGCACTGTGAGACCAAAGCCATTTCTATCGTGACAAATATTAAACCCCAAATAGCTTAATCTTGACATAAGACAGAATCTCTAGGGGAAAATGAAGAGTTTAAACAAAAATAACTGACTAATATCTTCATCTCAGTACTTCTGGATTTTATATATCAAATATATTGAACTGTTCACTGATCTGACGGTTCTACTTAGGATATCATGTCATCATTTTTAAGCAAGTAACTTTCCATTTTCACTTTCTAAATTTCATGGCAAATGGTGATGATCTAACCATAAAGACCTCACAGGGAAACTTTTTCTATGGTACCTTTTCCGCAAGGTGTCAGACATCTGGGGACCAAGGAATAGGGACATTTAGGCCTAATGTTTTTAAAAAATTATATTAGAAAAATAAGAAGGAAAATGTGATTTTATAATAATAGCTCTCACATTTTCTAGGGCACAGGCCATTTTCATGAATGATTCCCTTCAAGCCTTCCTGCTTTCTAATACATAGAAGCATCAACAGGAAAAATGGGAATTTGGCTCTTATTTTTAGCCGATTTGGCTCAGTAGATAGAGCGTCCGCCCTCAGACTGAAGGGTCCTGGGTTCAATTCCAGTCAAGGGCACGTACCTTGGTTGCATGTTCCCCGGCCTTGGTTGAGGTGCATGCAGGAGGCAACCAAATGATGTGTCTCTCTCACATCGATGTTTCTGTCTCTCCCTCTCCCTTCCACTCTCTCCAAAAAAATAAATAAATAAATAAATAATAATCAATGGAAAAATATCCTCTGGTGAGGATTAACAACAACAAAAAATAGGATGCTGATTTCAGGAGTGAGAAGGATAAAAAGCTCAAAAGGATTTAGGATACCTGAGTTCTAAACCCAGATCTGTTTCTGTCTTTGAGATGATGCTTTAAGTAATTTCTCCATTATAGAATGAAGGCTTCTCTCTAAGCTGAGATTCTTTTTAAAATAAAGGTTTGGAGTAAGGTAAACTCTAATTTCTTTTGAAGCTCTGATATTCTGTGACTCTAAGGAGATAATATTTTAAAATATCATTACCACTACTGAATAACTTTATTCATTCAATGACAACTATTGATGGTCTACACTGCACTGTGCACTAGGGCAGTGGTCGGCAAACTGTGGCTTGCAAGCCACATGCAGCTCTCTGGCCCCTTAAGTGTGGCCACGAAGTTTCAATCGCATTGTACGTACGCACCCGCACGTGGTATTTTGTGGAAGAGCCACACTCAAGGGGCTGCAGTTTGCCAACCACTGCACTAGGGAATTGCTAATTTAGGCAAGAAAATAAGTATAGATACTTTTTTATGTCAAATATTAAGGCTTAAAAAGACCACTTTGAAGAACCTCATTGTTGTGTCTGCATTACTTTTTTAATAATCTCCATATTTAAAGGAAAGTTTAGGAATTGATCCATAACGCTTAGGCATCTTGAAATACGAAAAGATCTCTTCCACTCTTTAGAGCAGAGACACTAGAATGAAGTAGAATAAATCCTGGTAAGGCAAAGGGATGGAGCAGGGTAGGGTCAAGCTTATACCAACCTGAAATACCCCAGGTCTCACTCTACTATTTTCACCTCCCTCCCCCAACACTCATTACATTTATTCTGTGTGTCTAGGAAACAATGAAAATCTCCCCACCAAAAATCTACACACATATATACATGTGCAACATACATGTACAGATGGGCCTGAGCTCCTCCAAGTGGCAAGCTAAATCCATGAGAGAGAGAGAGAGAAAAAAACATTAGAGAGGGGGCATCTGATATAAGGTAAACACTTGAACTTTTAAACTCTAAGAACCTTGATAGACAAAGAAAGTATGATGCACATACTTGGGAAAAAAATAGTAAAAATTATTCCCAGTCAATTGTAGTGAATACTTCTTGGGGACCTTGGTTGATCTATTGGCTGATTAGACAATCCTGAAACTTAAAATGTTATTCAGTATTGAGTATAACATTTTCAAGTAATAACTGAAGCTGATAGTTCCTGTTTAGAAAGGAGATTGGTGGCTGAGATTGGAGAAAATAATTAACATTATATTTTCACTCATAATATAAACTAATATCCTATGAATGTTGAGATCCTTGAACATACACCTAAGTGGTATTTATTATTGTTCTTTTTCATGCCCAGGAAATAGTAGTACTAAGTGTGGATGCTTCTTTCTGGTGGAATGAACAGTGCAAGATGAGCAAAAGAGGGTCTGGGGCTCTCCTATAGAGGTCTAAGAAGAAACTCCTAGAGATATCAAAATACAGGATTAACCCATTTACTTTACAATAAAGAGTGGGCATAATTTAGTTTTTGAGTTTTTGCTTAATTTGAAACCTCAATTTTATTTTTAATTCCCATCAGTTTCTCCTATAATTATAACCTGCTAAAATTCCAAACAGAAAAACAGAAGATTGTAAGCTCTTTTAAATTTTGTTGGTAGTAGAGCTGTTATTCAGGCAGTATGAATTCCACCCAGAGGGAGAAAAGCGAGGCGAGGAATCGGAGGAGACATGGTGGGAATGTCATTGGGATACCCGCCCCCCTCCCTCTCCCCCGCCCAGACCAGAGTGGCATTCCGGAGACACACTTGCTACTGCTCCTCCATCCTATGCATAGGTGATCCTACACACAGTTTTAGAATTATTTGCAACGCAGGCAGCCCTGAGCACTTGGTTGTCCTGGGCCCTGGAAATGAAACCTATTTCTCATGTTTGGGTAGGATTTGTGGGATAAATGACAAGAAATTATTGACAATTGAATCAAATATATTTCTGAATACTCACTAAACGGGTGGCCTAAAAGGCCTGATCTGAAAAATGCCTTAAACATACATTTTACAAATGAAGAAGCTACGTTTCAGAGAGCTGTTCCTTAACAAACACCAATATGATTGATGACAATCATAAATAGTATGTTTCAATGGCATCACCATGTACCCCATCCAACCCATCAATCAGAGGCATGCATCTGCATTTTAAAATATGTGTATAATTGCTTATTATTCAGGCCTATTGTTGAGAAAAACACTCTTGTTCCCATATATTGTGAGTAATTGAGTCTCTACTATATATTGTTCAGTGATTTGCATGATCTGGACTGGACTCTGAGGTCCTAACAGGACATTTCTCTTTTCCCATTACTGGCTATTCACAGCATCCAAAGACAAGACAAGACAGAGGCCCCAACTGTGATGCCCTGGATCACTGCCAGGCCCCGGGCATTGAAGTCACGCTTTCTACAATTCGCTTTGGCTAAGTTAGGCTCACACTAAAATGGGTACCAGGATCCCAAAGCAATTGCCTTGTAGGATACTTAAATGAAGGCAAGTGAACACAAGGTGGACAAGGGAAAGCTTTCAAGAACTTTGAAATTGAATTTGGAGTCATTAATACAGCAGGGAAGTGATAGCACTGAATGTCTCAAGGTCACTTGCAACAGAGAAGGGGCTTTATTTCAAAGAAATTGCCCTGTCTGCCAAGATAAAAAGGAGACATATACAGACCAAAGAAGAGAACAGCGGCTACAGAGCACTACCAAGGGAGAGGCTGCAAAACAAATCATCAGTGGGCAAGGGGATGAGGAATGCCACACATTTCTCCCTTCACTGGGCCAGAAACGCTCACCCCTCTAACTCACGGAATGAAAAGTAGGCTGGCGCCAAAGGGCCGTTTAGGCCAGTAGGGCCATTTGCAAGAATGGGAAAAGCTGGAGGATGATATTTTCTCCTCTGTGCCAAATCAATGGCTGTGCTACACACGCTGCAGCTGGATCATAAAAGCTGAAGCATGTTTGGAGCCATTTTGGACCCCACAGTCAGAGGGTACCCCAGGACCCCCATTTCCTACTACCTGTGGATCAGATATCCAGCAATTTCAGGAGACAAAATAGACTGAAATCTCCCTGATTCTGGAAGTGAAATGGAGATTTAACAAAGCCAAGATTTTCTTCTATTCTGTCTTCTATAAATTGTATAGTTTTAGGTTTCACTTTAATCCCATGATCGTTTTGAGTTAATAGTTTTATATAGTATAAGATGGGGATCAAGGTTTGAATTTGCATAGGGATAAACAATTTGTCTAGTACCATTTTCTGAAAAAAACTATTGTTTCATCACTAATGTACCTTTTCAACTTTGAAAAAAATCAGTCAACCCATGTAAGCATGTGTTTCTTTTTGGACTCTATTTCATTCCACTCTCCTCTGCCATTGTCACACTGACTTGATTACTGTTCCTTTGCAGTAATCTTGAAATAAAGTAGTGTGAGTCCTCCAACTTTGTTTTTTTACAAAATTGTCCTGGCTATTTTAGTTCCTTTGCCTTGTCATATACATTTCAGAATCAGTTTGTCAATTTCCACAGGATTTTTTAATCGGAATTATATTACATTTATATAGTTATACTATTGTGATTATTTTAAGATAAATTACTTCATGAATATATATACTGATACTTCTAGGTGAAATTCAAGACTATAGGTTGTTTTTTTCTTTACCCCCTTGCCTGTTACATATGTGCTTCCTTTCTTTTTAAAAAAATATGTTTTATTGATTTTTAGAGAGAGAGGAAAAAAGAGGATAGAGAGATAGAAACATCTATGAGAGAGGAATATCATTAATTGTTTGCTTCCTGCACACTTCCTACTGGGGATCGAGCCTGCAACCCAGGCATGTGCCCTGACTGGGAATTGAACCAGCAACCTCTTACTTCCTGGGTAGACACTCAACTTCTGAGCCACGCTAGCCAGACAATATGTGCCTCCGTTCTTCCATTCCAAAAGTCCTGGTTCTCTAGGACACTGAAAATCATAGAATTAAAATATTCCATATAACTCATAACTTATTCCTTTTATACACTAAATAATAGAATAATACTCATATTATCTAAATAATATTCACACTATCACCACCAATATAATCACTGGTAACAAATAGTTTTTGCTTCTTTCTTTGTTCTCCATCTTAATAACTGTAATATAGCTACATTTTCTGAACATATAGTCATACCATAATATACAATATCCTCTGATTAAGATTTTTTTCCTGAAAGGTACACTTTAAATCCATTTATATAACTTAGTTAGACACTACCTTCTTCAAAAATGACTTTAAGCTGTTTAGAAAGAAGAGAAGTCAGCTGAGAAAAGAAAGGAAGATACAGTATGCTAACCATAGTTTAAATGTATTATGATGAAGCACAATATTTGCCTGTATGTAGCTTAACTGCCAGACTGGAGGTAGAACTGAGACAGGTTACATAAATTGGTGTTACATATTTTTCAGATTCTGTTTTGTTTTCCCCTCAAACCTAAATGCCAAAAACATTTTTTTTATGTTGCATTAATAGGAGACAACATTTGAGACGTATAATAACATCCTCAATCAGTTTCTAAGAAATGCAGAAATGACATTCACATGGAAAAAAGTTCAAAACGTGATATTGAAGTGCAAATCACTAATACTGCTTCATGACCTTGCTTTATGAAATATCATCTCATTTGCTTGACAGAGATGGCTTGCCCATTTTCAGCTAACTAAATTCTCATTACCACTTGAGAGCAGGTGGGTTCTTTCAGAAAATCTTAGACGTGTACAGACTGAATGGTTCCCTATTTGTATGCCAACTACCTTATTAAACTCTTGTTGCCCCTTATTTTATCTTCGTTCTGTGAGCACGCTCTGACCTCTTAATTCCTTGAGGACTACAATTGACCAGAAACACTCCTGACTGTACAGGGAGTATCATGGGAACTCTTGATAGGTCTTCGGTCAATCACTTAAGAAACCCCATTTCATTTAAGTCATTCCTGGAAATTTTTGTATTATATAATCATGTGGTGCACCTTTTGCTTCCCTCTCAAGATGTAAGGACATACAGGTTAATATGAAAGAAGCACACACAGTTGTGATATGTACATAGGTTAGTCGTAACACCATTAATACTGAATCTTCATGCTCTTTGCTTATGATACTTAAGTCATACATTATTTACATTCATCAATTTGTATAATTTTATATGATTTGTAATAAAAGGTCCTCATTAGAAAAAATATTACCAATAGGAAGTAAGGATTTCACTTGAAAAGCATGGAAAATACATTCTCTTAGTAAAACAAGACAGGCTGGTGATTGGACAGCCTTGGGGCCAGAGACATGGGCTCGACCCTTAGGTCAATAACATACAAGTTATATAATATTGGATGAGTCATATTTTTAGGCCTTGATTTATCCAGTTTTCAAATAGGTATAATAGTAATAATTACTTCATGAGATTGTAGCCATGACCAAATGACATAATATATAAATAAGTTCTTGGTAATGCTAGAGTATTCTGTATACAGTGTGTGGCTATTTATAAAACTCTAGGTAGCTCTGTTTGCCCCCAAATTCCTCTTTAGACTATTTTGCTCTTCATGTTGCCATATGTCTCCCCCAAAGCTATAATCTGTCATTAGGAGTTGTCATTCCTCCCACCTGGTGAGAATGACTGGCTTGTGTATGACCCCTCTAAACCCTCCGGGGAGGAGGACTCAGAGAACTGTGTGAACAGTGAGTGAGTGACATTGGCTCCATAGTCAGCATATCATGTCCCTCATCCCAGGCCACAACAGCTTCCAACTAAGAACCTCAAGCCAACTATTCCTTTCATCTTCAGGACAAGATGATGGCTGCTTTGAGATTACAAGTGCTACTTTTATGGCTGAGAGCAGAAATGACCATACACACTAATGTATTTCATCAGCTTTTGAAAGAGATCCTTCTGTCCACACCTCCCCCTGCCCCCACACACATACACCCACTAGTTATGTACCAAAACATGCCATTAAAGAATAAGTTTTTCTTTTGCTGACAAACAAAATCAGATGCTAATCAATAGGAATTCAGTTGGCAGAGATGTCTTGCTCATCAGTGAAATTACATCTGGATCTTGTTGGCTTGATGGCAGGAAACCCTTTAATGGGAAACTAAAATGGAAAAGAATATGTCCTCTGTCACTTATCATAAGAAAATGTAAACAACCACAACACTCAATCAAGCAAGCGAAGCAACCAGAAAAAACCTCAGTTGTTAGACTATTGCAAACCAATTGTATCACTCTGGTTTCCCCTTCCACTAAAATATGAGCAAATAAGATACAATTATTAGATTTGCTTATTTGAAATGTAAATTCTTGTTCTATGTGATTACTTAAAAAACAATTGGGGCTCAAACAAGCCTGTCCTATTTTTGTGTGTGACCACCTTGATAAACGTGTGTCAATCAGAAGTGACCTTTTCAGTCATATTCAATGAGGTCACTGTAGCTATTGTTTACCCTTTAAAAGAAACACACAAAACATTAGCATTTCCTAACAATAAGTCTCCCCAGGTGGTCTTACTTAGGTAACACTCTTTCATCCATCAATGAAGACCCATCAGCCAAGCTGTAGATTTAAGTTGGGCTTGACACTTGTTATTTACCAAGCTCTTATTACATGAAAGGAAAGTTGCTTACCCTCTCTCCTCCCTACCAAATGTTGTGAAGACAATAGCATGTGAAAATATACATATGCACAGTATTTCACTTAGGGTGGCCATTGACCAGAATTGTAGCTGTCAAAAATATTTCTCACCTCACTTTAAAGCGTGTTTTGATTCCTTTGGATATATATCCAGAGTGGAATTTCTGGGTTATTATTAATTTCTTTTTAAAATGTTTATTTATTGTTTTAGAGAGGGAGGAAGGAGGTGAGAAAAAGAGAAAGAGGGAGAAAACCATTGATTTGTATTGTTTCAATTATTTATATAGTCATTGGCTGGTTCTTTTTTTTTTAATATATTTTTATTGATTTCAGAGGGAAGGAAGAGGGAGAGAGATATAGAAACATCAATGATGAGAGAGAATCATTAATTGGCTGCCTACTGGATGCCCGCACACTGGGGATCGAGCCCGCAACCCGGGCATGTGCCCTTGACCGGAATCGAACCTGGGACCCTTCAGTCCGCAGGCTGACGCTCTATCCACCAAGCCAAACTGGCTAGGGCTTGGCTGATTCTTATATGTAGCCTGACTGGGGATAGAACCCATAACCTTGGCATATTGGCCACACACTCTAACCAACTGAATTATTAGGCCAGGGCTCATTTTTTTAAATAATTTTTTTTATTGATTTCAGAGAGAGAGGAAGAGAGAGGGTTAGAGATATGGGAACATCAATGAAGAGAAACATAGATTGGCTGCCTTTTACTGGAAAAGCTGGCCTGTGCCCTGACCAGGAATCAAACCAGTGACCTCCTTGGTTCATGGATCGATGCTCAATCACTGTGCCACACTGGTTGGGCTGGGCTCATTTTTAAAAAATTTATTTTATTGTTGAGAGTAATACAGATGTCCTCCACTTCTTCCCCTTCCCGCCCCCCTCCACTTTCCTCCCTCCAGCCCAGGCCTTCACCTGTTTTATTGTCTGTGTCCATGGGCTATGTATATATGCTTATGACTTCTTTGGTTAATCTCTTCTGCCCTCCTTCCCGCCTTCCCTCTGAGATCTGTGAGTCTGTTTCTTGCTTCCATGTCTGTGCTCCTATCTTGTACGTCAATTTATTTTGCTCCTTAGATTTCGCATATAAGTGAGATCATGTGATATTTGTCTTTCTCTGACTGGCTTATTTCACTTAGCATAACATTCTCCAGGTCCATCCATGCTGTCTCAAAGGGTAAGAGATCTTTCTTTTTTTATAGCTGCATAGCATTCTATTGTGTAAATTTACCACAGCTTTTTTTTTTTTATTCACTTATCTACTGATAGGGCACTTTTAATCCACTTATCTACTGATGGGATCTTAGCTATTATAAATAATGCTGCTATAAACGTAGATAACACTGTATTGTATAATTGAAATTAGCTAAATATAAAAAGAAGGTAAACCTGTGAGGTGATGTATGTGTTAATTCAGTCAATGCAGTGAATCCTTTCACAATGTGTATGCATATCAAATCATCACATTGTATACTTTAAATATATCTTTTACAATTTTGTTTGTCAATTATACCTCAATAAAGCTGAAAAAAGAGTGTTTTGAAATGGTCAAATGGTTAAACTAGAATGTTGAGTGCCCTGGGTTTCTTGTTTCTTTTTTACTTCTTTCTTTCCTTCCTTTCCTTTCTCTTCTTTCTTTCCTTCTTTCCCTTTCTCTCTATCTATTTAACTATAGGGTCTTCAAATACCTTCATGTATAGCAATTTACCTTATCTTTATAGGAATTTTAAGTAATAGGTATCACTAGAATGATATTGGAGTATTGCAAATAAGTTTACTGACATTTCAAGGTCAACCAACTGATAGTTGATACGTCTGAGATTCAAACTTAGGTTTCCTTACACCTGATGCAGCCCCTCCCCCCATATCTCTAATCACTGATTTACTATTTAATTGAGGTGTAAGTTTGTTGGTCAACAGAAGTGTTATGGATGCATTCAATAGAACCAATTTTAAGTATGAAAGTCCAAGCAAGCACAAAAGCATACTGAAAACAGTTTCAAAATTCTGGGAGAACTACTAAAAATATCAACAAGAATAAGCATTTTCTAGCTTAATCCTTTACATAAATAGACACTGCTGCTGACAGTGTTGCTTCCAGAGCTGGACTTCCCACTGTCAGCAAGATGCATGCTGAGATATTTACAGTGATAGTGTTTTACATCACACCCGCAACATCCTCCCTGGCTTTCTCAGCATTCTCTGAGCAGGGGGGATAAAAGACTGGTATCATGTAGCAATGACCTCAAAAGCCCCAGGCTGGGCACTGTCGATATTCAATATGACATGTTCTTCTGCTTCCAGTTCTTTGAATTCCTGACAACCACATGAATTGTCATGCACTTGCTGGTGTAATTTGGCCTCAATGGCAAGCCGTCTACCTAATTTATTATAGACAAAAATGGAGGACTAACATTAAAACTGAGTTTCCAAATTGCCCTCACCCTGCACACTCAGTGTTGATTATCTATTTGCCTAGAATAAAACAGAAAGACCATCACTAGGGTTCACTAGAATGTCCTAGTAATTTAGATTCTTTTCAATGCCACCAAGTTGTGGGGGTTGGGGGTGGAGATACCAATACTTTCAAGAACCTGAACTTCAAGCATATTAAAACCATTTCTTACAGAGAGAAATAGTGGGGAAAGAAAAGCAAAAGAGACCCCCATAATGGGCAGAGATGATTGGTTTAGCACAAGGTAAGAAAAAGGAAACAAAATAGCCCTACAGAGTCTCACATTTCTTGAGTCCATTTTCCATTCTTCTTCTCTGCCATGCACTGCTACAGTTTAGTTTCTCTGCATAAACTCTCACCTGTTCAGTCTTCTTAGCAAGGACTGTACTGAAATTCACCTTTAATGGTGAGCTTGCCAGGAGCCAAAGTCTACTTTTAAGATCTCTTGACTGATGCTGAAACAAATTTCTCCTTGTGCTGTTCATTGAATACAGCCTCCACTCTCCAAATCTTGCGCTTCCTTCTGTGCATCTAATGCCTTGACTCTATGCTTCTTTGATAACACTCCTTTTTTGGGGTATGCTTTACAAGGAGTTGTTTACATATCTGTCTGCCCCCTGTTCCATAATATCCCTGAGACAGGGACATATGTCTTTTTATTTATTTTTAAAAATTGATCATTATTATTGAAAGTATTACAGATGTCCCCTTTTTGTTCCCATTGACACCTTCCACTTTGCCTTCACCACACTCTTGTCTGTGTCCATGAGCTATGCATATACTAGTATGCATGGAAGTTCCCCAGTTAGTCTCTCCCCATCCACCCACCCACCTTCCCTCTGAGATTCACCAATCTGTTCCATGCTCCTATGTCTCTGGATCTATTTTGTTCATCAGTTTATTTTGTTCATTAGATCCCACATGTGAGTGAGATCATATGATACTTATCTTTCTCTGACTGGCTTATATCACCTCTCCAGGTCCCTCCATGCTGTTTCAATGGGTAAGAGTTCCTTCTTTTTTTACAGCATCATATTATTCCATGATGGGACTATATCTTTTTAGAAAATTGCATTCAATATATTAGGACAATGATGTGGACATATATATCCCTAAAATCTCTAACAGTGGTTCTTAATAGGATGATTCTGTCCTCTGCCCTGGGAATAAGAAGCAGGGTGAGGGCCATCTGGCCACATCTGGAAAGATTTTTGGTTGTCACATCTTTGAGGAATGATGCTATTAACATCTAGTGTGTAGAGACCAGGGATACTGCTAACTGTCCTACAATGCCCAGGAAAGCCACCACAAGAAAGTATCCAACGAAAAATATCAGTAGTTCTGAGGCTGAAAAACCTTGCTAACAAAACAAGCAACCATCCCCAAATCAATTGGTATAGGCTGTTTTTCTTGGTAGACCTGACCAACATGTCTACCAGGAGTAGCATCTTCATCTAACCAATAATGTTTCCAAAATATAATGTCTTCTTTCACCAGAATTAACACACTTAATTCTTTAAAACCCTTTGTGAAACTTAAGTGAATTTTATTATTCCCATTTAAAGGAAGTTGAGACTGAGAAGAGTTAAACGACCTGTAAAAGTTTCATACCTTTGAAGGTGGCAGCAGAACTTGAATCTGTGACTTCTGGCTCCATAGTTAAAAAAAAAAAGGTAAAGACAAGGAGGTATAAAAATTCAGGTCATGTTGGGAGATCAGCCAGTATAATAAAGTGCTGATATATTCTAATGTGCAATAAGATGAAATTAACCCTTAAGGTACATAAGCTAAATTAGTTTGGGGTCAGACGGTGGATGCCTTTTTAGACAATTTGAACTTAATGTAGAAGTAGAGGGCTGGGGTGGACAGCAGAGTAGCTGGTTAGACATTTTCTTTATAAGGACCAGTCTGGCAGTAGATGGGCAGCTTGGAGAAGAAAAGACCAATTATCCAGGCCACACTTCTAACCACAGAAAGAGGAAGACATCAAATTTTAAAAGTTGCTAGAATCTGCCATACTCCACTCCAGGTAATGTCAAAGTATTTGGAAGGTTAAATAACTACCCTATATATTTTGTGTCTGTGCTACAACACATTTTATTAAAGCCACAACTCTGTAGACTTTACCTTTACGACCAATAACGTAGACATATATAAACTAAAGGCATACTAATTCTTGATACAAGATAAATAAACAATTAAGTTATTTCCAGAATTTGAAGGCAACATATCAAGACTTTTTTCCACTTAAACTACTTGAGCCTTTCTTAACAAAGTGACTCACCTCTGTCTTTTAGGGTATGAGGATTTAGAAAACATATTAAGATGAAGGATATGGGAGCAGTTCCTTCTCAATAAGTCTGAGCCTGATTTTGAGTTTTGAGATGAAAAATATTCTAAGCAGCTAGAATTTCAGGGAGTGTATACATAATCTCAAAAGAATAAAATACAAGCACAGCCCAGAAGCCTCCCACCAGTTACACCTGCAAAGCGTATTCTTCTGTGAATGCATTTCTTCTTAACCTCCTATAGATGAGACAGAAGCCGGGGTCACCTGTGATCTATTTCTTATGTAACTAGTGGTGGCAGCTTGTTTTGCATTTTTTTTCTGCCTTCTTTTTAAACATCAGACTAATCCATCATGAACAGGGATTGCTTTCATTGTATAGGCCTTTGAATTTCAGAATGTCTAATTTGTTTATTTACATGAAAAAGAGTCTCCAAAAGAAAACAGAAAAGCTAAGAAAGGGTTGAACTTCTCATTTACAACCAAATATTCATTTTTTCCTCTGGGATCACTCTTTTGAGGGCTGTCAAGGCACAAGTATTCTGTAAAAGCCTCATTAGAGAGGGAATCTCTATAGAAGAAGCCAGAAGACTTATCTGTAGTTACAGCTACTCTGACCTCCAACTCTTTAGCCATTTTCATGGACCAGCATATTTAGTGACTTTATGAGGATTTTTTTTCTCGAACCTTTTAATAGTTGAGTGTCTACCCCATGCATCACTACTCTGTTTTAGTGGTTCATAGGAAAGAAATGGAAACAATCTTAAACAAAAGAGATGATAGTCATTTATGAGTATGTTTCTGTCTTTTGAGTTACAGAAGATCTCAACTCTCTTATACATGTCCTTCAATGTTGGCCTGGAGGGGAGAAAATTTTTCTAGGCAACACATGCTTTTGCAGATATGCTAGAAGTATGTTCCAGAACACTGGTCAACCATATTCCTGTCCATGAGTTCTCTTCTCCAGGAAAGCATTCTTTCTCCTCCAATAGAAAGCCCTCTATCATGCTATGCCTGGCACACTGAAGAGAATCAATTAAATTAGTCCAAATTATGTATATGTGGATTATTTATCAAGTATTAAGAATTTACTGAGCTCTTATTAAGTGCCCTTTCCTGTGAAAGTTATATGGAAGCATAATATGCATTTATACTGTCATTGAGCAGTTTAGCATGTGGTTGAATGGCAATGCTAATCTACTCAAAGCAACTGCAGAGATATAAACAATAGTGTCTGATCAAGAGAGAAGAATCATTTGGCATGGACTTTAAATGTGCTCTTAGAATTCAGAGAAGGAGATAAATGAAAGTTGGCATACTCAAATAATACTTTCTTGAGGAGCCAACACTTGAATTGGATTTTAAGTCTTAACATTTGAATATATCACAATGGTGAGATGGGATTTCAAATCCAGAGAGCAACTTAAATAAATAAAAAGTTGGCATGATACAGTAGGATTAGAGGATAGGAAAGTAGCAGTATATTAAAGAGGTCTTTCTGACAAAACCTAGGTCTTATGTGTAGAAAATGTTAAAAAACAGAATTTAGCTGAGTAAAATTTAAAAAAGCTAATTGATGTTATTAAATAATTTATGAATTGGGCAGCATCCCATCTAGCAAATAGAAAGGAGCTCCAGGGGGCTTCATAAAGGAAAACATTTTTAAAGGCAGAGAAGGAGCTGGACAAACAAGGATGTCATAAACAAACAAACAAGAAAAGAATTATTTCAGGCAAGGGACAATAGAGTCCATTAGGAAGATTCCCTCAGTGATACTGACCAGAATATTCCAGACTGACCCGTTAGGATTACATTTCTGGGGAAAGTCAAAATTGCAACTAGGTCAGGTATTAAATTTTGGTTCAGTGTCATAGGCTTAGCCAGTGTCCATTTGGGGCCTGTTGCTTGCTTTTAATAGAGAATAAAAAATAACATTGAAGAGGATAGGGGGAAGAGACGGAAAGACCTTGAAAACTGAACAGAAGAATGTATACTTGATGTTACATGCAACAGAGTCATTGTAGAGTTGTTGGGAAGGAGACCCATAGTAAAAGCAGCATTGATGCCCTAACTGGTTTGGCTCAGTGGATAGAGCATCAGCCTGCAGACTGAAGGGTCCCAGGTTTGATTCTGGTCAAGGGCATGTACCTTGGTTGCGGGCACATACCCAGTAGGGAGTGTGCAGGAGGCAGCTGATCGATGTTTCTCTTTCATCGATGTTTCTCTCTATCCCTCTCCCTTCTTCTTTGTAAAAAAATCAATAAAATATATTTTTTTAAAAAAGCAGCATTGATATGAAACATGAGTGAGCCTGGCTTAGGTTGGGGGACAAGTTAAAAAAATGTAGGTATGCAGCAATGAGGACTTGTGCTCAAATTTACTTAAGAGAAAAGAGGAAGGCAGAGACAAACCTGAAAGAATTAGGGAAGGCCTGGTGACAAATGGAGGGTTAAAAGAAGGGGGCCATTGAAGGGGATTCCAAGACTAGAAGTGGGAAGGAAATCTTCCACAGATTTAGAAAGGAGCTCCTGTCTATTTTCTCAAGAGAAGAGATTCTCTTCCCTCAAGAGAATCTGGAATGGAAAACAAAACCAAACCTAAATATTATTCTCCCAAAGCTGATGGAAGACTCAATAGCATTTCTGAAAAATAAGTCCTTTCAAACATGAAATTTTCTTGATTTGATGGAGTTCTTGATTAAGTCTACCTTTTACTAGTATACTATTACAGCAATGTCAGAGTATATATTTTCTGAGAAACAAAATCAATAGAGATGAAAAACATAGCCCTTCATCCTCATTGTTTTGTGTTCTTACAACGCAGGCTCTTAACTGCATAGGGAACCCAAACTTCTTTCTTGGTCTATCTGTATATATAAAAAGCTAGCAGCCAGAATGCTGTAACAACCAGAACAACTGGTTGCTATGACTCCCACTGCAGCCAGCAAACTGGCCAGATCAGGGGGTGGGGCTGGCCAACCAACCTCCTGCAGCCCTTCCCCCTGGTCAGCCCCACCCCCAATTGGCCCCCACCACCCCAATCAGCCTGCAGGCCCTCCCCCTGGCTGGCCCCACCCTTGATTGCCTCCCCCACTCCAATAGGGAGCGGTTCCGGCTGGCCAACCTCCTGCAGCCCCTTCTCCCAGGTGGCCCCACCCCTGATGAGCCTCCACCACCCCATCAGCCCACGGCCCCTTCCCCCAGCCAGCTCCACCCCTGATCAGCCTCCCCACCCCATTTGGGGGTTGGGCCAACTGGCCCACAAACTACAGCCCCTCCCCATGGCCATCTCCACCCCCAATCGGTCTCCCCACCCCAAATGGGGGCAGGGCCCACTGGCCAATCACCCTTGGCCCCTCCCCCCAGACAGCTGGGCCCTGATCCACTCCAATTGGGGCTGGGCTGCGGACCCCACCCATGCACAAATTCGTGCACTGGGCCTCTAGTATTGATATATTCTTCATCTACCTTTTACATTTTTATAATTCCTAATCACTAATACAAAATCCAAAAGTATACAGATAATCTAACAGACTTCCACTTCCTTTTCAATTACCACTCTCAGCTCTCCATTTTCCTACTAAGAACTCTCTCCCTCTACTCTCAACCCCACCAGGACAATCTAGCTAACTAGAAAGTGAGTTAACATACAATCAGAGTCTTGCTGTGCTTTTTCTCAGTTCTTTTCACTCTATGCCAAGGAAACCATCTATCTAAAGGAATAAGAATAAAATACTTGGAACCCATGTTACTCTAACCTCTATTGCAATATAAGGCAGTGGAAAATAACTTAGGGAATAAATATAGCTTTATACATGTAACAGGTCTTATTTAAATAGTTATATGTTTCTACTAAATGCTTATTTTTAATGTTATGCTAAAATTGTATGTCTATCACACTGTTCAAATAATTTCATTTTAATCACAGGGCTTTTTAAAGGAATACCTGACTGCAATGAATTCTCATTTATGGGCTTTCAAATCAAGTTAGTGATGTTTTAATAGGAAAAGAAGATGAGCAGAAGCAAATAGTGTAGAGAACAAGTTTGGTGTAGAGACTGATCCAAGAGAAGCTAAAATATGTAGGATAATTATGATTTACATTTATCATGCTCCCACCAACATCTTTTGCTTTAGCAATTTTCTCTTTTCCCATTTACTTCAAGAGAACACTGTCCTTCAATGTGTGGAAAATCCAGTGGATGCCGTAGCTGAGCTTCTTTCCTATGAAAGTATCAGTATCTCTTTGCTCAAATCAACCTCATTTTCAACTGCTGAATGCCAAGGTGTAAGCTATAACGGAGTTCAGAATATGGTCTCTGGCCAGTTGGGAAGACCACCAAGGTCTGAATTCTGTATTTACCATTTACCAGGTTTGTGACCGTAGGAAAAATTACTTAATATTATGAACCTTGATTTTTCTGTATTGCAATAGTATTAACTAATTGGTTCTTGTGAGTATGAAATAAGAATTATATAAAGGGATTAGCAAGCACCAAATAAATATTTAGCACTGAATAAAATGTTATTATTTACCATTGTGTCCTATGATGCCTCTATGAGCCAGAGGGACATTTTTATAATGATGAAGTGAAAATATATTAAGCTTGTTCTCTATAAAAGAGAATTTATTTTCTTTTCCAATAAAGCTTCTCTTTTCACTGCTCTTATGTTGACTAATAACAATAATATCAATCTCCCATTGATTTCAGTTTGGGAACTATTGGTCTTTTTATTGTTTTGTGCATGTGTTTTTCTGTCCCTTAATACCCACCTATTTCCTTAAACCCAGTTAATCAATTCTCCATAACCGCCAGTTTTACCTTTAAAACAATAGTTTTCCAACTTTTTGTGGTTTATAGACTCTTCTGAGAATTTGTTAAACCATGATTCTTCCCCATAGAATAATTCACTCAATTGTATACGATTTTATAAAACATAATTTTATATATATATATATATATATATATATATATATTTGATTTTTTACAGAGAGGAAGGGAGAGGGATAGAGAGTTAGAAACATCAGTGAGAGAGAAACATCAATCAGCTGCCTCCTGCACACTCCCTACTGGGGATGTGCCTGCAACCAAGGCACATGCCCTTGGCCAGAATCGAACCTGGGACCCTTGAGTCCCCAGGCTGACGCTCAATCCAAGGAGCCAAACTGGTTAGGGCAAGACATCATTTTTTATTTTATTTTTATTTTTAATTTTTTTAGATAGGCCATTTTAGAAATAAACAGACCCCACAGATCCCACCATATAGGTACCCTGTAGGTGCCTAGGGACTCAAGGTTTAGAACCCCTAAACTATTTTTTTCAATCTACATGATTCTTTTCATTTCACGGACCTCCACTCTAGTTTCAACTCTCATTGTCTCTTGACTAAATCCAACTTGGTCTCCAATTCCAATACATCCTTTCTCTTTCCTAAATTTCATGCTACTCCCAGAATATTTTTTCTCTAAAATAACATTTTCTTACTCAAATTCTCTCAAAATTTTTATTTTATTCTTGATACACAGTGGCCCACAAACTTTCTCATGCATGATGAACTAGAAAGATTCTGAATATAGACCAGAGGTGGGTTCATGAGATTTTTATATTTTTTAAAAGTTTCCTACATGATTTGAACACTTTGAGACCACACTTTGAGAAAGACTAATCTCATATGGACTCTCACGACTAAGTTCCTCACTGATCGTTTTGTTTAAACTAGACTTTGTAATTCCACAAATACTGTGTCCAGAATTCTTCCTTTGCTTTTTTAAAATTTTCCCTTTAATCTCAGAAATGCTCTTTACTTTCACAACTTTGTTGAAAACTACTTTCTTTTCTATTGTTCAGTACAATTACTACCTCATCAATGGATTCTTCCTTCACCAGTTTCCCTAAGAAGGATGTATTAACATGCTGCTCCAATGCACTGCCATTGGAACACAAGGTAGACTTTCCCCTGAATTACTGTTTATTGTGTCCATGTCTCTTACCTTTACTAAATTATACAGTTCTTTTTTTTTTTTTAATTGCTTAAAGTATTACAAAGGGTATTACATATGTGTCCATTTTATCCCCCCGCCCTAGACAGTCCCCTAGCCTCCCCTATCCCCCCATGTCTTATGTCCACTGGTTATGCTTCTATGCATGCATACAAGTCCTTTAGTTGATCTCTTACCCCCCTACCTCCTGCCCCGCAACCCTCCCCGGCCTTCCTGCTGCAGTTTGACAATCTGTTTGAGGCAGCTCTGCCTCTGTATCTATTATTGTTCAAAAGTTTATAATGGTCTCTATTATCCATGAATGAGTGAGATCATGTGGTATTTTTCCTTCATTGACTGGCTTATTTCACTTAGCATAATGCTCTCCAGTTCCATCCATGACGTTGCAAATGGTAAGAGTTCCTTCCTTTTTAGAGCAGCATAGTATTCCATCGTGTAGATGTACCACAGTTTTCTAATCCATTCATCTACTGATGGGCACTTAGGCTGTTTCCAGATCTTAGCTATGGTGAATTGTGCTGCTATGAACATAGGGGTGCATATATCCTTTCTGATTGGTGTTTCTGGTTTCTTGGGATATATTCCTAGAAGTGGGATCACAGGGTCAAATGGGAGTTCCATTTTCAGTTTTTTAAGGAAACTCCATACTGTCTTCCATAGTGGCTGCACCAGTCTGCATTCCCACCAGCAGTGCACAAGTGTTCCTTTTTCTCCACATCCTCTCCAGCACTTGTCGTTTGTTGATTTGTTGATGATAGCCAGTCTGACAGGTGTGAGATGGTACCTCATTGTTGTTTTGATTTGCATCTCTCGGATGATTAGTGACTTTGAGCATGTTTTCATATGTCTCTTGGCTTTCTGAATGTCCTCTTTTGAAAGGTGTCTATTTAGGTCCTTTGCCCATTTTTTGATTGGATTGTTTATCTTCCTTTTGTTAAGTTGTATGAGTTGCCTATAAATTTTGGAGATTAGGCCCTTATCGGATATGACATTGGCAAATATGTTTTCCCACACAGTGGGTTTTCTCGTTGTTTTGTTGATGGTTTCTTTTGCTGTGCAGAAGCTTTTTATTTTGATGTAGTCCCATTTGTTCATTTTCTCTTTAGTTTCAAGTGCCCTAGGAGCTGTAAATTATACAGTTCTTGAGGCAGACCTGATCCTACTCCTTATACCATCACAGTGCCCAACACAGAGCCATACATGTTATAGATATTCTTAAATGTTTGTGGATTGATAAAATTTGCTGTTTTTCATATATGTACCACATTTCTTGAAATAATTGATCTGTGTCCTCAGAGAAGCAGACCTCACAGTTGTGGTCCAGAGGATCTTCACCTGTAACAGCGAAGTGATGTATTATTATGCTGGAGCTGGCTTGTCCTGGCTCGGAAGAACCACTGTGTGCATTTTCTCCAGCTCAGAGTACTGTGAGGTCTTTTGGCTAAGCCTAAAATCTGTCATGGTGATAATATTTACACCACAGGAGTCAGAAAATGCTATAAATCAGGTTTTTGTTTTTGTCTCTTTTTGAGAAAGATTTACTAGTACACCACTGCCAGAGACCAAAAGCATCATGGAATTCCTATATGGCTTCACAGAATCAAATCTAATAGGAAAAACTTATCTAGCAATCACAAAAGCCACCATTTGTAAGTAAAAGAGCTACATATAGACCAAATCCCTGGATATTTTACTGTCCAGAATGGCATGGAACAGAATATATCAAGGCACCAAGATCTAGAATTTTCCTGGATCTTCCATGTAGGAACTATGAGACATTAGGCAAATTAAATCTTTTCCAGGACTTAGTGTCATCACCTATGTAGTAGAAAAATCAATGCTGTCTCCTACCTATCTCAAGAGCCACATTGAAGAAAACACAAGACATGTATTCAGAAGCATGTTTTAAAATTATAAAATGCTATCAAAATATGTTATTTTTACCTTTGAGTTCCCTGATTCAGTTTTACAAGGGAGACTCCAGCCAATAAGAGAGTAACAGTTCTTAATTTACCTTTACTAATTAATTTAAATTCATGGAGTCAGTGCATGTTTTAAATGCTACCTGTTTCCTACCTGTTACAATATCAACCAGGTTATGGATGTTACCTCTGCTGCCAGAGATTGTCCCTTTCTTTGCATAGAGTTCTCCCAGTTTTCAGACAGTAGACCCTAGAACAACCTGACCTTTATCACAAACTTTAATGAAATACAGACATTCTTTGTAACTGCTATCCCTACTCACCATAATACAAAAATGAATGGATTGATTAGTGATTGACTTCAAAGTGAGTAATTGAGGTTTAATGGTTTTATAAAAGGGATTGAAATCAAGGCAATAAATTAAAAGCAAAATAAAAGAGTAAACAAGAAAGGATGTTTTACAGCATGGTTCCATTACAGTCTATGCTAACCAGATTAAAAAGTAATTGCCATGTCAAGAAAAATTATTGTGGCCTCTGTGCAAAATGAAAGAGCAATGAGCTCTCTGTGTGCAGGGTGCAAAAAAGACAGAAAGGAAAGGAAAGGAGTGCAGGGAGTAGGAGAGGGCAGACTACTGTCTCCTGGTGGGCATTATGCTTTCCAATATCTGAGATCTCTTCATAGAAATAGACATTATTATCAACACATGCTAATGAGATTCCCTATTTCAACTGAACTCTTTAATGTCTTCTATTATCTTTGTAAAACATATCAGAGTATATTTAAGACTATGTGGGTTACCCATTTTAAATGTTCCTAAATCAATGACATTGAAATGACAGAATATTCTCAATAATTTAGGGGGCTTTTTGAGTAGACTTTCTTTAAAAAAAATAATAAAGAAGGCAATATATAATCTAAAATAAGAGGTATTTGTGATTGGAGAATCAAAAGCCGCCATAAAATAGGGATATTCTGTGAGTAAATTGGATGTAGCTATCGTCTCTATGAGCCTTAATGATACATCATGTGGCACTTAAGGAATTGAAGGCACAGAAACACAGCTCATTATCTCTGAGAATTCATAGATGGCTGGTGAGAAGCATAAAGAGTGGTAAAGAGCAGATGTAGTAGCAATTTTTAAAAATAACTGTCCCTAGAAATTCCACAACCTGAGAACCCACTCTAACAAAGAACTGAAAAAAATGCAAACATCAATATTCAAGGCAGAGCATCTGTTGATTCATCTGATAAGAAAAGCCATTGTGTCAAAGTATATATAGGGATTGTACTGAGTGCAACGTCTATGGCAGAAAAGAAAAATTGACCAGACTTTTCTTTTAGACACATCTATACATAACTAGGGTTTTCCAAGTTAGGCTAAGAACACATGCATTGGATTCCTGGGAGAGAGTCAAGACAGTCAAACAAAGAATCTATTATGAGATAACTAGAGGCCTGGTGCATGAAATTTGTGCATGGGGGGCTGGGGCATCCCTCAGCCCAGCCTGTGCCCTCTTGCAGTCCGAGACCCCTCAGGGGATGTTCACCTACCGGCTTAGGCCCGCTACCCACAGGGATCATGCCTAAGTCAGCAGTCGGACATCCCTCTCACAGTCTGAGATCCCTTGCTTCTTACCGCTCACCTGCTCACTGCTCCTTAATGCTCTGCTCACTGCTCCTTGACCTGCTGCGGAGGTGGGAGAGGCTCCCACCATTGCCACTGCACTTGCCAGCTATGAGCTTGGCTCTGGCTGAGCACCGCTCCACCTGTGGGAGCACTCTGACCACCAGGAGTAGCTCTTATGTTGAGCGTCTGCCCCCTGGTGGTCAGTGCACATCATAGCGACTGGCTGTTCTTGTCATTCTGCTCTAATGGTCACTTAGGCTTTTATTATATAGACTAGAGGCTGGTACATGAAAATTCATGCACTGGAGGTGGGGTTCCTCAGCCCGGCCTGCCCCCTCTCATAGTTTGGGAGCCCTCAGGGGCAGGAGGTGATCCGGTGATCAGGGGAAGGCAATGCCCCATCACATCTCTGCTGCTGCCACTGCTGGCAGCACAAGCCTTGGCCGGCCCTGGTTACCTGAGCCTCGGGCGGCCCTGGGTGGCTGGGCAGCCGCCATCTGAGGCTTGCCTGCACCTCAGGCCGGCCCTGGGCAGCTAGGGGGCTGAGGAGACTGGGGGACTCTGGAGACAGGCACACAGAGCCTGCTGCCCTGGCGGGGCTGAGGGGACTGGGCACACCATCTTGTGGCTCTGGGTGCCACCATCTTTGAGGGCATGGCAGCCAATTAGCATATTCCATCCTTATTGGCTGTGGGCACTGCCATCTTTGTTGAGGGTGGGGCAATCAATTAACACATTCCCTTCTTATTGGCTGTGGGTGCCACCATATTTGAGGGTGGGACAGTCAATTAGCACATTCCCTCTTTATTAGATAGGATAATATTTTTCAGGTATGCTGTGATTAACCTTTTAGTAGCTGGAGAATCTTGACCACTAATAAACTCTTATGTATCAGATAAAAAATGGTCATAATAGTATAAAAAGAAGAGATCTGTTTTTAATTTCACCACTTACTGCATGAGGACTAACCTTGGCCTTTATTGTGTATTTACTTTAAGAATCTGTAATTCTGGTTAGACTGAGGTCAAGAAAATACATAGGAAGATGTCCAGATAATTCCACAAATTAATCACTCTTTTACAGATTAGTCTCTCAATACTATTTACTTTTACTATCCCTTTTACAACTCCTTCTTTGATAAGATCTAAGATGGAGAGGACACGTTGATTAAACTTAAAAGATCAATTGTTACTCTAAGGCATATGATAGGGATTGAGAAAAAAAGTGCTTCTCCTTTTTTCTAGTTTCCTTATTTAAAAAGTTAAATATAATTTCTTCTCTTCAGGTTGTGCTTTAAAAAGCCCAGGGCCACACAAAAAAAGTGGTACAGTACAAATTTATATAATAACTTGGAATTTTATGTTAAGTTGAAGAACTGTTTATCTTCATTTCCATAATGCTCTTGTTTTTAGTTTGAGTTATTTTAAGCAAATTTTCTCAGGCAAGTTAGCCAAGCTTTTTAGAGCTATTATAGGATTTAAAAAAATATATAGTTGTCTTAATTTTGTAATATTGCAAAACAAAACATTGATTAGAAAAAGACCAGTGATTTAATTCAAAAGAATGGTATATGACCAGGCAGGAAAAAAAACCACACACACCCACAAATGTTCCTTAGACTCACTATGAGGTACCCAAGTTCATTAAAGGTAAGATAAAAACAACATAAAAATAAATTGGAGAGAATATTTTCCCCCACACATCACAATGATAAAAATCCCAAAGTTTCTGAGTACACTTAATTGAAAAGTTGTGGGGAAAGAGAATCAGAGATATTTGGCAATATCTAGAAAAAGTAGAAAGGGACTCAGCCTTGCAGAGTTTATATTATAGATATACTTATGCATGAGTAATATATATTTTCAACGTAATTCATTGCATCATGGTTGTAAAAGCTAAAGACCTGAAACAATATTTAGGTCCTCCAAGAGAGTACTGATAAATTATGGTATATTCATATAATGGAATATTATGTAGTGGTGAAAAAGAGTGAAAAGAGGTAAAGAATGAACTCAATCTCCAAAATAGATTGATAAGAGCAAAATAAGCAATGTGAAGAATAGTTTGCATAGTAAGATATATTTTATGTGTAAATGAGCAGAAATAAAGCTATATGTTCATTATAGTGAAACTATATGAAACTCAGAAAGAATAGAAAAACATTAATAGCAGTAATTCCTTGGAAGGCAAAAGAAGCAAGATAAAGAATCATGCTTGAGCCTTCTAGGAAGTATATTTTAAATGATAGCCAAAATCATTTTGCTATTTTTCTATGATAATTGGAAGGCAGAAACTTTTTGAAGTCTTGGGTGAATATTAACTTCTTAATTCTGAAGCTTTCGGGATTTGGTGTTCTGCTAAATTCAAGCTTAGAATATTTATTTGTTTCTAACTGTATTTAATTTGATTCATTCATTGCAGGTCTTAATATCCTAAATTCCAGCTCTTTATTAGTCTTTCATGAAGTCCACTGATTGTTCTTTATGGACCAACACATAAATATGTAGGGCAGACATGTGCCTTCTTTATCTGCAGATGTGTTCAGGAAACCATATTGAATCTCTAGCTTTGCAAGTGTACAAGTGTCTGCATGGGGCTGGAGCTTTCTCTTGAGTCACATATGCATTAAGTGTCTTCTGTGTCCTACGCATATCCTTACATCACAAAGTAATCATCTTTTCAACTTCTGATGAATGTTTATCTTTCATATGATGCTCACTTTTCAGTTTAAACCAGTTCCTGCAGTATATTTTCTTGTAGCACCAAAAACTTCCCTTTTTAATGCTTGCACTTCCAAAGTTATTTCTGTGATTATTTGTTTATTGCTAATCTCTGGCCCCCAAATGTAAATCCCAAGATGGCAGAGAATGTCTCTATTTTGATCTTACTGTAACCTCGAAGCTAACACAATGTAGGTCAATCAATATGTGTTGAGTTAGTGAAATACTGTTCTAAATACACTCACATTTTTTTTCTAAATAAGTATTATTTTTATCATTAGTACATAACAATACATTGAGTGAAGTCAGCAAAATGCTGTGTGGGCTTGCATTTACTTAGCATTGACACTCATTAGTTTTTTGCCCTTAGACAATTTATTCTGCTCTCCCAATCCTGTTGTTTTACCTATAAAATAGGAAAAAAATAACAGGAAATGTCTTCTACCCTATAGGGCTATTTTAAGGATTGAATAAAATCAGGAACACAGAAGACTTAGCACAAGGTCTGGCCCAGGACAAGAATCCAGTAATGGCCGGTTATTGTTATTATCATTGCTTCTGAGTTGTAGTTTAGCAGTTAGCTATGCTCACTTACTAGCTAAATGTGTTGCTCCCAAGCATCATCATTAAATTCATGAGATTCAAATTTATTATACAGAAAACTGACAAATTCTTTGGGCCTCTAAACCCTCTCCCTAATGATCAAAACTAAGAATATTAATTTGGTACATAAAAAGAGTTGACTGTAACTCATTTAGCTTTTCAGGGTTATCTAGCACTTGATTGGTGATTATATCTTAAGATATGTGATTCCAAATGAATGTTTTGAATATCTGGAGTGAGAATTTTATGTGTGTGGGGGGGAGGTCATTCCTCCATAATGGATCAATTCCATGCATTTCTTTTATTAAAATTTAAGTATAGCATTTCAGAAATAAATATGCAGTAGAATTCGCCATTAAATAAAATGGACTGTTACTTTACTACTACTATTTGCATTGACTCTTTCCAAGAAATGATAAAAACTATGTCCATAAAAGAGATGAAACTCAATCTTATATTTTTGTGAGTCTATGAATTTTCCTTTGTGCACATTCTTGCTCATAAAGCAAGACCTAACCTCAGTGGCTAATGTATTAAGAGCAGGTTTAAAGTGCTAATTAAAATCAAATACTAGATTTGGACCACTTAATTCCAGCTCACCACTCACTGCTTTTTAGGTGCGTGGCCTTGAACAAGGTTTTTCAGCCTCTCTGTGCCTCACTTTCTTTATCTTCAATGTGAAGATAATAGGAAGTTCATTGGATTTTTGAGGAAATGATGCCAAGCACTTAGAAGACGGATATAGAGATGCTAAGTGCAGGCTCTTATTATTTCAGGTGAGAAAAGTATGATTCTCCTTTGTCTTTCTGTAGAACTTATAGTGACTCCAGATGTACACATCCAGGAATTGCAATCAAGACCTGAACACTTAATTTTTCAACTCCAAGGCCCACATTTAGTGAATTTTCTATCAATTGTTCCTTAATCTAAAGCATGCATTATAAATGTAGGGTGATATTGCCCTTATAGGGGCAAACAGTCTTTGGAGGGAACCAAAAACTTGTAGCTATTACAATGGTAGATTGAAACGTCATTGTATATTTACAAATATATACAGTATATCTGAGGCATCAAAATTTTGTGGATGGCAAAGATTAGGAAAAAATGTCTGAAAAGGCATGTGAAACCCATATTTATTTGGCCAACACGAATTGCTGAGGTCCCTTGCTTAAGTACTTACTCTACTGAGCACCTCTCCACTCAAGGGTATTTGGGTTATAGTATTTGTACAGTGTGAAATGGGGTGTTAGGTAGTTTATATACTATTACCTCACTTAATTAATTTAGATAGAGTGATACTAAAAGAGATACCCATTTTTCTAGGTACCTAGCTTTTTAGTCAGTGCAAGCTTCCGGGTATTGGGATATATGCATACCTATGATAGCATCAACACAAATAAGAAAATAGATATATCCATCACCTCCAAAGATTTCCTGCATCCTTTTGCTTAATGTGTGTGTGCATGTGTGTGCAGTAAGAACACTTATTATAAGAGCAACCCTCCTAAAAAATTTTTAAATGCACAATACTGTGTTGTTAACTATAGGCTCTATGTTGGAGCGATCTCTAGAATTTATTTATCTTGTATAACTAACTTTATAACATTGAGCAACTCCCACTTTTCCCTCCTCCCATCCCCTAGCAACCATCATTATATTCTCCGTGTCTACGAGTTTGACTATTTTAGATACTCATATAAGTGGAATCATATTTGTGTTTTCTTTAAAATTGCCTTTCTTTATTTCTCCTGGTTTCTTTTCATTTCTTAGCTTCTTATATTCTGATATCATTACAGAGCCTAGCTTGGGGCTGAATCTCTCAGTTGTAGGCACTTACACCCATTTAATTAATTGGCCCGGTGAGTGCTACTTAAAAAACAGGATGGCTCTCACTTTCCTATTAGATAACTGCACAGTGCCACAATGACATTGGAGTTCATCATTCCCAAGGCTATATGTTAAGGGGTGGGAACTCACAATAAATGATGATCTATACATATAGAACTCACTTATCTTTTATATCACTTGAAAACACAAAGAAGTGCAAAAAAAAGTCATTGAACATTTGTTGTTGCTATTCGCTGACTTGTTGGTTAGTTCCTCCCATAAAGGAACCATTTATGATGGTGATCCCAGGAAACCATGGGAGTTTTATGCCAGAGGGAGCCTCATAAGCCTCTCATACTTAAATTTAGCATTACTAAAGATCATATTAACAACAGCAAATCTTGGCTCCCGTGACTTTGTGGCATCTCCATAAAAAAGAGTGTAAAAGATCTTTTCAGAATCCAAGTAAAAACCTGATCAGAGATCATTAAAGGCAAATTCCACCACCACCACTTTTTTTATTGTCTTAAGCTCTTTTCTTGGCATGTTAATCATTAACTAAATGAATGCATTCCAAATATCAGATAATTGTATTCACACCAAAGAGTCCATTCTTACATAAAACTTAAATGGAAGTCATCTTATGTTTAATGGAAACAGACGTGCATTTAAAATAAGAAGTGGTGAGAGCAGAAAACCTATAAAAACAGACTTTATTTTTATAGGAAGTAGAAGCAGCGGAAAGTCATTTTTTTTAAAAGGAATTACCTAATTGATGTGATTCTAGGTGATTTTATTCATTTCTTTACACTTAACTAAATTGTTTAATTTTTCTCCAATAAATATTTTATTTTCACAATAAGAAAAATATGTCTAAGAATGGACAAATCATAAGTTTACTTAATGAACGTGGAGTTGAAGCAATGGGATTTATTGTATGAGTCAGATTTCTGTTCTCATCTGTTTGGGAGGAAGTATAACAAAAACATCCCTCAAATACTCAGAAACTGGTCAGCTATGGACGCTTTCTGAGCCTCAGTTTCCTAGTGAGTAAAATGGGGGAAACAAGAGTACCAAGCTGATAAGGCTGTGAGAATTGAATGATAATCTGTGAAAAGCACTTGGCACAAGACCTGGCATATAGTGAACATTCACAATAAGACTAAGCTAAAACTTGTTTATTTTTCCTGCTTAAGTTTGGAAAACTATCTTAAGGGGACATTTACAGATAGCTAATCTCATCACAACATTTTTGGGGATACAAAATCCTTTACTTACAGTTGTATAGACCTGATATACAAGTAAACACACACATATAGAAAAAGACAGCACACACTTTTGTGTAAAAGTTCAGTGATTTCATGTAGCAAATGTAAGTCTGAAAGGGGGCAGTTGTGGGATTCAATATGAGAGGCTCACCAACAAACACTGAGGGAATTGGTTGGTCAAAAATGTATAAATGGCAGATGCCTGTGCCTTGAGTTGGGGCCTCAGGTCACCGCAGGTCATCAGGGCAGACAATGAGGAAGAAGGTGAATGTGAAACAGAAGAGAGTGGAGACAACCTGGCACCCACATCTTAGCCCCAGTGATGTGAATGACTACAGAAGACCCTTGAAACCTTCACGGAGGAGCTGCACACAAATCTGGTCCAGGCTTTAAGAACTGCAGGGAGGTAGAGCAGCTGTGGGCACAGATACCTGCTTCTGTGAATAAGGCAGATCAACAACATGCCACAATATGCAAAGGCTTTAACCACACTTGACACCTTCCATTGATTTTCAGAGAGTTAAGGTCTGCTGCTTCCCGTCCACCTTCCCAATCTTATGTGCACGTCTCTTTTGGCTTGCTTTTACTCAGAATCACACTAGAAATGGGGTTCTTCGATACATGGTTCAGTTTAGTTAAGCTGGCAGTGTACAAAACCTCCCCAGATGGCCTTCTATTTAGATTCAGGTCCTTTGTAAGTACAATGCTCATTTTCATCCAAGCTCAGCTGATTTCTGAAACCATTGGTTCGGAATTTAATTGGCAAGATAAAAAGAATTCACTGCGTTTCTTCTTTGCAGGGTAATAACTTCAGACTCTTTGAAATCTGTATTAAAGGTATCACATCTTTCTGAAATCAGAGAGAAGTTCGGTAGAGTTCTGCTCATTTCACCACATCAGTGGTTCTCAGACAGAATCACCTTGAGGTGACTGATGGACCCACAACAGAGTTTCTAACCTATAGGTCTGAAGTGTGGACTAAGTATATTCGTATTTCTAGCAAGTTCCACTGCTCTTCATGATAGTTAAGAGCCATCTCAAAATCACCTGAGGAACTTTCTAAAATTTAGATAATCATATCCACTCTACATCATTGACTCAATATCTTGGTTTGGGATGGAGGACTGGTATTTTCTTTTTAAAAAATGTTATAAATCCTCCAGGTCCATTGAAATGAGCCAGTCAGGGAAAGACAAGTATCACATGATCTCACTCATATGTGGAATCTAATGAAGAAAACTTATCAGAGACATAGAAGTATGGAACAGACTGACAAATCTCAGAGGGAAGGCAGGGGTAGATGGGTGGGAAGAGATCAACCAAAGGACTTGTATGCATATATGCACAACCCATGGACACAGACAACAGTGTGGTGAAGGCCTAGGGTGGGAGCAGGCTAGAAGGGATCAGTGGTGAAAAAAAGGAGACATATCTAATACTTTCAACAATAAAGATTACAAAGTGTTATAAATGATTGTGATATGCACGTCTATTTAAAAACGACAGTGTTGGAATTTTTACACAGCTTGTTTCCAGCATGTTAATAACTGTTCTCAGGAAGAAAGGAGGCTTCAGTGATATGTTGTGATACTCAGAATTTAATAATGTTGAGCTGGTTACTAGGCAGGATAAATCTATAGTTGATACTTAAATAGCAGTCGCTGGTGCCAGGCATTTTGAATGATGAATTAACCAGAACAGTAACCCTATAAAGAAGGTACTTGTATTTTTATTCCCATTTTTCAGATGAAGAAACTGAGGTATGGAAAGGTTAATAATATGTCTCAGGACATACCAAGTTAGTAAACAGAAAAGCCAGGATAGAACCCAGGCACTTGGGCTCCAGAATCTGGACTTTTAACACCATGCTATATAACCTGCCCTGGGACCTCCATGAGTAACATGCAGTCTTTCCCAACTTGTTTGACTATGAAGAATTTCCCTCAACCCCTTTTTGTTCTAGAGAAGGTTTCAGAACCAGTGTTCCTGGAACGCATCCTGAGAAACACGGCTTTACAAAACTCTAAAATCTATTTTGCATTAAACCTGGTTATGTAAGCATTGGCCATTCAGGCAAAAACAGGTCAATCCTGTATAAAACATTTTTAACTAATAATTGGACCCTGGTGGGGAACCATTAGCTTATATTCTAAGTTGTTCAAGAACATTACTCCATGTAAATCATGGTTGTGTTTGCTACAAGAACATGTTTGGTGTTTGTGTGTTTGTTTGTTTTACATCTCACAGGATCCTGGTTGTGCGATTCCAGGCTTGATCCCAGGAATAAATGTAGCTTTTCAAACCTGAGCAACTGACTTGTTTTCATCTCAGAGACACTATAACTCATATAACTGATTGTCTTTTGCTCCTGGATTTTGATATTGGAAAATAGGGCTCTACTCTTATAGGCACATATAAGCATTAATTATTAGTAATAATTAATACTAAAAATAGAACCTCTTAAATCTGAAACCAAAATTTTCTAGTAAATTATCATGATGACTAAGAAGGGAGTGAAAATAGGAGAGAGGTTGATAGAAATTATATTTCAAAAAGCAAAATTAAAATCATTTAAAAAGTTGATTTTCTTTACTGTTTAACATACATAGGAACTATGCATTAACTTATGAAACAAAAACCATATGTTTATTTATTTGGCATTTTTTCTGATAAAATTATATGTAGCTTAGTAAGACATCTTTCACATTTGACTTCCATAGTAAGATATAGAAGGTCATTACTGCAGAAATATTCAAGAGCTTCATCAATTTTCCCAAGGGCTTTTCTTAATCCTTTGATATTCAAATATTTCGCCTTTGAAGCCTACAATAGCGGCGTCTTCCTCATCCATTTTCCCTTATTTAGTTGTTAACTAATGTAACTGTGCCCTATCCTCATTTGCCACTGACATGTGATTCAAACAGTAATCCAATCTGATTTTCGCCTACTACATGCAGCCCTGCATATTTTTCAAAATTTACAAGTTCACTATACAATGAACTATGTTTGCATTATACAATGGCAACAATCAGGGAGAGATTGATAGAAGACTCAACTGGTGAAGACAGATGCTAGGGTTAAGCAGGGAGACTATGTTTAGAGTGGACACTAATTAGTGAATATCTTCATGACTTTGCTTTCCTTATTCAAGCCTTGTAACCTTTGGGGCCCCAGGAATAAATTCAGATCATACCAACCCCCTCTTTGTAAAATTTCATAGTATGCATGTTTATACATTGACTTCATCCATGTTTTTAGTTATGACCCAGCTCTTGTATTTCTTCTATCTTTCTCAAGTGATTACAATTTATGTCACTTTGCTCTATTTTTTGCATCTTTGTAATCAAAAGCATAGCACTTTTGGAAGGGATGAAAGTGGAATAACTAAGTAAATATAACACATTTGATAGTCTCTTCCTTCCCACAGTGTCTGAGGGTTTTGACTGACACTCTTCACATTGCACCACCTTTGAACCATGACATATTGATTGGACACCATTCAAGTTTTATATTTCTAGTTAAACCTTGTGACACATGGTTCAAGAGCCCATCTGAACTTTCATCCACTGCTTCTGTTTTCCAAATATTTACATGGATCTTTACATTATTTAAATTCAAGATAGGTCCAGCTGCCAGCAATTGGGACATCCATATCTAAAGGAAAGGAAGTATAAAATGACTCACTCTGCCTCTTTGTCCAAAAGGCAAGTGAGGAACGTTTTAACAAGTATATGTAATCCTCACAGCTAATTATGATTTTTCTCATTGCAATTTTAATTATTTTTTTTTAAAATCCACACTTTCTTTCATCCCTCATGGCAGTTTCATTGTCATTAAAAATGCTGCTCTATTGTGTACATCCTCTATTCATATTCATGAGGTCAGGACCATTCAACCACAGTAATTGAATGGTCTGATTGGCTGAATGTCCCACAGTGGTTTAGAGTGATACTGATTAACAAAAGGCACCAAAGTCTCCGAGATGATAGGAAGTATAATTATGTAGGACCCTAAACAGGGCCTCTAATCATCTAACAATGCCCACTGGATTGGTATAATATTATCTATCATCTATCAAGCCACTATGATTACGTGATATTTAATTTTTCTTTTTTATGGGGATTATTCCCTATAAAAATGTATCATAACTCCAACTCAACACAATTTATTTATGGGTTTTCTTTAAAAACAAAAGCTTTTTATTTATTATGGAAGTCAGATATCAGACTATCTAAAATGACCATCACCAAAACTGGTAAGATTTTTTCAGGAACATCTGTTATATAATGATAGTGTTGATTTGGATATAGATTGTTTTACTGGTGGCTGGGTAAAAAGTAGAACTGTGTGTGTGTGTGTGTGTGCACGTGTGTGTGTGCATGTGCGCATGCACGCACTTGTTTCTCGTGGTTTCTTTCTTTGAGCTCCAAGGAGATTCCTTCCACTTCTTCCAGTACTCTGGGGCCATGTAGCTCCAGCATAGCATTTAATCTCTCTGTATTTCTGATACTTTATCCATTAAACTGTAAAGGTTGGGGGAAATGGTTCAGAAGTTGTCTTTCAGTCTTAGAATTCTGTGATTTTATGTAAATGAGTATCTATTCTACTTCATGAATTGGATTTTTGCCAGAATTCTATAGCCTGCATGATAACTTATACAATGATATTCAAAGTGTGTCTGTGGACTGTAGAAGGGACATAAAACCACTTCCAGAAATGTCAGAAGAACTCATTAGAATTTCAGTTATTTATATTTGTTTCATATATTTCAATATTTATAAATTTAATATTTATTTTTAAAGTTACCTTTATATTTTTCTATTATATATTTATATTTTCTATTATTATGAGCACTTAATATGTACCAGGCACTATTCTAAGTGTTTCAAATATGTTATTATTATTATTTAATCCTTAAAGCAACTCTATGAGGTAGATGTTCTTACCATACTGACAAGAAAGTTGAGCACAGAAGTTATGAAAACTGCAAGAGATCATACAAAGTTGGAAATACCTGCAAGGTATCAATGAAGGCAAGAGTTTAACCACTTTAATCACTCATTATGCAATATTAGTACAGTTATAGAATCCAAAAGATGCAAACAAATAAATTCTTATAATAAAGATGTGTGGCAGACAGACTCTAAAATGACTCTACCTACTCTCCATGATCCCTGGTTCCTGATGTTCTTAGGTTAGTGTCATCCTTTCTCCTTGAGTGTGGGCAGGACCTATGTCTTGGTTTTCATAAATATGGCAAACATGACGGGTTGTCACTCCCATGATCCTACTTGTTAACAGATGTGCTGTAATGGATTTTCCCTTTGACAGCTCTGAAGAAGCAAGCTGCCATGTTCTGAGCTGCCTATTGAGAGGGCCACATGGCAGGGAACTGTGGGTAGCCTCTAGGAGCTGAGGGTGACCACCACCTAATAGCCAACAAAAAACTGAAGTTCTCTTTCCTACAACCACAAGGAACTGAATCTGCCAGCAAATTCACATGAGTAAGTGGATTCTTCCCACATAAGCTTGAGTCCATACTCCAGTAGACACTTTATTGCTGTCTTGCCTAGAACCCAGCTAAGCTGAGCGTTTTACCACTAGCAAATATCAAAAATATGGAAAAATTGGTGCCTTATAGACCACATTCTTTCTTCAAAAAAAAAAGGTAAAAATAGCCAAAACCGGTTTGGCTCAGTGGATAGAGCGTCGGCCTGCAGACTGAAAGGTCCCAGGTTCGATTCCGGTCAAGGGCATGTACCTGGGTTGCGGGCACATCCCCAGTGGGGGATGTGCAGGAGGCGGCTGATCGATGTTTCTCTCTCATCGATGTTTCTGACTCTCTATTTCTCTCCCTTCCTCTCTGTAAAAAATCAATAAAATATATTAAAAAAAAATTTTTTAAAAAAAAGGTAAAAATAAAAGAGAGAATACCAAAATCTCTTAAATAGAAATTAACTAGATTAAAAAAAAAAAAGAGGTGCACCCTAGTCGGTTTGGCTCTGTGGATAGACCATCAGCCTGTAGACTGAAGGGTCCTGGGTTTAATCCAGTCAAGGGTACATGCCCAGGTTGTGGGCTTGATCCCCAGTGGGGGATGTGCAGGAGGCAGCCAATTGGTGATTCTCTCTCATCACTGATGCTTCTATCTCTCTTCATCTCCCTTCCTCTCTGAAATATAAATATTGTTTTTTTAAGAGATAGGATATGGGTAGACATCAAGGAGACACTATGCTAAGCCTAGAGAAGAGCTTTAGGTGATCTTTAAAATTGGGAGGGGGGCTTTGTATACTTGAGTGAAAGGAGAACAGTGTGGCTGGAATTCACTAGTGGAGGAAGAGAGGCAGAGGACATGTAGCTGAAAAGATAATTAAAGTCAGACCAAGCAAATGTGTGTATGGATCATATTTTTCTATGGACCAATATTTTGGTTTTGATCTTAAACAAATAGAAAGGCACTGAAAGATTTAAGCAAAATAGTGGACATGATTAGGTTTGCATGAGGAAAACTTGCATGTACCTCCTGCTTAGGGACTGGATGGAATCAAATGAGTCAGAGATCAGGTAGGAAGCAAAGTTGTAGTTCAGGGAAGAGATAGAGCTTTGGGCCAGGACAGGAGCAGGAGGAATGATGGAAATGAAAAAGAATCAACTAATGTGAGAGATATTTAGAAGATATTTAAAGAAATCAGTGATGCCTTTACTGGTGGTTGGAGGTCGAAGAGATGAGACTAATTTGCTGAAATAAATAGGTGATAGTATCAGTAGGAAGAGAGCTAGGTGTTGTGTTCCACAAACAAGTTGTATTCTTTCTTGTCTCTGGGACTTTTGTTTTGAATCCTGAACTTCTTACTTTAATTTTAAGTACACCACACAACCTGCAAGACCCATAAGATGTCTGATTTTTTCCATTTATGGTAATTTATGTTCATATAGCACTATATCCCCTATACAATTTCAGTTAATTATTGCAGAAGTCAAGATCTACTAGTGGGACAGGATACTCAACAATGTGAACCCAGGAAATGGAGTTTTGATTCACCTTAAGCACTCAGAAATATACCAGATATCCCAGGGCATTTTTTTTTTCAGTTACTTGAGTCTAGCAAAAGACACACATATACCCTTAAAAGGGCTAAGACACTATAAAACCCCTGTTAAAATGTCAAATAACTTCCCAAGTGGTAGGAAATTGAAAGCTTCAATTGAAAGCTGCCCTATCACCTGCTCCATGCAGTAGCCATCTGTGCATACTCAATTCATTTGTTTACCCATATTAAAGGAGCTTGCATTCTTTTTGTGTTTTGTTGATATTTTAGGCTTCAGCTGGTGTTTTAAAAAAAAAAGAGCTGAGGGATTTATTTATGTGCAATCAAAACCGTATCTTAAAACCATTGAGGTCTCTATTTATCTAACTGATTAGTGCCTTTTCTTTCTCCTTCCATATTTATTCAGTTTGATAGTCTATCATTTTTTTTTGTTTATTATACCTACCTCTATGTTGCTGTCTTTTTATGATAACAGGAGTGATTCATTAATCAGATAATATCACTTGCAAGCTCAAATCTCTTCCAGTGGGTTCCCATCATATTTAGTTTAATAATAATGGGACCCTGGCTTGTATGGCTCAGTTGGTTGGAGTGTCATCCCGTGCACTGAAGGGTCACAGGTTTGATTCCTGGTCAGGGCACATATCTGGGTTGTGTGTATGGGAGGCAACTGATTCATGTTTCTCACATTGATGTTTTTCTCTCTTCCTCTCCTTTTCCCTCTCTCTCTCAAATCAATAAATGCATGTCCTCAGGTAAGGATTAAACAATTAATAATAATAATAATATTAATAATAATGGACTATGAGACCATACAGGATCTGACCACTAACTACCTCATCACACTCACTTTTCTTTCTCTTCTTAACTTGTACTCTAGCCACATTGCCTACATACACAGAACACAACAAGTATATAGACACTTCAGGGTCTTTGCAATTTCTGTCCCCTTTACTTGGACTTGTCCTCCAGATATTGATATTCTTACTCTTTATAGTAAACATCACCACTGTTCACTAATCTCTGGTTCTCTTTTACTTCTGGGTACACAGAGGCTTACTCTGATCATAGGCCAATGGCATGTGAACAGAAGGGGACATGTCACTTGTAGTGGAGGGTTTAGTGGAATTTAGTTGTACTGCTTGACTCTCCAGCCCTCTGCTCTCTTATCAGGATCAGGAAGGCCACATGTTCCAAATGGCACTGCTCCAAGGTGGTGGACCGCCCCCCACCCCCACCTCTCATTGGCTGGCAGAGCCTTCACCAACCCAAGTTGGACATCGATGTGGGTGAGAAACAAACTGTTGGTTACTCCAGCAAAACCAGGACACTCCTGACTGGATACATCCTGTTTAAGTCTTTGCTCAAATGTCACCACATCAAAGAGGTCTTCTCTCACCACCTTATCTCTGCTCCTCTCCGTGTCTTAACTTGGCTTTATTTTTCTTTACCAGATCTATTTTCTTCAATATAATAGAAGCTTAACTTGGCTTTATTTTTCTTTACCTGATCTATTTTCTTCAATATAATAAGGCCTTTTATTTGTTCACTTATATACTAATTAACATCAAGAATGGTTCCTGGGATAGAGTAAATTATTAATAGGTAATTGTTAGATAAATAAATATTCACTGAAAAAAACTAAAATGCTATAGATGCATATAATTTAGGAAGCAGTCTCATGCAATTACTTCTCCCAGAAGTAATTACTATTATCTACAATTTTTTCTCAATGTTTTATTTATATAGTGACTTGTGGGTAAATAATTGCATATTTTGCTTTTTTTTTTAACTAAAATGGACTATATTCTTCTAAATGAATTAGTCTATAACTTGTTTTCCATGTAACAATTACTCATGAATTGTTTCCTTGTTAATTAAAGTTTTTAAGTCTTTTTAACTACTCAGTATAGTCACCTTCTTAATAATAATGAGTTTCCCAAACTTTTTGAAACCTATCATTCATTCATTTTAACTAATGCATGCTGCCTGCCTGTTTGGCATTCCAGTGTCTGTAGATTTGTCAGTAAGCAAGAAGGCAAGGTTTCTACACTCAAGAAGTTTACACTAAAGGTGTAAGAGACAGATAACAAACACAAATAAACCAAAATATGTCAGATCATGATAAGTACAGTGAAGAAAATAAAAATAAACATGGTAATGGTATAGAGGGACACTGGGGACAGAGTTGGTCACAGCAGATTTCTTCTGAAGGGATATTTTAGCTCAACCCAAAGGTGAACAGGGACTAGATCTACATGTATTCGGGGGACAACAGTTCCAAGCAGAAGGTACTTATGAGCAAGCTGCCATGTTTGAGGAACAGAAAGGCTAGTGCAGCTGAAGTGTGGTTGGAGAGAAGGAGCATAATAGAAAATGAAGTTAACAAAGAAGGCTCTGATAATGTGGAATACGTAGTTGGTATTCAAAAATATAACTGATTCTTTGTTAACAATGATAAATACAATTTCAAAGGCAAAATTCTATCTATGCAGAATGAAAAAAAAGTTCCATTTCAGTCTCTACTTATAGCATTCCATAAGATCTATTGAATCTAAAGGCGGAGCAAAACTTTAGAATGTTTCAGCTCTTTTATAAGGCACCGTTAGGATGGCCATAAAATGGTTAGCCCTTAAAAATGCCTTCTACAGCTCGGCAGAACGTCTAAGATAACTTTAAATGCTAATGAAATGTTTTATACGTTTTTAAAGCTGTTAGGAGTTTAAGGAACTGCTTAAATACCATCTCATAAAAAAATATAACTTAAGATTAATTTACATAGAGAAAATATGTCACAGAAGACCTGGTATATGAATTCAATTCAATTATTATTTTCTTCTGAGAAGAAAACAGAATAGATTCTGTACTGGCCTCAAGTAGGTTCTTGGGAAGATCTATTCCTTTCTAAATGAAAATGTATCAGTGGGAATAAAACCCTTTATAGCCTGTAATTCAGAGGTGAACTTTTATGAAACCCTTTGGCACTGTGAATATATGTCCAATGGAATCGCATCATTGAAAGATCCAGGCTATGTTGTTCCCATGACCCATTACAATAAACTTGGCAGCAGTAGAAACCATTTTTCTTGACACATCCTTCCATTCAACTTTAGACAGGTAAGAAGAACATACTGTTCTTAAAGGCAGCTTTGTTGTTGTTGTTGTTGCTTTTCTAATTATTTCTAACGTGCTTTTTTATTCCCTGGGGATGACACCGTTCTGAAGTGACATTAAAGGAACAGCCAGGGGATAAGTTACAGAGGGTGAACCCAGGACATTAAAGGAGAGGAGCAGCTCGGGACAGGGACAACACTTACCTTAAATATATAAAGACCCTTCATTTCTCTGTGAAGGTTAATGTGGACTTTCCTTGCTTAATGAACTTCCTTTAGTACACTTTCCATCTTTACACTGGGAGGCGAACAGGAGTTAAATCAGAACAGCATGACAAGTCTTTTTGTCAATGCTGGAAAAGCAAATTGCTCCTTTCAATTACACAATTCCTTTCCCGCTGGGCCAATACACACAATCAACTTAAAACTTACAGGAGACATAAATGTCATTCCTCCCTCCCCAGAGGGTATTCTGGCCAAGAACCCCGATTTCCCTTTGGGTTTGGTTTGGTATTGCTGCCATGACTGAAGTAATGAAGGCAACATTCATTGACGGTAATAATTGCCAGCCAGCATAGGCTGTGACGTTAAAACCAAGCAAAAGCCTTTTCAATCATAGCCCATGCATTTCAATCCAAGCCCTGGTTGTAGAACACCGGAGAACAAGGTGTAAATCAGTTTAAGAACATAGTTCTGCATTCAAGGCATTGTGGTTTACGGCTCCCAAATGACCTCCATCTGTCTTCCTTAGCTGTGGAGGTGTATAATCGAACTAAAGAGAGTCCTGAGTAATGAGGAGGAGAGTGGCAGCTCCATTGCTGTGGCTTAATAACGTAACTGCTGCATGCGTTTTTATCCCTTAAAATGTAACAAAATAGTCTAGTAGTCCCAATTCTTCAGGGTGACACTTGCTGAGAGTCTATATTTTAAAGTATAAAGAGGTTTTTATAAGAAAAAAAAAAGCAAACTATAAATCTCAAAGCCATTCTCTGCTGGATCAGAAACTAATATGAATGCATGCGCTAACCTGTATTTCCTTTTGTAGGGAAATAGTTTGTAAGCCTATATTTTTCTTATGCAACAAGCTGCTGCTATTTTAGTCTCGGAAGGGACTAGGGAACGATAGCATTCTTACATTACTGCTGGGAGCTATAGCCAGAGGACTCATGTTATTTCAAGTTTTCTTTTCTTTTCTTTTACTTGGTTTGATCAGTGAAACCCAGGAAATGTTACTTTTAGAGAACTTTTTTCAAAGGAGCAGTTCACTTGCAAATGAGTGTTGTTTTTCCTTTTGAGGATATACAGTTTACAGGCATTTATCAGGCATCAACCATGTGCAAATTGCTCTATGAGGATGTTGGCAGAGCATAAAAACTGAACAAAAACATAACTACCTCCTCATGGAATTATCTTGAAGGATAGTATTGGCTGAATATTAAGAATGAGCTTATTAACACAGTCATTTAGTATGAGTAATTAGGACTACATGAATGGTTTCAGGAGCCTGAATTCTCTCTTTCCCAACAACTACACCCCAAAAAATAAAAACAAATAACCTGCTTGCTGACTGTGCCTAAAATTCCATGATTGAAATTCAATCCTGTTGCACAAGATATCCCTGGCTATAATGCAAATCTCTCTAAAAGGAAGAAATTATTAAATAATAGTAATAAAAACAACTAACATTGATAGTTTACAGGATTCAGGAGAGTTCTAAGTGCTTTATATTATTTATCTTGTTTAGTTTTCAAAACAACCTATTAATTGTTCCCATTTTACAAAGGCAAAACTGGAAGTAAGGACAAAGTGAATTTGCTCCAAGTTGTAGTTAATGTAAGGTCAAGATTGTCTGACGTCAGAGCCCTTAGTCTTTACCACTCTGTTAGTCTGAAGAAGTAGATCAAGTCCATTAGTGGAAAGAGTGAAGGAGAATTGGGAGGGCTGGAAGAGACAAACTTTGCACTATGCAAAGCCTCCCTTCAGAGCTCACAACTGAGCCTGAGACCAACAGTGGGGGTAGTCTGTTGTTGCAGACCATGATGTCACCAAGTTCATTGGTTTTCTCTCCTTAAAACCAATGCACATCACACATGCCATTAGTGTGTCGCAAACAGGTGTCAAGGTCAAAATTATTTTTATAATAATATATGGTATTTGCCATTTTTCACTGTTTTGACATTTGCAATAATGGCACAAAAGCAAGTGGTGGGTTAAATGGCTGGCAACTGAACATGAATTAAGGAAATGGCACCAAACATTGAATTCTTCTCTGACACACATTTTCATTAAAAAATATTTCCGTTTCACTTAGGAATGACCTTGATAAAGCAATAAGCATTATTAAATTTATAAAATATTGACACTAAATACATGTGATTTTTAAATATTCTTTGTAATAAAATAGGGCAAAGCACTTCTGCTGAATACCAAAGTACGATTGTTGCCTCAAGAAAAAAAATCCTCATGCAGTTATTTAAGTTACAAGTAAAACTGGCCACAATTTTCATGGAATATTATTTTTTACTTGGAAGAATGATTGACAGATACATTATCTAAAATAAGGCCACCTGTCCAAGGAAAAACTGACAAGATTTGATGCAAATGATAAAACTGCGTATTTCAAGAGAATATTAAAATGTTGGAAAACCTGTATTGGCCATTGTGAGCTTTTCGGCTTCCTGAAACTTGAAGACATTCTGATGAGCTCAGTAGTGGCATTAACAAATGTGACTTTTTACTAGCGTATAATAAAACATGCCAATGATGAGAAGATCCACATAACTCAGTGAACCAATTTTTCTGGGTGATCAATGTATGATGTTACACGAATGATGTTAGAGAATCATAAATGTTAGCACAGTATGAAAAGTTCTTTGATGTGATATCAGATTCCACATTGCAACAAACCTTTAAGAAATGGTCATATTTTGGGTTTGACTAATATGTTAGAAAAAGAAATCCACATATATCTGATAAAACTATTAAAATGCTCTTCCCTTTTCCAACTAAATTTCATCATGAGGCTAAATTTTCCTCATAGTTCAATAAAAACAACCTATTATAGCATATCATACAAGCAGATAGGATAATCTAGCTATCATCTATTAAGCCAGACATTTAAGAGTTTTTTTAAGATTGTTGACACTATTATAGCTGTCCCTCACCCCCACTTTGGCCACCTGTACCCTGCCCCTACCACCCCTCCTCTGGACTTCACCACTCTGTTGTCTGGACCATGTATATATGTTCTTTGGCTACTCTCTTCACCTTCTTTTATCCAGGCCTCCCCACACTCCCCACACCCTTCCTGTCTGACCTCTGTCAGTCTGTTCCCTGGATCCATACATCTGGTTCAATGTAGAACAATTCTGTTTTTCTGTTTGGAGTAAAATTAGAGTTATAGATTTTATATTTTTTCTTATATTAACATGCAATGGGTTTATTATTATTATATTTAAATGGATTAATAAAGAAATATGTTAACTTCTTATTTTTATTTCAAACACAGTAAATATTAATAGGTGTAATGTATATAACAGTTATTTAAAGTCTTTAATATATTTTGAAGAGTGTAAAGGGTCTGGAGACCAAAAAGTTTGAGAACCACTGGAGTGTTCTTTTGAATGAATTTGGCTTCTGATAATAGAAATTCTAGCTGACAGTGGCTTAGTGGGTATAATATACTATTCTCTGTGAAGAGTTTTAGCCAACTCTCAGAGGAAATAGTCTTGTATACGGTCTCCTCACTTCTGATATCAATTACAAGTTTGAGGGGTTCCCAAAACAACCCTGAGTTTTATTTATTTTTATTTTTTAAAATATATTTTTATTGATTTCAGAAAAGAAGGGAAAGAAAGAGAAAGATAGAAACATCAGTGATGAGAGAGAATCATTGATTGGCTGCCTCCTGCATGCCTCCCACTGGGGATTTAGCCTGCAACCCTGGCATGTACCCTTGACTGGAATCAAACCTGGGACCCTTCAGTCTGCAGGCCAATGGTCTCTCCAATGAGCCAAACCAGTGAGGGCAACCCTTAGTTTTAATAATTCATTGGAAAAACTCACAGACCTTGCTGAAAGCTGCTACACTTGGTTTATTTCAGGAAAAGAATACAGATTCAAGTCAGCCAAGGGCAGAGGATAGAGGGAGCCCAGATGTGGAGCTTCCAGGCATCCCCTCCCCATGGAGTGTTTTTATTGGGCTCTAATCACATTCTGCCTGCATGGTTGGGCTGTGGTCTCCAATCCTTTCTGGGCTGTAGTCTCCAATCCTTTCTGGACTGTGGTCTCCAATCCTTTCTGGGCTGTAGTCTCCAATCCTTTCTGGCTGTAGTCTCCAATCCTTTCTGGACTGTGGTCTCCAATCCTTTCTGGACTGTGGTCTCCAGTCCTTTCTGGGCTGTGGTCTCCAATCCTTTCTGGGCTGTAGTCTCCAATCCTTTCTGGGCTGTTGTCTCTAGTCCTTTCTGGGCTGTAGTCTCCAATCCTTTCTGGGCTGTAGTCTCTAGTCCTTTCAGAGGCCAGGTTGATCCATTTAGTCTCCAGTCCACCCAGAGGCAGAACTGACACTAACACTGCCATCAAAAGCCCCCAGGCAAACAAAGACACTTTTATCAGGCATGATGTTCCAAGGACTGAGAAATCACTGCCTAGTAGTCAAGGCCAAAGGCTAGGCTGCTCTGTGGGTAAGATTAACTTTTCAATATACATTCTCTTAATAAACACACTTGTAGGTTATAGCAGGGCTGGTTCAAGATGTCAGTGATATTTTCAATGAGGCCATATTCATTGTGTAGACTCTTTCTCATTCTTGCCATCTGGGTGCTAAATGGCAGCCCAAACTCATGGATTCTATCCTCGTACAGCATTTAAAGAGAAGAAGCAAGATGTGTAGGAAGAAACAGAGATAGGGGGAGAGGAAAAACATTCCCAGAAGCCTCCCAACAATGGCCAGAATGATGTCACTCCAACTTCAGAATGTGGCTGAAAAAATGAAATAAACTTCTGGTGCTTCTAATGCTGTTTCTCAGGAAGGTTATGATTGGCCTAGTATAATCATGATTCATCTCCCAGGCTGAACTCAAGGCACTCAGTGAAATCAGTAGTTCAAAGAGGGGATGAGAATGAGTGTTGAAAGAAGAGCACTTCTCATATGTTAATGTGCACACAAACCTTTGTTAAAATTCAGATTATAACTCAATAGCTTTGGACGGGGCCTGAACTTCCACATGTTTTCAAAGCTCCCATGTGATTCTGACAGGTGTCTGTGGATTAAAATTTGAGTAGCAGGAAGTCAGGAAACAGTGTTTGCTACAGTGAGACAGAGGATTTATATCTCCCATATGAATAAATTTGTTCCCTGTTCAAATAATGGATTAAGGGATACCATAATTATGTGATAGATTTTCAGATCAGATAATAATAATTGTTGTAGGTAGAATTTATTGAAAAGTTATTATGTTCCAGGACTTTACACTGTTTCATTTAATCTTCATAACAACTTCATAAAGTAGGTATTCTTTTCATCCCTATTGTACATACGAGAAAACAAAACCTGGAAAAGCTGAAGCAAATAGTACTTGGTCAATAGTTCTTGGTGGCAAAGCTTGAAATCAAGTCTTTTGATCTCTAGAGACTAAACTAAAAATCACTAGAATATTGTCAATTTCTCTCATCACATCGATTTTTAAAAATGAACTTATTTTAGATTTCAGTTAGTAGCAAAACAGATATTACATGGCAGTTTGTGCCTGATCCCTATACCGTTCCCATATTCTCCTCATGCAAACAATTTATCAGTCTAATTCCCACTATTACACACAATAGGATTCTAGTGGATTATATTTTGTTTGAAATAAGACATTTCTTCTCTAAATCAAGTGTCCTGTTAATTTAACTTATTGTTAAACCTTTCCATTATGTTTCTGATCCTGGCAAAAAATATTATTTCTTTAAGGAAATTGTGTCTGAGGATACTGAACAAAAATAAATGCATGAGGAATGAGCTTTGGGATTTTTAGTGGATTCGTTTTCATTTCTCTTATTTATTTATGCATTCAACAAATATACATTGAACAGTTCCTATGTGCCAAACATTCAAGATGTAGATGATATGGATACAGTATTAAAAGTAGGTTTTTAAAAATAAGGGGATAAAATAATATTTTTAAATATATATTTTTATTGATTTCAGAGAGGAAGGGAGGGGGAGAGAGAGATAGAAACATCAATGATGAGAGCCATTGCTATGGATTGGCTACCTCCTGCATGCCCCCCACCCACTCACTGGGGATGGGGCTTGTAACCTGGGCATGTGCCCTGACCAGGAATCAAACCATGACCTCCTGGTTCATAGGCCAATGCTCAACCTCTGCGCCATAATGTTCAGGCTAAAAATAATATTTTGTTGAAAAGAAACTGCCACTGTTCTAGGAATGGTTCCCCAGTCATTTAACCACACAACCCTTGTGTAACCTTCAACCACGTAATAACCTATGTATCTACATCAACTATACTTGAACAATCTCTTCCCACATCTCTACAACACTAGGCAAAATGGACAACAAAGGAGAAGAACCAACCTATCTCAAGAATGCATCTATGCCTGCAGCTGTTTATTACAGCACTAGTGACCCAGTGCATGAAATTCATGCACATTAAAAGAGAATTAATTAGAGGAAATATTTTAATATTGCTATTTGCCCTTTCTCTATAATAGAAGTGTCAGAGATGAAAGAAAATTAGTATAATGTATATGAAAATCTTCCTCTTGTCAGAGTCTGGTGCATGCCACGGGAACCAGAGTCAAGTCCCCGTCCACCCACATGCGCCTCGAAATCATGTGAGACTCAGACCTGGCCAGTACCACCCCCATTGGGCTAGATCCAGACCCGGTTGGCCCCACCTCTGTAAAGCCCTGCCGGGTGGGGGGCACATCCTCAGGTCACCTGGCCTGGCACCAGGGTGGGGGGTGTGGCCTGAGTCCCCTGTCAAGCTCTGCCAGGAGGGGAACGCAACTTCAGGTCTCCCAGCCTGGGCAAGGTGTGCGGTCTGAGGTCCCCCAGCTTGGGCCAGAGCAGGGGGAACACCTTGAGGTCCCTGTCAAGCCCCACCAGACAGGGGGGTGTGGCCTCAGTTCCCCCAGCGCGGGACAGGGCGGGGGCTGCACCTTGAGGTCCCCCATCAAGCCCTGCATGGCAGGGGGTGTGGCCTCAAGTCCCCTGGCCTGGTGCCGGGGCAGGGGGCGTGGCCTCAGATCCTCCGGCTTGGTGCTGGGGTGGGGGGTGCGGCCTGAGGTCCCCCGTCAAGCTCTGCCAGGTGAGGATTGCGGCCTGAGGTCCCCTATCAAGCCCTGCCGGAGGGTGGGGCATGCCCTGAGGTCCCCTGTCAAGCTCCATCAGGCAGAGGGTATAGCCTCAGGTCCCCTGCCCCAGCCCAGTGCCACACAGCCTCAGGTCCCTGCTGATTGCTCGTTAAGGCTCATTATGGGAACTCAGCCTCCCCTGTGGGTGCAGCCATCTTGACAGTTATGGCATGATGGTCAATTTGCATATTCCCTCTTTATTAGATAAGATTCTTTTCTAAGAGCAAGATATGTCAGAAATGACTAATAGCTTATAAATCTAACAGTAGAGAAATACTCAAGTAAATTATGGTGCATCGCCTTGATCAACTTATATACCGTAAATCAATCACAAATAATAACTATAACTTCTTACAACATTATGAAAAATATTTAGGATATCACGCAAATATGGCAAGTAGTTAAGAAGTATTAATATTAGGTGGTAAACAGTATATTATTTTCTATACTGCTAAATGTTTAATGTAGTTCAGAATAAAAAAGGGAAAATAATAGCTAATGAACTGAAAGTCAGATGCAGTTTTTTAAAGCTCTATCATCCTAGAGAATTCATCCTACAATTTCCATTCCCACTGTGACTGTCTTAATTCAGGCCTTCTATTTCTTGCCTAGATTACTGTAGCAGTACCTTTATTCATACATATGTTCAACAATTGGTTAAACCCTGGAGATATAAAAATGAAAGACTTAAACCTGCCCCAAATTGCTTAGTCTAGGTTCTTCTAGACATTGCTTCTTAATTAAGTCTCCCGGCTTCTGGCCTTTACACTGCTTCTAAGAGAGATCTTTCTAAATTATTACTTTGATCATGTTTAAAATCTTTCAGAGGTTAACTGTTGCCTTTGGGTAAAGTCTCAAGTCCTCAGTATAATATACAGCACCCTTTTTATATGACTCCTATTTGTTTTTCTATTATATCTATTGCCACTGTTCTCCATCCCAACCTAAGTCCCACATCTGCTAAACCTCAGGCCAATCAGTGAGTGGACACTGTCATCTTCTCACTTTTGCCTGTGCTGCTTATTTCCACCCAGAGTAGGCTTTCCAGCCCTTACTCACCTGGTCAACTACAGCTCAAGCTGAGTCTTACTGGAAGCCTCCCTCCTTCCTAGAATGGGTCAGGTGCCTCTCCATGCCGGTATTCTTGTCATTAGTAAACCAATGCTTAGCAATGTCATAGTGCTTATTTCTTTATACAGCATTTGCCTCCTATTCAGTGATCATCTTTGGGAAAGAGACAGCATCATTCATTTCAGACTGGTGACTATACACAAGGATTTTAGAGTCAAAGAGCTTAGGTTTATATTCCAAATAAACCATTTGATTATTTAAAAAAATAATTGAGTTACTATGTGTGGTTAAGAAGATAATATAGCCCGGCTAGCATGGCTCAGTGGTTGAGTGTAGACCTATGAACCAGGAAGTCACAGTTCGATTCCTGATCAGGGCACATGCCCGGGTTGTGGGCTCGATCCCCAGTAGGGGACATGCAGGAGGCAGCCGACCAATGATTATCTCTCATCATTGATGCTTCTATCTCTCTCTCCATCTCCCTTCCTCTCTGAAATCAATAAAACATTTTTAAAAAGATAATATAGCTATAGAAGTTTCCACATGGTGATCACTAAATACATCTGAGCTATTATTGTTTCCATCATTTTTAATCTCTTTATCCCCATTGTTTCTGCCAAGAGGTCAATGAACAACTGATGCATAAAAACATGAATGAAATAGATAGTAGCATCCTAATTTAGGCCTGATTGGTCTTGATATGGACTGTTCAGCTGACACCTTTGTGCTTTAAAAAACACCTGGAATGGGCATCCCAGAGAGAAGGAGCAACTGAACAGGCAAAGGCCATAAGAGGAAAAAGACTGGATGATCAAGGGAAATGGAAACTGGATGGAGATTTACAAGTTGGGGCAGGAAGGGGGAAAAAGAGGATAATTGGAAGTGAAATTAGACTCTTGAAAGTTGCTAATGATAGTGTTGCCATTTCCTATAATATGCAGTAGAAATCTGTGGGGCTATCTGTGTAACACTGCCCCCAACCCCTTGCTCTTTACAGGAAATGTCTTTCTCTATTCCTGACAAAGTTGAGTGGTTTGAGGTGGGTTCCTGACCCAAGCTGGGTCAATGCTCCCAAAGCTGTAGCATGTAAAACCCATGACTATGTGGATCACTGTATTCATAATGTGTGGAGAAGTATAAGGGTACCATTTGGGGAGGAAAGAGCGGAGAATAAAGTGATCACGATGTTCAGGAAATTGTTTCTCACAGTTGTTGAGGCTCAGATGTTTCCGTGCACTCACTTCTATGGGTAATCTATGAAGTGAGTAACACAGTATCCTTTCATTCACCTCTTTTTGCTTATACTAGTTTAATTTACAGTTCTATCACACTCGAAAGAGTCCTAACTAAACTTTATCTACTTGGCTCCATTTACTACTGTAAGATTCTATGCACTTTTTGTTTTACTCATCTAAACTACTCAATGTACCCTAAAAAACTGTTTATGCATTTCCACATGCCTTTTCCTTCTTCTAAGCTGCTCTTTTATTGCAAAATTATTTTTCTTTCTACCAAAACCCTTTTATTTCTCAAGCCTCCAGTTAAATACCATCTACTTAACAAACCCTTCCCTGCTTCACCCACCCAGTCACACATCTCCAGCATATCCTTGTTATGCCATGTATTTCTTTATTGCTATTTTTACTCAGCCCTATACTATGGTTATTTTACCACCGGACTCTCTCAGTAGATATTATTTCCCTTGGAAAAGACCAACATCTCTGATGTTTAAGTTTTAGTACCTCAGTCACAGCACTTAGTTGGGCTCAATGAAGATGTTGGAATGAGTGATTCAGGTGAGGTGCTTTAAAAGTTTGTGATTAGTGTCTCTCTAAAGCTGCAGGGTGAATATCTTCCTTCTTGAGATATTTGTTCTTATAATTGACAATGTTTACATGCTTGGTATTAATGTCCTATATTTTTTCTGATTTGCCTTCACTTTTAACCTGCATTGATCGAAATTTCTTCATTATAAAAATATTTCAGTGCAGGAGGCAGCTGATTGATGTTTCTCTCTCATCGATGTTTCTAACTCTCTATCCCTCTCCCTTCCTCTCTGTAAAAAAATCAATAAAATATATAAAAAAATATTTCATCTCAGAGCCAGATGCTCCATTTACTAAAATAACACTTCATTTGGATAATGTGATGCCCCCCCCACACATCTTTGTTTCTCTTGTTATTACCAGACCTACCATTTATATTATTCAAAGTGTTTCTGTTTAAAATATATATATGTATATATATATATATATATATATATATATATATATATATATATACATATATATATATAATAAACTCGTAATATGCTAATTAGACCAGATGTCCTTCCAGACAAAGCTGGGGCTGTGAGGGAAGCCTGGGTTCCGGGTGCCAGAGGAAAGCCGGTGCCAACATTTGGGGGAAGGAAGGCCTACTCTTGCATGAATTTCATGCATCAGACCTCTAATATATATATATATATATATATATATATATATATATATATATATATATACTGATCATGAATCTTCATAACTAAATTTAGTCCCTAAAGCAAAGTCTTAAGTACCTGAGGTAAAATAAGTACCATAGGCAAATTTGACGACATAAAAAGTTAAATTTAAATATTAAAAAGCCCCATCTTATATAATAAGAGGCAAATATGAAAATAGGCCAAATGGCAGAAAAGCCGAACAACCAGTCACTATGACATGTGCTGACCACCAGGGGGCACACGGAACATGACAGGCGTCATTGGCAGAACGTGGAACATGGTGGGCATCGGCCACTGCTGATGGTGGAGCAGATAAGTGGGGGCGCCAGACCAAGGCAGGGCACCAGTTGCTGTCATTGGGGTGAGCCTCTGGTGGTTACTGAAAATTCTTTGCTTCCCTGCACCACAGTCCCGCCTGGTGCTTGCACCTGCTGCCGGCATTGGTTGCTGGCCCCCATCACCCCTGAGGGCTTCTCCACCACCACCACCCCCCCACGCCTCACCCCCGCTCCTGAGGGGCGATCGGGGCCAGCAGCCGCCTCTCACACCCACTGCCGGTGATGGCCCCTCTTGCGCCTGCAGCCATTGATGGCCCGCTTGCACCCGCAGCTGGCTCCCAGCGCCAGTTCCAATGGCTTGGCACCGTCAGCAGGTGTGAGTGGTGGCTGCCAGCCCGGATCATTCCTCAGGGCTTCTCCACCTCCCCCTGCTCCTGAGGGGCTATTGGAACATCAGTCACCACTCGCACCCACTAACAGCGCCTACCCCGCTCACATCCACTGCTGGCACTGGCCCCAATCAGTCCCCGCTATCAGTAGGTGTGAGCAGGGCGACACCCCGCCATCAGCAGGTGTGAGCAGGGTGACACCGTCAACATGTGGGGACCAGCAGGAGCGGGGCTGCTGGCAGACGGGACCAGGTGGAGGGGGAGCATGGCAGGGGCGCAGAGGATGGGCTGAGACCTGCCCCTGCCCCTGTGCCCACCACAGCCTCCCAGCCCACAATTCATTTCAAGGTGCACAAATTCATGTGCTGGGCCCCTTGTTAGTTAATAAATAAGGGAAATTTGAAATTTGTGTATGGTATCATATATATATATATATATATATATATATATATATATATATATATATTACTACTGCATTAATATTTTTAAAAGACTAAGTAAATAAGAAAAAGATAAAATCTTAGATAGAAAAGCAAACAACACAAATAAACATTTTACAAAAATAAAAATGCAAATTATCAACAAACCTTTGGGAAAAAAATCTTCAATTCATTAAAAATAGAGGTATGTCGATGAAATATTTTATGATAAGTATAAAAGATAATAATATATTATATTACCATAAATTAGAAAATAATAATATTAAATAAGGAAAGAATACACAATTTTACACATAGGGGGATAGTTACAACTTTTCTGGAGGTTAATTGAGCACAAAAGCCTTAAAAGTGTACATGCTTTACACTTTTGATGTTGAAATTTTACTTCTATGGATTAATGCTTAAAAAAATAGTTGAACAAGTATACAACAATGCAGTGGGTTGTGGGGTGTGTTTTTTTTTCAGTGTTGTTGTTTTTTTATGGCAGAAAATTAGAAACAGTCTAAACAACCAACCATAAGAAAAAGATAAAGATTAGAGATATTATTTAGCACATCTGTATAATAGAATACTGGTCAACCACTTTAAAAAGTGCTAAGAAGAATATTTATCAACATGAAAATATATTGGAGATGGGAAATTGTTTAGTAAAAAAGAAGCTATGAAATGTAGAATTGGGAAAAAACAACAACCATGCATAGATAGACTGATGTTCAGAACTTGGCCAATGGTTTTTCTCAGGGTGGTGAGATAATGGGTGAGTAGAGGTTAAAACAAAATATTTGTCTTTTAGTGTTTTCCAAATTTTCTGCATTAAGCATTAATCCAGAAAATTAAGAACACCTCTGTGACCTGCCTTAAATCCTCTTTTATTCAAACTACTGGCGTGGCGTCAGCTGCCTGCAGGTGGAACCCTACCATGCCTTGCTCTTCTCTGAGAGCAGAGAATATAGAACCTTACCACTCCAAGAGGGAACCCTTAACCAGTGGGGGTGGAGCCATTAGATAAATCCTCTAACCTCTCTCCCACAGGTGCACAAATGCCAACAGGAATTTTTAGGGCCCCTCAGCAAGTCCAAGTAACTGACCACTGCTGTCCACATTGGTGACCTGATCATGGTCGCGCTTGGACATCAGCACAAGAATCAACTTTGGCATCGGCCTTTTCTCCTGTTTCACTCTCCCCAGTCCCTCTCTCCTTCTTCCAAATAAAGTTTCTGCATGTTAATAAACTCGTCTCAGTTTCAGACTTTGCCTTTGTGGGCACCCAAGCTAAGACATGCATATATTAATTTCATCACAGTAAAATTCAATAATACTAAAACCATTTGATACAATTGTCATACAAATAAAATTAAAGCCTCAAAGCTCTAAAGCACATAGATAACAATGACACCGGCATCAGAGGTTTTTTTAAGTGGGAATTTTTTTTGTCGTGGAGACTTTTGAAGCCACAGAAAAACTTACACAACATTTTGCTCCTGACCTAGTTTCAAACTATTCCTTAGATTATGTAGAAACCAGGTCTGCACTGCTTCTTGAAATGGTGTGGAGATTGGTGAGCACATGAGACCTCTTCTCACCTCACAGAGGAGCCACTGCCTGTAGCCTTAGTCTCCAGATGTCCACCCACTGAATAGCTTGTAGGTCCTGGAGTGCTAATAAAGACACAGCTCACACAGGCACTGGATGGAACAACACTACTCACAGAGCGAAAGCACAGAGCAAGATTGGCATCCCCAAGACCAGCAGATCTCACCTCACAGCCAGTGCAGGGAGATGTTCCGCATACACCCCTCTTGTGCTACAGGCACAGGGCCTCATTCTCGCCACACGGAGAATAGATATGAATGGGGTCAGCCAACTGCCATATGACACACACACTTAAGCAGAACAAAGAAATGCATACCCAGCCCAGTACACACAAAAATATTCCCAAACAAAGGCATATGCTCAGCACAGGCCGTGGGGCTCTTTATCTCCATAATGAAATGTTCTGGGCATATTTGAATGCAACCCTGCAGGGGCTGGAAAGACTGCATGCATGTGACTGCCCTTCCCAAAAAGGATTCTGTGGTTTAAACCATGACATGAATAGGACGCAATCCCACAGCAGCCATGAAATAAAACTGGCCTTTGGGCTTTATATTCTGTCTAGGTGAACCTTTTTGTATAGGTCAGTGGAGTTATTTTTTCACGAGAGCACTACTTTATGGGATTAGAAAGTTCTATTCTTTTTCTAATGACCTCCTCCTTTCTGGCAAACCTTGATAACCTAATTCAGTAGTGCACAAAAGAGGCACAGGATTTACCATTAAAATTGATTAATGGCAGTCATTTCCCACGTCCTAGGGAAAATTAAATTTATAGATACCATCTTTTCCATTTTAAATATTTCTGCGACAAGTTTGGCCTGAACCTCTGGCACCTGGTATCATCAGTACCTACTAGAATACAGTATCTGTGGTATCTGATTTAATGCAACCAGATATTTATATTATAATATATACTGATTACCTTTTGATGTTCTTCAAAAATGTCATTTCTTTGTGTGGCTATGCCACCTGAAATTGTTTGAAACACTGTCCTCCTAGAGCATATTTGAGCTGTTGTTCATTCTATTTAGCTTCCTAAATATCTGTGTGAGTATTTTGCCCCAGTACTAATGGGAATAAAAATGGTGGGCTAGAATCTGGCCAAGATTTATCTTCAAGCCTTCTGACATAGAAACATCAATGATGGGAGAGAATCACTGATTGGCTATGTCCTGCATGCCTCACACTGGGAATTGAGCCTGCAACCAGGTTGTGTGCACTGACCAGGAATCGAACCTCCTGGTTCATAGGTCGATGCTCAACTACTGAGCCACCGCAGCCAGGCAAGCCTTCTGACTTTGAATCCTATTGTGTTTCCTCTTGTTTCCTCTAGCATAGCGGTTCTCAACCCGTGGGTTGCGACCCCTTTGGGGGTCGAATGACCCTTTCACAGGGGTCACCTAAGACCATCAGAAAACACATATATAATTATATATTGTTTTGTGATGAATCACTATGCTTTAATTATGTTCAATTTGTAACAATGAAAATACATCCTGCATATCAGATATTTACATTATGATTCATAACAGTAGCAAAATTACAGTTATGAAGTAGCAACGAAAATAATTTTATGGTTGGGGGTCACCACAACATGAGGAACTGTATTAAAGGGTCGCGGCATCAGGAAGGTTGAGAACCACTGCTCGAGCAGGCGCTCTAGAGAAAGATCTAGAGAGGAGCTGGCATTCTTGGGATGCAGCCCCACCATCTTCAAGTCAACCCTCTGAGCCTAGTCGTGATGGCCTCATTCATAACCAGGTAATTATTAAAAGTGATGATATCACGATACAGTGCAAATTGAAGGGTAAATTCTGCAGCAAAAACTTACTTCAAGAGATGAACTGATGCATTTGGGTGAGAAGCTGTCTGTCTTAAGAAGCTTGAGGTTATGCAGGAATGATACATTACAGAACTCGAGAAATCTCGAGGCAGGAATTGTCCAACTGAATGAGCTATGTGGAATAGGTATTCTTCAAGAGAGCAAACCAACCAGTGGTGTATCTAAGGGATTATGAAAACAAGTAAGGGGGCAAGTGGACTCTTATTCATAAATACTGCAAGCGCTTCAGTGATTTGTGCTCTGGAAGCATACTGCACACTTTTCATTACAGCCAGAGCCCTTTCTTCAAGTCAAATTCCAGAGGAAGATCCAGCCAGAGCCATTCTTTCTGAATTGAGAGTGTGGAAAACTGAAGCCCCTGTGATGGTTAATTTTATGTGTCAACTTGACCCATAGAGTGCTCAGAGATTTGGTTAAACATTATTTCTGGATGTGTCTGTAGAGCCGTTTCTATATGAGAGTAACATTTGAATCGGTAGACTGAATAAAGCAAATTGTTCTCCCAGATGTGGGTGGGCCTTTTCTAATCCATTGAAGGCCAGAACAGAACAAAAAGTGGAGTAGAGGAGTCTCTTTGTGTCAGCCTGTCTTCAAACCCTAAAGACAAGCTGTCTTTTCCTGCCTTCAGTCCCAGATGCACATTAAAACTTGGACACTCGGCTCTGTTGACTTTCAGCTCTTCAAACTCAGGCTGAAACGATATCATTGGCCTTCCTGAGTCTCCAGCTTGCTGACTACAGATCTTTGGGCTTCTCAGCCCCCATAACCATGTGAGCTAATTCCTTACAATAAATCATTATCATATTTGCTCTATTTTTTTCTGGAGAACTCAGACCAATACATCCCCTTAATCTCCCTCCCAATTTCCTCCCCATTTATCCTCTCCAGGAGCTAGTATGAGTGCATTTAGGCAGATTTCTGGATAGAAAATCTAGCCCAAAATGTGATAAATTCCTAGAATATATACCAGTCCTTCATGTCAGAGCAACCTCTGGCATGAGGATTACACTAGGATTTACTGATCTTGGCTCATATATCTTCCTGGATTGTCTTTGACCACATGTCAACCCTGGAGATTATTTACATCCCAAGAGTTTAGACTAATCCCCAGTTTTCTTCCTTTCATTGCCACACTGCTTATTCACCTGTCAGATGGCAACTATATTTCTTTTAGCTCCAAGGAGTCTACTTGCTTTGAACCTCCTGTGTAGATTATAGGGTCTGAGAATCTTAATTTCTGGGAATTCCACAGACTCCTTTTAACCATTGGTGAAATCTAACCACAGCTTTTCAATATAGTCTGTCTTTTATGTTTCTTTAAATCTGAACTATCACTAAGTAGACATAAAGAGAGAGAAGATGAGTCCACAGCACAATTTCCCCAGTGTCAGTCTCCAAGGATAAACTCAGATTGTCCCTATAAAGTTCAGAACCCAGAGGTGTAGAGGAATAATTTCCTACTTTTATGGGTAATATTAGTGATTGGGAAGGGAGGGTTGGACTCTGTTGTCAAACCAGAACCCTGGGCATCAATCTGACTCCTCCCTACCTCTTGTACCCTGCATGTAAGCCATCACAAGGTGCTGCCAGCTCCACCTCCTAAATATCTCTCCAATTCCCCTACTTTTATCTGTTTCCATTGTCACTGCAGGGAAGTCACACCTCACTTAGGGATTAGGTTCTAAACAGTTGAGGCTAATGTAAGTCATGCAGAGTTATGGTTACCCTTGAGAATTTCTCAGGAAGGTGCCTCAGAGGAGACAGACATACTGCTTCTTAGCAAATCCAAGACTGAGTTTTCTCTCTAGTGTTGGAGCAGATTTCTGTTTCTTCAGTTGAGCACTAAGAGAAGACATTGATTTATATTTAGGGGCCATATCGGGTGTAAATATATACACGTATGAAGGCTAGAATAACATTTAGCATGTTGAGATGCCTGATTTGGGGCTTTCTCTGGGACACACACTCCTTTTATGGATGGTGGAGTGGAATGGCTAGCATTACTTAAAGTGCTCTTTCTCTATGTCTTTTTCTTTCTCCATTAACTCCTCTCACTTTGTCACTTAGAACACATAATTGAATTCCAATAAACATAACAAAACTCCTCTGTGTTTAGTTTAGGGTACCAACATCTTTTGTCTGAATTATAATGACAGTCTTCTAACTAGACTCTCATCCTCCAATATTATTCTTCTCTACTCCACTCACTACCTTCCTGAGGAATTCTGCTACATTGTAGTAGAATGGTAGCTCAAAAGCACAGATTTGATCATGACTCACCCTTATTTCCCTGTATAAAATTTGCCAACTGAACTGGTTGCACTCTCTAAAATGGCAATACTTTCCCTTGCCTTTGGGCCTTTGCACATGCCCTCTGTTTCCACCTTTGCCTGGCTAACTTATCTTTGTTCTTAATATAGCAACTTAGACATCATCTCCTCTGGGATTTTCCTTGTATATCTATAGCACTACCACTTCCCTGCTGGCTAAGCCTTTACATTTTTAAACCACAGTTAGCAGTTCAAGGTTCCTAGTTAAAGCAATTATCCCAATTAAAGCAATTACTTTACATTTTCAACACTTTAAGGAAAGTGAGAGACTTAGAAGCAATTTTGTTACATGAGACCATGCTGTTAATATATTTTCCTATAATATCAGCTAATTTACAGGTCAACAATAACAGTAATTATTATTATTGCAACATCAATAAGAGCAAATATTGATGTTTATTATATATATGCCAGGCATTCTTATAAGCTTCTTATACTTACATATAATAAATATATTCATATATATTTTTTTGAATATGCACAGAATTGCTATTGCATTCTCATATAACAAACGGAGAAACCTGGGTCGCAGTGAGACAAGTTAATCTGCTTTGCAAAGACAGAGAAACATGCATTCTGCAATTCAGTAAATCCAACACAGCCAGTCTTTCTTCTAGTGTTGGAACAAACTGGAGAAAACAGGATCCAAGCCTAAAAAGTCTGTTTTAAGAACTTTCTAACTCATGTGCTTGCACTCAGCTCCTCTCACTTGGTTGGACTAACTTCTGGTACAGACTTCAGTTTGCCATTCTTTCCAGCTGACAGTTACCCACTCCATTTGCTAGCTGCTCAATGGAAATTCATGCTGCCTTGAACAGAAAAATATTTTTTAAAGCCTTACCCTTGAAAGACATTAAACAAGCATGAATCAATTGCTCCATATGCCCATCCCTATCATTACTGTTTACCATAACCAGGGACCTTTTACTACAACAGTCTCTCTTTAAAAAAAATTTTTGTTGAATTCCACCTACAAACCATGCTAAACATTACCCTGGTCTCCCCTGATTCAGGCATTATACTATTTGTATTCATTAAGAGAGAAAAAGGTTTGTTTTTTCCATATTTATCACCAGTTTGACTTTCATAGCTGAGGCTTACTCTGCTATCAGCAAAATTCCTGGTCTCCTTTGGAAGTTTTCAAAGAGAAAATCCAAAAACACAAATGAATTCTGGCAGCCAGAAGTCCTTAATTTAGTGTGCAGGTTCCAGTGAGATGAGAGGAGCTGTATTTTAGGATAAAACAATTAGATAACCCTGAATTAAAACTATGGTGCACTCATCACATTCTTTTCGTGGATTCATGTGCAATGTAAATGTAGTTGACATGATTCAATTAAATATTAAACTCCTGATGGCCAAAGCTAATCAAATAATAAAATATAATATGCCAGTCATATTTACAAAAGTTGTGCAGAGCCATTGACCCTGAAAAGGACATCTTACCTCTAATTGTGCATTATGGGCAATATGGCCCCTGCGAATCATAAAGAATAATCATTAAAATGCGAAAATAAGATTATGAGTTCAACAAAAGGTAGGGGCTCTTTATTCTGTTTTATGAGTAAAGACAAGGAACATAAATGGGGACAAACTATAGCATCATTTTCTGGTCTGCTGTGTGGCTCCAACTTTTGGACCCTTACTTATGACCAAATATCTATAATTCTTTGCACATCTGAACAATCTCATTAAGGAGAAAGGTGTCATACATTCCTCTCTGGATTTTTCTGTTGAAGTAAGTAGAAGGCTTTAGCTTAAGAAGAATATGATATGCATATCCATAATCTCTTCAATTTCACGCCCCTGCAAACTGCTCACATTGGTTGGAAACCACCAGTGTCAGCCAAAGTTTGAAATGTGCCTCCCAGGTGCAATGACACATGCTGCTATGTAGAAGCATGTCTTATAGGCCATTTCTCTCCAGCACTCTGCCACAAACATGCCTCAAGGAAAAGAGAAATCTGGCAGCAAACAGTCACCTTCTGGATTCTGCCTAATGCTTTCCTGGGTTTGCATACAAAGACTTTATAGCTTTTCTCAGAAGTGTGGTCTGCCTTTGGCTTATACTTCTTCATTGGAGGAAACTTTCTTTGGTTCCCTTGCATTCTTCCTATGATCTTAGATTCAAAAAGAATAAAGTTCTAAAATTTGGAACAATAAATCCTTCCCATCTTTCAGATTTGGCTGAAATCTCACCTCTCTATCCCCTTAGCTCCTGACTATTATAAACTCCCATTGACCTGCTGTTGTTTGTACTCTGTTAGATCCTAATTCATTTTTCATGTGTTTGTATCTTATCTTTTCAACTAGACCATAAGCTCCTTGAAGGCAAAGACTGTCTTCTACAGTTAGGCATCCCCACAGTCTCTAAACTCAGCACCTTATACATCATAGGCACCTGGTTTTTACCTTTAATGCTTAACTCATCAGGAAGAGTCCCTGTCTGACAATACGTATAAGTTCCAAATTAGAGAGCCACGATGCCTTAGATTAGTGCACACTTGAATGTGCACATAGCTCACCTGGGGAAGTTGTTAAAATGTGGCTCTGGCACAGCTGACATGGCTCAGTTGGTTGAGTGTTGTCCCATGCACCAGGTCACAGTAGATTCCTGGTCGGGGCACATGCCTGGGTTATGGGCTTGCTCCCCAGTAGGAGGTGTGCAAAGGCAGCCAATGGATGTTTCTCACTCATCAATATTTCTATCTCCCTCTCCCTCTCCCTTCCTCTCTCTGAAATCAATGAAAACAAATTTTTTAAATGTGGCTTCTGATTCCTAGGACTGTGCATTTATAACTACCAGGGACTCTGGGACTCTGCATTTATAACTACCAGGAAATGCTAATGCCATCAGTTTGGAGATCTCACTGTGAGGAGCAAGATCTTAGACATGAAGAAAACTAGACATGAATAAGTCATTGGGGAATTATTTCTTAGCTTTTGCTGCTTTTGCTGAGGCAGATGTAGATCATATTTCTGGTTAATTTGATTCTATCCAGGTTAGAGACGTTCAGAAATGTTCAATAACCAATTAACAGTCGTCTAGACCATAATAATAGCTAGTGTGGCAGGGTAATTACTGAGGTACTGATTTGCATTTATTCCCCTTTATTTCTCATTCATTTGTTCTGAGCAGGTAGTCGAGCTCATTCAAATTCTTTGTTTCAGAGATGCAAGGGCTGCTAAAGACAGGTGGGGTTTTTTGTTTGTTTTGTTTTGTTTTTCTGTCTCTTTTGAAATCTGAGTGATTGAAGAGATCATAGTAGGCATTCTTTGGGAGAGAAGAGGAAAAAAGGAAATGGGGAAACTTGTCCCCAAGCCTGGGAAGGAGAGGGAGATTTGTGTATTTAATTAATTTAAGAGCTACTTGGAAGTGTGCAGAACACCTGCAAGGAGCAATGGGCAGGCTGGGTGCCCGGCGCTGGGCTCCCACGCTGTCATGTGCCTATGCTGTGGGTGGCATAGAAGCCACAGATTTCCGGGAATATTTGGACCCCAGTAATGGGCATCTTAATAGCAGCCTGGGTGGACTGATGGTTGGAAGGGTCTCCAATGCTTTGTCACTATATAACTTCTCACACCCCCTACCATCACACAAATGCACCAAATTCATTAATCAATTAAAAATGTAAAAGAGAGACCTAACTGGTTTGGCTCAGTGGATAGAGCATCAGCCTGTGGTCTGAAAGGTCACAGGTTTGATTCCAGTCAAGATCATGTACCTTGGTTGCCGGCACATCCCCAGTAGGAGGTGTGCAGGAGGCAAATGATCGATGTTTCTCTCTCATTGATGTTTCTAACTCTCTATCCCTCTCCCTTCCTGTCTGTAAAAAAATCAATAAAATATATTTTTTAAAAATGTAAAAGAGAAAAAAGAGAAGAGGAATCACAATAGTGATTTGCAATAAATTTTTTTTCAACCTAACAGATGGAGTTTGGAACTGGGTTTAATTTTACTTTAAAGAAATAAATCAAGGAGCTAGTTCTCGCTTAACCACATGTGTGAAGGTTCAAACTTGATGAAACATCTAGTAAGTGATAATTTAAAAGTGAAATTAAACCATGTCACCCCCTCACACACATACCTGCCCCAGCTCTCTACCCACCTATGGCTTCCTATCCCATTTAGAATAAAATCCAAATTCCTTTCCAATTACTTTCCATAAACTGAACACTCTACAGTACATTATCACTGTCCAGGATGGTAGCCACTGGACACATGTGGCTACTGGGCACTTAAAATGTGAATTGAGATATGCTGTAAAAAGAAAATGCCTGCCAGGTTTCAAAGATTTAATACAAGAAAAAAAAAGAAAGAAAGAAATATGTACATGTCTGGTTAATATCATTATAGTGATTATGTGTTGAAATGATATGTTGGGCTAATTTCACATTTCTTTTTTCTTTTAAAAAATGTAGCTGCGAGACATTACAAATATAGCTCACATTTTACTTCTGTTGGACCACACTCTTCCCAAGGAACTTCCCTCACAAGACCTCACTTCCCTGCTCTCCCTCCACAAAGAGTCTGGCCACAAAGGCCTGGTGCCTGCATCGTTGGCTCTGTCCAGAAGCTGTCCCCCTCTACCCTCATACTGCTTGGCTTTCTCTTTCAATTTCATTCGGCTCAGACTGCTGAAATGTCAGTTCTTCAGGGAGGCATTTCCTTACTACCCTATCTATGCCACTTCATCCTTCTCTGTGCCCTCTAACCTGCTTTGCTTTTTTTACATGGCATCAGTTGACTCGTTTGTCCATTGCCTGTCTCTCCCCACTGGGATGTGAGTCCCTCCTCTGTTTCCTTCACTGACACAGCCCCAGGTGTGATAAATAAATATTTACCATATTTATTTATCATATAAATATTTATGATAAATATTTATTGAATGATTGAATAAGCAGTTACTTGAAGTGAGCACTTGCTATAGACTAGTGATTTTGCAGAAAGCATTGCATACTGTTTTTGTATTTGTCACAGTATGGGTATAAGTAAATACTATTATAATCCTAATTTTACACAGGATAAAAATCAAGTCTTAAAAGAGTTCATTTTAAAAGCTTAGTGTGTTCCCAGTTTACATATACTTGTTTACTTAATCCAAAGAGGTGGGTACCATTTTGTCTATTTTTACAGGAAAGGAAACTGAGGCACAGGAGTTGTAGTAACTTGCCTAAGGCCTTGCAGTAAGCCAGTGGCAGGAAATAGAGCCAGGAGTGTCTTGTCAGCAGACCTGGACTTTGGGAATAAAGTGTTAATTTTTCTTCCTGTTGTCACTCTTTCCTCTTTAAACACCTACTGATGAATGATGAAAATTCTAGGAATTAACACACTTCAATCCATTATTGTCTTTTTAAAAACTTTTGAATGTGCTCCATATTGTCTAAAAGGATCAAGTCCTTTTAAGTTCATCCTTTCAATGTCCTTTAATGTTATTCCCCATTAGGGCTAACTTGTTTGTCAAGCCTGATCTCCCATCACCACCACATCTGACCTTTTTCTGCAATCTGGATGCTTTACTCACTGCAAGAAAAACATCATTTGTATGTTCCCACCTTCGCACTATTACTCTTGACATCCACTTCTTGCTGTACGTTTTACATTCTTTAACACACGTTAACTCATATCAAACTCATCTGTAAAGCTTTCTCAGAGCATTTCAGTCTGAAATGTTATCATTTCTATAAGCACCTATACCAGTGGTCGGCAAACTGCGGCTCGCAAGCCACATGCAGCTCTTTGGCCCCTTGAGTGTGGCCATGAGGTTTTAATCGCACTGTACGTGCACGCCCGCACCTGGTATTTTGTGGAAGAGCCACACTCAGGGGGCCGCAGTTTGCCGACCACTGACCTATACCAAGCAGAGTTTGTGTAATTCACTCATGAAATATCTCCTTAGATTCAACTGAGATTTCTTGCACTGGTGGTAATTCCTGTTCCATTGCCAAGTATCTCTCCTGGAGCCACACACCAAATAAGGGTTCCAATAAACATAATTTGGGGATTACCTGTATTAATAGATAGACCCCAATATCAGAAGAATTTCAGAATCAAAGACCATATCTAAATTTAAGAAATTGGCATATTTTTATCTCACATGTACTTTTATTTTGTTGGTAATTTATTCATGAAATGTTCCCCTTCTCCCCCTACTACTTTCTGTAACAAGATTGGAATTCCAGCAATCCTATTAAAGACTTGCTTTTCTTCTCTATTCTAACAGAACTGAAAATAATTGGTGGATTTCCTATAGAATATTCTTCCTTTTGCCCTACTACCCTTTATACAAATGAAACGGTTGACAGTTCAATCTTACAAATTTGTTTACTTAAAGAAACTGAAGAGAATTTACAAATAAACCTGTTCAATGGCCTTTTTTTGTTTCACAGAAGAAAAAAAGTAGAGCTCAGACTAGATACAAAGCCAATGACAAAATCCAGAATTTGAATTCAGATTTTCTGACTCCCAGAGCATATCAGATGCTACCTTACCAAGTTTCATCTGGAGGGAAAAAAATAGTGCTCAACTAGCTGACATTTGATGGAGCATCTAAATTTGGCATATCCTATTTAATAAAAGACCAGTGACCATAATGGCATAACAACCAGAACGACCAATCAACCAGTCACTATGAGGTGCATTGACCACCTCTCGGTTCCTCCCCCCATCCCGCAGGCTCCAATCGCTGGAAGGCCAATGGGGAACCATGGGGGAACAGGGGTGGCAGTGGGGCAGGACTGGGGACTGGCAAGCAGGCAGAAGGCAGACTTCTTGGTCCCTCCCCTTGGCCTGCAGGCTCCCATTGCTGGATGGCTAATGGGGAACCACAGGGAACCAGGGTGAGCAGTGGCAAGGTGGGACTGGGGACTGGCTAGCAGGTGGAAGATGGCCCTGATCGCAGGCTAGGCCTAGGGACCCTACCCACGCATGATTTCATGTGATGGGCCTCTAATATATATATGCATATATATATTCAGTTTGGACATTGGATTGAAACTCAGCAGCCTTAGTCTTTTGCAGTCATTTTGAAGTTTATAGTTATGATAAATTTCCACATATATTATCTAATGTGATGCTCACATAACATTGGGATGTTGGGGTCAGCAACTCTAAAGGCAGAAGTGAGGTGGAAGAATGTGGATGCATCAGACATGGGAGTCTAGGCATTCCCTGTCCTGACAAATGTATCTCTTTGTGAACCCTTGAAAAACAAACACATCAGGTGCCTATTTTGTGGGGGCACATGGTACTACCCTCCAGGGTTTAAGATAAAATAGACATGCCATGTGACAGGTTATGCTTATGAAATGTTAGATCATGGTTCTGAAGCTCAGCAGAAGTGAGAGCAAAGAGCTGGGTCTCGCTGTCAGCTTCTGCACAGAGGGGAGATTTGAGCATTACCATGGAGCACAGCAGGGTTTCCATAATAGTGATGCCCAAGTCAAACATGCATATTCATTTTTTAATATAAAATCTACATAGAGCATCCTATATTCTTTGCCCCATTTAATCCCTTTCAGATCCTGACCCTTTAAGTAAACAGTTCTCTTGGGGTTCAGAGAGCCAATGTAATCTCTGAGTATTACCCATTTTAGAGAAAATTCATTTGAATGCTGGCTCCCTCTATTAAGGTGAAAATCAAATTCTCAAGAAGTAGGGCACAGGCTGGGGAAGGAAAAGGGACTGACATTGCTCAGTGTGGCCCGGAGTCCCTTGGCTCAACTTTGTCACTCTAATGAGGCAACCACCTTCTACAGGCAGTAGTTTTAATCAATGGAATGCAGCTTAATTGTGCTAATTTCATATTAAACTGGTGTTAGGTTACCAAAGTGCTGACTCAACTATCAGAAATGGGTTTCCTCATCTTTTATCAGCATGATTTTTTTTATCATTGGATTGAAATGCTAGAATAAGACGACACTTTGCGAAGATGTCAATTCTATAAGTTGAGGTGTTGAAAAAGACTTTCAAAAAGTTTATTGCAGAATAAGTATCTATATATATAAAAGGCAAAGATGCTAAGTGCCTGACCATCCGACTGGTCACTATGATGCATAGTGACCACCAGGGGGCAGATGCTCAATGCAGGAGCTGCCATGATGCACACTGGCCATTTTCAGAGAAACAGCACCGCAGACCTGACGCCCACAAAGCAACACTCGGTTTCCCCTAAGTGAGGCACAGGCCCCACCACCATCCCAGAGCGATAGCCCACCAAATGGCAGCCAACACTGCCGAGACCCCATGGCGCAAAATGTGTCCCACAGCCCAGTGGGCACCAGGTAATGACATCACGTAGCAACACCTGGCTTCCTCTCCCTAGTGCAGTGATGGCGAACCTGACACACGTGTCAGAGGTGACACGCGAACTCATTTTTTTGGTTGATTTTTCTTTGTTAAATGGCAATTAAATATATAAAATAAATATCAAAAATATGTCTTTGTTTTACTGTGGTTGCAAATATCAAAAAATTTCTATATGTGACACAGCACCAGAGTTAAGTTAGGGTTTTTCAAAATGCTGACATGCCGAGCTCAAAAGGTTCGCCATCACTGCCCTAGTGACTAGCCCCCTTGGACTTTCTTCAGCCCAGGAACATGACTTGCTTTATAGCCAGATGCAAACATTTTATACTTTAACCAGATATTTGTGAAGCATTTTCCTGTGCCTCATCTCATTTAATCCTCACAGAAATCCTGGAGTAGGTAGATAGGAGACTCAGTGGAATCCTATTTTCTTTTCATTAGCCAGAAAAAGAAGATTTAGAAAGTTTAGAAACTTGACCCAACTGAAAAGAAGAAATGATGGGCCTTGAAAATAACTTCAGGCTTTCTCACTGTGGAAAATATAATCAAACACTGATGCAGTTAAACATTTTGCCCTTTGTTCTCCCTGCATGATCTACAATAATGATCTGCTTTGTGTTGATATTTACTGCTGTGTTGCTGGCAATTACCTGAAAGATAAGTTGTGGAGCTTCACTAGGCTGGAAAAAGGTTAGCTAAATCAGAAAGCAAGTCTAATTAAGCAAATTTATTCTATACATATATAAAAGGCTAAGTTGACTCATGCATGCACAATACATATAGAGCTCTCACTGGCGCCAATCACACTGTGTGTTTCCACCTGTCATTGTCGATCAAGAATTTGGTTGACACTTCTATTATAGAGAAAGGGCGAATAGTGATATTAAAATATTTCTTCTAATTAATTTCCTTTCAATGTGCACAAATTCGTGCACTGGGCAACTAGTCCTTTATAAAACTGGAGGAGTTTTATAGTAGTCTGAAATTGTTACATCCCACTTCTCACATTGATTCAAATGCTAGTTACAGATTTTAAAATTTCACAGCAGCAACAAGCATTAAAGGAAATAAGCATCAAACCCTTATTATTGTATTTTAATATTCCACATGGAACCACCAAATAAAAATTCAATAATATATTTGACCTTTATTCTTCAATTTGACCCACAGGATCTATGTACTCTCCTCCCCAGAAGTGGCTGCTTCTGTTGACATAGATATTAAATGGCTAGCATTAGGACTGGTTTCTATGGTTGCAGAATAAAAGATAGATTTTCTATTATATTTTCTAAGCAAGTGAAACAGCCAAACCTGTTGGAGAAAGTCCAAATGTTGAATCCAAATAATAGAGTCAGGAATTAAGATGGGTTGAGGAACAGAACCAAAAAGCTGGACCTGAATGAATATTGGATTAAAATGAGAATAGATCAGATGTATGGTGTGCAGGTGGCCTAAGCTGGCTTGTATGTCCTGGAGCAGAACAGTCAGCACAGGATCCAGCATGAAGAATAAGCTCAGGTAATTGCATTGGTGATGGTTGCCTTAGCCAGACTCAGAAGTGTTGCCTTGGATGGCAAATAAGCACTTCTCTGTAGATTGATCCTTGAGAAATTGCCATGAAAAAGTCGGTTCTTGGTCATAGGAGGGATGAGTGAGATAACAGATAAGTGAGTGAGATTCCATCACCCACTGAAAATAGGTAACAATGGCTAATTTGTGGATTAAGAAGGGCACTCTTACTACACTCTCACTATGGCATGGTTTCATTTTCAGCTCAGACCCACTACACAGGTGCAGCAGATTCAAACGTGGAGGCCCATCTTGTTCAGAGAAACACCCACAATCTGGCCAACCTTCAGTTATTTTATGGCAAGATTTACGGACCAGTTAGTGGTATTTTCAACCCTAAATTAAGAATTTGGTTCTGATGGAAACTTTAAAAATCACACTACTCAGGGATGCATATATTCTTTCAAATTATTATTACAATAGGCAAGATATGGAGGCAACCCAAGTGTCCATCAATAGACAACTGGATAAAAAAGTTGTGATATACATACACACACACACACACACACACACAATGGAATATTACTTGGTCATAAAAGAAGAATAAAATCTTACCATTTGTGATAGCATGTATGGGCCTAAGCAAATAAGAGAAAGATAAATGCCCTATGATTTCACTTTTCCTTGGAATCTAAAGAACACAATAAATGAACAAATGAAATGGAAACAAATTCATAGATACAGAGAAAAGACTGATGGTTGCCAGAGGGGAGGGAAATTGGGAGACTGGGTAAAATAGTTGAAAGGACTCAGATGTACAAATTGATAGCTACAAAATAGTCACGGGGTTGTAAAATACAACATAGGTAATAAAGTCAATAATATTGTAATATCTATGTATAGTGCCAGGTGGGAACTTGAAATGTGTGTGTGTGTGGTGGGGGGGAGTCACTTTGAAAGTATATAATTGTCTAACCACAAATACTGTATACCTCATACTAATACAAAATAATATTGAATATAAACTATAATTGAAAAATAAAATTTAAAAAATCATACTACTTAGTACACAGGATCAGTGATTTACTAAATAGAATACCAGGGCTTTGCAACAGTTCATGAAGCTTCCCAAGAGCCTTGCTAATTACACCGGAGCAATGAGGCTGCCTGTCCTTTCTTACAAGTGTGATGTTGAGACTGTAATACAAGAACATTAAAACCCCAGTATAAAGTTCCCCCATTCCTCTGCCTGCCTTTGAATCTCTGACAAAACACAAGTTATGGTAGCTGATTCCTTTGTCATAGTAAGTTCTAAGTAAATAGCCTTTGCTTGTTCTCATTTGGATGGTCTTTATTTATTCACACACACTTTTCAAACCACAGTGCCAGAGTGTAATCATCAAGGGATTAGCTGAACCACTATCACCCCAATATCTAAAACAGTGTCTGTTTCATACAGAATGAATGAATGAATGAATGAATGAATGAATGAATGAATGAAAACTGACAAAGCAAGGGCTTTTCTTGTAAGAAGAGGTCATTTAGGTAAGAGAGTCTCAGTATGAGACTCTTCATGAGTTGATTATGCAATCTAGCTCCGGTCACTAAGTTCTGGGAGCAATGGTATGGAAAATGGGTATTATTTAGAGGTACTTAGTGGTTACATGGATTAACTCATTGCCATTACTCTGCCCCGTGCTCAACTTGGAAATGAGGACACATTGCTTTCTGGCTGTTGAATTTTAAGATCAACACATAACAGATCATATCACAGATATGCAAATTAAGAAGTTTAAAAAGGAGACTACAGAAAAATAAAAACACAAATTACAAATTGTGTAAATTTCTCTCAAGGAAAAGGTGCAGATTACTATGACAGCACAATAAAGGACTAAATTTAGATTAATGTCAGGGAAATTGCCTAACAAAATGACTTTAAAGCTGGAACCAAGAGAAGTAACTATAATCTGATTGAAAATATTAACATATCTAACAAATGAGGATGGGTGTGCTCAGCCATGGAAGTAAAGAAAAGAAGAGCAACAGAGAGAGATGTTGCAGTGTCCAGACTTCGGGTGTCAGCAAAGCTATCACCAGCATGGCTGGTGGATGCAAATTTCCCCTGGCAAGATTCTCATTATCATGAATAGCCAGCTCCCTTATCCTCTTCTATTAAACTTTAGCCTCCACCATTAAACTTTCAATTCATCGCCATTCTATTCTGAATCCATGCCACATTTTCTATTATAATTTGGATTCCCATGTGGGCCTGCATGGAGAAAGTACACATTGATCGTGTGAATGATGAGTGGTTTCTGATTTCTAATGGTGGTGTCTCTTGGCTAACTAATAAAGTAACTTCTGACTATAATTTGACTTTACATTAATATGACAATGGGGAGAGTGAGGCAAATATATATTTTGTTTCCTGTGCCTTTAAGTGTGTCACTGCAGATTAATAAATAAATTGGTGTTCTGGTTTCTGCCAGATACTCTGGAGCATTTAGGTTAGCTTCATTCAAACAGCATCTTGGGACTTCATTCTCATGAGATCCCTGCAGCCTCTTAGCAGTCAAGAAGTGTTTAAGGCAGGAGGATAGATCGTGGGACACAATGATCTCTTGAGAAGTCTTATCACTCATCAGGTGATGGCTACAATTTCCACCTTTCTCTCCAGCACATACTACCTTGATTACCAGTAAAACAATGGGAGTGAAAACCACATTATATCTGTTTCAATAGTTATTTAGTTGACATTGCAGATGCTTAAGCAGAAATTATATAACCACTTATCACCTATCAAGATGCTTTCCAGACTATTAGATGATGTATGACCTAACGTCACTCCAGCCTCTGAATGAATGAATGAATGGTTGAATTAATGAATAATGATGTACTTGGACTCAGGATTATTCCTTCCTGCTGATGATTGAGACAAACTAGGTGCTGACTTTTTCATTCATAAGGATGAATTCTTCATATAACTGAACATTCAGCCAGGACAAGTTTCCTCATAGTCTCTCAGAATATTCAGATACATCAAGATCCTATCAGGGAATAAAGCTTGGACCCGAACTAGCTTGCACACTACACAGGGATAAGGCTAAATAGAGAAGGTGAATACCTAAGCCTGGGAGGGAATAATACTATTTACAGAGGAAGAGGCAAGGCTAGATAACAGAGACAAAGGAAATAAGACATTGAGAGGTTGGCTGAAGGCACATATAAGTGGTAAGAACAGAAAATTGCTCAATGGTCAGAGTTTAGTGTCTGCTAAAGGATCAAGAGTTGAGATGAGAAACCCCAGTTTCTTGTTGGAATGTTGGCATGGTGGATGATTCATGTGGCAGATGGTACAGACCGCTGAATTTCACTTTCTTAGAGTAAAATTCCTAGGGCTTGGCTGAGTTATACCACCTCCTTCCCTGATTCAGTAAGTGGTAGCTTTTATTACTGAAAGTGCTCTGTCTTATAATATGTAAGTGGTAAAACAGTAGACCTAATGCAAATAGATGGGTATAATTAATCTCATATGGCACATGAAGAGGAAAGAGATGCCAACACAAATCACCACCTCCTGGGGCCTTGATGTTTTGCTGCCCTTGGAATCAGTGACACAGATTTTGTTATAGGTGAAACTGCAAGATAATGAGATCCTTCTGGTGGATTTGGTAACTAAGTTCTCTTGGAAGAGGTCCATTCAGACCACATGACACTGAATTCCACATGCTAAGTGGTCATCTGTGACTATGGTGTATTTTAATGGTGTTCATCAATTTTAAAAAAATCCATTTAAGTGGGTAAATGTATGACTATAACATTTGACTCAATTTCTTTTTCCAGTATATGCCCAAACTTGACATATTAAAACTTTAAAAAACACTGGTAATCTTCCAATTTTTAGAGTCAAAGTTTATGTAGTTGAGATAAGTAATTGACTACAGGTTAATGCTGAAGTTATTTAGGTTGTAGTAATAATCATAATCATAATAATAATTTACATATTTGGAATGCTTACAATGTGGCAGGTGGCTTTCTAAATGCTCCAGGTGCATTATCGTTAATTCATTCTTACAAAAACATCAAGTAGGTACTTCTTTTTCATATTAAGATAAAAAACTAAGCTCTCTCCAGTTTGGTTCAGTGGATAGAGCATTTCTAATGCAGAGTAAATTTTGATTTCAGTTAAGGGCATGTACCTCACTTACATGCTTAATCCCCCACCCAAATTGGGGTGCATGTGGGAGGCAACCAGTCAATGTGTCTCTCACATCGATGTTTCTCTCTCTCTGCCTCTCCCCCTCCTTCCACTGATTCTAAAAATCAATAGAAAAATATCCTTGGATGAAGATTAATAGGAAAAAAATATAAGAAACTAAATCTTCACTCTTCTAAGGATGTACAATGATTGAGTGTTGGAATTGGAATTTGATTCTAAGCCTATGAGACTCTAGCGCCCCATTCTTACTGCTACTCAATATTGCTCCTTTTTTCTTAATAACAAAACTAAAACAAATATCTCAAAACTGATTTGTTAGCTTTAGGTCCCATTACCGAGAAAAGGAAACAGAACAATTTACAATCTTCTAGGTTTAATGAACAGCTATTTCTTAAACATCTAGAAAGTTTTCGGCAAAGGTAAAAAGCATAAGAGATGATCTCTGATCTCTGCCGTGAGAAGGTAATAATCTCGGAAGAAAAAAAAGTACCCACATAAAATAATAACTAACAGGAAAAAAAAATGAAGAGAATTAATGGGGAAAATAAAAGTATAGGTACACATTCCAAATCCCAATCCCTGAGATGATGGGATTGTAGGTGGATGAAGTGACCCTAGATGAGACTTGATCTCAGTCTGGGGAAAAGATGGCATCTCCATTATACCCTCTTTGTCTTAATAGAGATGCACTCTAGATTTGCATATACAAATGAATCACATATTTTAAAAATGTGAAATAAACATATAAACCTAAAAGGACAATACAAAACATAGATGTCTGTCTTGATGAATAAACTGAACATGATATAAAGAAATCACACATAACTAGTTCCCAGAATCTCCTCATGTGTTCTTCCCAATCTGAAACCCAATAAAGCTCTTTTGATAAACTTTTTATATGAAAAAAAACTACTAATAAAGGCCCCAAAATTATATTCCTGGCAGTTTAGTATTGTTCTGAATTAGAATTGGCTTCAGGCAGAAACAAAACAAAATTTGAATTTGTCTTAGAAAAACAGAAAGCCTTGCCAATAATCAAGCTAGTCTCCACTTAACTAACCCTGCATGTACCTCCCAATGAATAACTGATCAACAAGGAGTTCTTAAGTAACTTTCCAGATGTCGCTGATTGAAACATCCCTCAGCTACCATGACAAATAGGGCAGAATGAAGTGAATGGTAGGCATGTAACACAAAGGTAGCCAAGCCCATCTTGGCAGGACCCTCCCATTCAGCAGTAGACCCCTGAGGCTGAATAATCCTAATGAACACAACTGAACAAAAGTTAAGCCCACTCCTGCTTGAGGCAACTCTAATCCTCCCCCAGCTGGGGCTCATTAGGTTTAAGGACTGGAACAGTCATATTTTCTGAAACACATAGTAACAAGAAAAGCCTAATTAGAGAGCAAAGGGTAGAAGTTTAGCAGCTCTAATAAATATGATGTGCCGAATGCATTATCTATTTGGCAGAAAACAAATTATGGAGTAATCTGCAGTATTCAGACAGTCTAATTTATGGCAGGTCTTTTAAGGAAATGCTTTAACCCAGCATTTCAAGAGTATAAAGCACATCTTAACAAGTATAAGCATGATTTTCTGGAATGTAAGAGACCTTTAAAAAATGGGAATTTTCTGGAATATATTGAGACCAATTAAATGTGTCTTAAAGATTAATTGTCCACAAATACTATTCTAGCAACTTGATATTACCAAATGATGGGGAAAATATCTCTTCATATTTTTTTCTGAAGTAAACAGAAAACTGTTCATTGGACAATTGTTTTATGGGACGCTTTTGATCCTTGATCACTGCTGCTTAAAAGCCTTCAGTTGTCTCCTGTTGTGCTCAGAAACCCAGAATCCAGCCCTCGCATTCCATACCTGCCTCAACTCCCAGCTACTAATTAGGCTTCAGCCAGAGTGACTTAACTTTGTAATGCTCTGCCAGGCTACTACTGGTCTTGGGATCTTAGTATTGGCTCCTTGCTTCTGCCTGAAATGTTCTCCCGCAAATCTTGTGTGACTGGTTTCTTATGGTTCAGTTCCCGTGTCTCTTCTGCAGAGATGTCTTCTCTAACTACTCTCTATTCAAGGTTGTCCAGATTCTCTTATACCTTCATCTGATTTCCTTCACAGCACTTATCAACTACCTGAAATTAGCTCCGCTGATTACTTATTCCCTGTCTCTCTTATTAAAGTGTAATTCAATTGAGCAGTGATTTGTCTTGCTCTTTTCATCTTTGATCTCCACTGCCAAGAACAGGGCCTGGATGATAGGTGCCCACCATCATATATAATAAAGAGGTAATATGCAAATTAACCTTCATGGCCTCACAAGATGGCCACCTACAACCAGGTCAGCAGGGGCGGTTAGTAAGGGACGACCAAACAACTGAACAGCAGGCTGAGTGGGGTGACCAGGCCGGTGGGAGGGTTAGTGAGGGACGACCAAATGACTGAACAGAAGACTTCGTGGGGCAAAAAGGCCAGCGGGGGGGGGGGGCAGTTGGGGGCAACCAGGCCAACAGGGGATGCAGTTAGGGGTGACCAGGCCGGCAGGGAGGGGGCAGTTGAGGGCGACCTGGCCAGCAGGGGGGGCAGTTAGGGGTGATCAGGCCAGCAGGAGGCAGGCAGCTAGGGCAACCAGGAAGGCAGGCAGGTGAGTGATTAGGAGCCAGATTGTGAGAGGGATGTCTGACTTCCAATTTAGGCCTGATCCCTAAACCAGCAGTCGGACATCCCCCAAGGGGTCCCAGATTGGAGAGGGTGCAGGCTGGGCTGAGGGGAACCCTCTGTGCACAAATTTTGTGCACCGGGCCTCTAGTATTAATAAATTTAAATAAGCTAATAAATAAATGGAGAGAAACAGGTAAGTTTCAGTTCCAGAACTATGAAACACAATTCAATGTCACAAGGTATATTTTAGAAATGAAATATTCTTAATTTACATAGAAAGTCATACTGCAAGCAACATCATCGTTGTTTGTATCATTGTAACAACTTCCCTATGATTGCAAAATGGACTGCAAGTTCATACTGTCTTTCTCTAGCCAGTGGGAACATTAAGGTTCAAATTGGCCTCTGTATTTGTTCAAGCCAGGACACATTCAAAGTAAAACCAAAGTTAGAATTCAATGATTTCTAAAACTCTGAATTTATCTCAACCCTGGATTGGTCTTACCACAATTTTTTTTCTGACTGAAAATACACAAAATAGATACTAAATGAAGAAACATTCACACAATATCACAGTGACTCTGTAATAAGAATAATTTGTAAATTTTATCTGAATTATTAGTTTTTTAAAGTACTTGTTTTTATTTTCTTAAAATCAAAGTGAGCATTCCCTTACCATCTATTACAATATATGCAAATAAAAATTGAATCTCATTTCAACATTTTTTCTACTTACATTATCAAAATGACTTTCAATGATTGAAGGATAATCAATTGTCCAGATTAAAGTATAATTACTGTGCAGTTGGCTATTTACATGATTGCTATAAATTGAGACATTACACTAATAGTGTGCTTGATATGCAAACCACATTTGTCAAGTGTCTAAATATAATATTTTTCATCATTATATTATGCCATCTTAGTGATCTCAGGGAGAGCCAAATGATGAGCTACTTCTCAAATAACTAAAACCAACTCCAGGGGCTTATTCTAAATGTTACCATGTTGGTGTCTTGTTTTGTTTTTTAAGCAGACCTCCCACAATATTTCAATCACAGAGGTGACCGGTGTCCAGCATTCTACCAATAGCTACAGGAAGGCTCTGGAGTATTTATCCCTCATTGTCTGTACATTGCCAAACAGACCAAAATAAGAGTTGGCATTTTTATTGCTTTCACAAGAGTTAATGAAAATCATTACTTGTTTAAAGAGTTTTATCCCTTTCGAAATCCAATAATCCATATCCAATTTATTTTGTAAGTCTTTCCCCTTTGCCTCCTCAATTGGACCTGATACTGGATAATGTTACTATGGATACACCTACGTGCTTCTAGTTATAGTCAAGGTCCATATCTCATCCTGCCTTGAGGGGAACATGTTTCTGCAGAAGGTTTAGCTTTTGCTCATTTTAGCACAACTCCTGGTTGGAGGTCATAACTACCTGCAATTGATTTGACCATTTTAATTCTGTGAAGCCTCTAACAAGTTAGCATGACCAGTTAGCAATGGAACAATTTGTTATCTTATTAATAGTAATGATTTAAACACTTAAATCAATTAAGTGCATGGGGATGTAGCTGATGGCTTGTCTACCTTAGTGATTCTTGGACTCCATCATATATTTCCTTAATTAAACAATATATCACATACTCTGGATTTCATGATGACAGTCTTATTTAAAAAAATGATTGTAAACAACATAGAAAAAATAATTTTCACAATTAAGGAAAAGTATTGTTAACATTTAGGTGTATATCTATGAATCTAAACAATTATATATGGTTTTACACAATGAGGTTACATTATACATAATTAACTTGTACAGCTTTATTGTCAGTGCATGCATGACATTCTCATATGTGTAGACTGTAAATTGTTTAAGCCTCCTTTTTTGGGAGGGGTGGGGGGACATTTAGGTTGTTTCCATACTTTCTGTTGTTTGTATTTTGCTTTCATAAGCAATGCTGCAAGAAACTGAGACCTAAAGACCCAGCAAATTGGGTGTTTGCATTTGAAAATAAAATGTCCCAGTGCCCTGCTGGTGCTTGAAAATGAAATGTCCCAATGCCATGAGGGAAATCAACCCCTCAGTCTAATGAAGCCAGTTTTTCCACAGATTGTGCTGGCCAGGCCTCATGCTTTGTCTGCTGGAATTGACCCTGCCTCTACATGCAGACTTTTTTTCTCTTTTAAAAAAAAAATTTTCATTGATCTGAGAGGGGGGGGAGGTGGCGAAAGAGGAGGAGAGAGAGAAACATCGATTGGTTGCTTCCTATACATACCCGGACCAGGTATATGCCCTGACCAGGAATCGAATCGGCTACTTTTCAGTGCATGGAATGACACTCAACCAAGCAAGCCTCACTGGTCAGGGCTTGCTTTTAACCTATCATATCATAAATTTGGGCAAGGTATATGGAACTTTGTGGCCTCACCTTTAGAAACCCAAATACCCAATCCTTTCCTGATAGGGTTGGATATTGGAAAACATTTTCTGTGTAACCCCCAATTCTAAAGGACTTATAGGGTGGGAACTCTGCCAAAGCTTAAGGACTTATTTCCACATTTGGTCTTTTCAGCCTTGATTTTTAAAAATGTGGTCATTGAAATACTCATTCTCTATCTCTTTTCTACTTTCCCATGACACATATTATATAATTATTATACCTCCAAACCTGTGGGGTACTCACTCTTCAGTAAATCAATATTAATAGTAAGTGTAATTGTATAAATAAAACTTTTTCTGTTATCTTCTACATTATGGGGTACCAAATGTCCCAAGATTCTAAAGAAAGGCTCTAAACACCTATCTGTGAGATTTGCTAAATTAGCAAATAAATAAATAAATAAATAAATAAATAAATAAATAAATAAGATAAAACACACACAAGCACACACGCACACACACACACACACACACACAAACACCTTAATTTGGGTGCTCATGTAACTTATCCCAATGAGAACAATTTTGAGAGTGAAAGGGGGACACTATTAATAATTACACTGGTCACATGCTGTAAACCAGAATACATAGCCACTTTACCCTTAAGCCAACATTCACCTCTAGCTAAAATGAGAGACAAGGAGAGGAGTGCTGTTAGCCTCCTCAAGGGAAATTAGGGGCAATCCAATAATAATCAGAACATTTATTTTTCTTGTCACCTGGTGACTGCTGAGAGAAAGGAACTCTCTGGCTATAGGTGAATAGGTGACCCTTTAAAAGGTATGTCTTTGTCCTACCCTTCCTCAGAACTGGTGAATGTGACCTTATTTGGAAAAAAAGGATATTTAAGGGTGTAACTCAGGTTCTTGAGATGAGATCATCCTAGATTACCAAGATAGGTCCTACACCCAAGGACAAGTGTCCTTATACATGATAGAGAGGAAAAGATACTAACTGAGGAGAACTCCATATGAAGATGGAGGAAAATATGGGAGTTATGTAGCCTTAAATCAGTGAATGCCTGGAGCTACCAGAAGCTGAAAGAGAAAAGACTCCTAGAGTCTTTGGAGGGAACATGGTGCTGCTGACACTTGATTTTAATATTCTGTCTCTAGAGCTGTAAGAAAATAAGTGTCTGTTGTTTAAGACATAAAGGTTGTGGAAATTTGTTGCAAAAGCTTTAGAAAACCCACCCCAAAATGGAAAACAGAGAATTCTTGGGAGATTATTGTTCCTTGAAATTTGGGGTTACAGAGCATGGTCCCTGCTCCTTATAATGCCAAGGTGAAGGTTAAGTCTGCAGTCAGAGCCAGCTGCACTTTCAGAGGGCAGGGCAAGGATGCATGTGTTCTTTGGACTAAATGAACACTTCTGAAGAAACCAGGTTAGACTTGTACCTAAAGAACTGCTCCCCAAAATACTACTTTCAGCAATAAAGGAAAACCAGGCATGTACTGCTAGGGCCAGAGCTGAGGAAATGTTTTAGTTATCTACTGTTGTGTAACTAATTATCCCCAAACTTAGCAGCACAAAACAGCCAATATTTCATATCTCACAATTTCTAAGGGTCTTGAATCTGAGAGCAGCTTGGCTGGGGGTTCTGGCTCAGGGTTTCTTATGAGGTTGCATTCAAGCTGTCAACTGGGGCTACAGTCATCCAACCTCACTCACATGGCTGTTAGAAGGCAGCTTCAGTTGCTTCTTTATAGGTTTTGGGTTTTTTTGTGTGTTTTTTTGTTTTGTTTTGTTTTGTTTTGTTTTTGTTTTTGTTTTTGTTTTACATGGCAGCTGACTTTTCTTGGAGCAAGTAATGATAGTAAGGGAGAGATCAAGATGGAAGCCTTATAACCTAATCTCAGAAATGATATGTAATCATTTTTCTTCCATTCAATTCCAACCCTGGTACAATGTAGGAGGAGATTATACGAGGGAGAACACCAGGAGGTGGGGATCAGAGGGGCAGATATAGGAGGCCAGTTGGAGAGTGTTCCATAGTCAGTCACTAAGAGAGAATTACAGGTAGCACCTGCCAAGTGAAAGTGCTTTCTCCTCTTTCTATATCTTCTTGTCTTGTCCCATAGGGAGTTAGGAGGAATAGAGGCAGTTGGAGAAAAGATAGAACAAAGAAACGAACAAAGATTGATAAATGCCCTTTGCTTCATTGCTGGTCAGCAAAAACACAGAGGGGTGGGATAGTAGAAAAGTAGAACTTTGGAGTTTGATGAAAAAAATTAAAGTTTTTATTTTGTTTACTTTTTTTCCTCTTTTTTTTTATTAAGGTTTTACATATGTGTCTTTATCCCACCATAATCCCCCCCCCCAGACCATCCCAACTTTATTATGCAAAAGTAGAGAGAAAGGTATAATGCAACCAGTTTCAGCAATTGTCAGCATTTAGCTTTCCTTCTCTTATTCATGAACCTGTTCTGTTTCCCTTGCCATTTTCATCTTTTCTCATTCCCTACAATCTCTTAACTTTTTCTAATAACGTAGGCTAGAGCCCTTCCTCTCTTCTGAACTTCTGGTAGGTTTCTGTAGAGACTGGAGCCCAAGCCCTAGGATCTCATGAAGAGGTGTATGCTGTTTTTTGGAGGGTGTCATTTAATGTCATTATTGACTGTTCAGGCTCTAAGAAGGGACATGGAAGAGGGGAAAGAAAGGGCCAGACCAGAAGATGGACATGAAGAGGCAGAAGCAGCCTCTCTGGAATAAAAAGGGAAGGCTATGGGCAACTCATGCTGAGGGCAGTTCAATGCACAAAGCTGCTTAAGGCCTAGGAGAGATTTCATAGTCAAGATGACATGAGAGATCAAAATAGTCTGTACAGTGAAAAGAATCAAGAGGTAAAAGTCAAGAGTGGGTGTTCATCCCAGATCTACTCCTAATTTGCAATGTGACCTAGGTCAAATCATCTGTATGGTCTCCAGGGCCTTCCTTTGCAAAAATCAGCAGGAGAAATTGACAAGTTAATTACAAAGTTCATCTAGAACAGTGTCTTTCAATTTTTTAAATTATCAATGTTATTATATTAATATTATTACCATCCTGAGGAGACTTTTAAATTTCTAATTGCATCCCCCATGAAATATTAACACAGATGGAGAACATATTTGCTTAAGTACTATATGCTTATCTATTGACATTTATACATTAAAAAGTAAGATATTTTTACTCCTCAAGAGCAAGTTTTCTTGGGGGTGATACTCCCATCAAGAAGGCATAATCTAGAATTTAAAAGGTAGAAAATACTGTGAAAAAATACATGACAAACATGAAAAACTATGAAAGACCACCCTTCCAACCTAACATCAAAGCACACTAAAAATTACATTAACTAAAAGAGTGTGTTGTATAGCAATAGACAATGGAGAACAGCATCTTGAAATAAACTCACATATCTATGGAATATTTAGGAATTTATTATGATCTCTTTGGCATTTCAAAATTAATATTTGAAGTCTATTTTGCTGGAGATGAGTATTGCTACTCCAGCTTTTTTTCTTTTCCAGTTGCATGGAAAATTTTTTCCCATGTCTTCACTCTCAGTTAATATTTAACAAAGGAGGCAAGAGCATACAATGGAGTCAAGACAGCCTCTTCAATAAATAGTGTTGGGAAAATTGGAGAGATATGTGCAAAAAAAAATGAAACTAGACCACCAACTTACACTATACACAAAGATAAATTCAAAATGGATAAAAGACTTAAATCTAAGTTGTGAAACCATAAAAATCCTAGAGGAAACCATAAGCAGCAAAATATCAAACACATCTTGTAGCAATATGTTTACGGATACATCTCCTTGGGCAAAGGAAACTAAGAAGATAATAAACAAATGGGCTACATAAAAAGCTTCTGCACAGCAAAAGAAACGATCAACTAAATGAAAAGGGAGCCCACTGTATAGAACATATTTGCCAATGATACATCTGATAAAGGGTTAATATCCAAAATATACAAGGAACTCATACAACTTAACAAAAGGAAGACAAACCATCTACACTAATAAAAGAGAAACATGGTAATTGGCGTACGACCGCTACCCTTTTCATTAGCTAATCAGCGAGATATGCAAATTAACTGTCAGCCAAGATGGCCGTGGGCAGCCAGGCAGCTTGAAACTAACATGAGGCTTGCTTGCCTCAGTGATGGAGGAAATGCGGCTGCAGGCCTCTGAGCCTGCAGTTTCAAACATTGTAACAAATACCACGGGGCTTCAGCCAGCAGATTCACAACATTGTATGCAAAGGCCAGAAACCTACTTTCAGGAGCGACGGCCTAAGAGCTGGAGCCAAGCCAAGCTAAAGCTGGCCCAGAATAAAAAAAAAAAAAAAGGAAAAAAGGAGGGGTTGGGAGTTCAGTCACCCCCAGCCTGAAAACAGCCCTCAGCCCCTCACCCAGACTGGCCACGCACTCCAGTGGGGACCCCCACCCTGAAGGGTGTATGACCAGCTGCAAACAGCCATCATCCCCTCACCCAGGCTGGCCAGGCACCCCAGTGGGGACCCCCACCCTGATCCGGGACACCCTTCAGGGAAAATCAGCCAGCCCCACCCATGCACCAGGCCTCTACCCTATATAGTAAAAGGGTAATATGCCTCCCAGTACCGGGATCAGCGGAGCCGAGAGGCCTCCTGGCACCGGGATCAGCATGACAGGGGGCAGCGCCCAAACCCCCTGATCGGCCCTGCTCTGTGTGTGACAGGGTGCGGCACCCCAACCCCCCCCCCCGCCCCCGGGCCCTGCTCTGTGTATGATGGGGTAGAGCCATAACCTCCCCATCAGCCCTGCTCTGTGTGTGACAGGGGACGGTGCCCCAATTCCCCTAACGGACCTACTCTGTGAGTGACAGGGGGGAGCTCTTCAACCCCCTGATGGGCCCTGCTCTGTGCATGACAGGGTACGGAGCCCCAACCCCACTGATTGGCCCTGCTCTGTGCGTGACAGGGGGTCACGCCGCAACCTCCCCATCGACCCTGCCTTGAGTGTGACAAGGGGTGGTGCCCAAACCCCCCAATCGGCCCTGCTCTGAGCCCGACCAGGGGCTGCACCTAGGGATTGGGCCTGCCCTCTGCCACCCGGGAGCAGGCCTAAGCCAGCAGGTTGTTATCTCCTGAGGGGTCCCAGACTGCTAGAGGGCACAGGCCGGGCTGAGGGACCCCCCCTTCCCCCCGAGTGCACAAATATTTGTGCACCGGGCCTCTAGTCCAATTAAATAATGGGCAAAGGACCTAAATAGACACTTCTCCAAAGTGAACATACACATGGCCAAAAGACATATGAAAAAATGCTCAAAGTCACTCATCATCAGAGAAATGCAAATTAAAATGGCAAAGAGGTATCACCTCACACCTGTCAGAATGGTTACTAACATCAATGAATCAACAAATGACAAGTGCTGGTGAGGATGTGGAGAAAAGGAAACCCTAGTACACTGCTGGTGGCAATGCCGACTCCTGCAGCCATTATAGAAAACAGTATGGAGTTTCCTCAAAAAATTAAATATGGAACTGCCATTTGACCCAGTGATCCCACTTCTAGAGATATATCCTAAGAAACCTGGAACACCAATCAGAAAGAATGTATGCACCCTATGTTCACAGCAGCACAATTTACAATAGCTAACGTCTGGAAATAGCCCAAGTACCATCAGTAGATGAGCGGGTAAAAGAACTGTGGTACATTTATACCATGGAATACTATACAGCAATTAAAAGAAGAATCTCTTACCCTTTGAGACAGCATGGAGGGACCTGGAGCGTATCATGCTAAGTGAAATAAGTCAGTCAGAGAAAGACAAATATCACGTGAGTCTCACTCATATGTGGAATCTAAGTAACAAAATAAATTGATGAACAGAGTGGATCCAGAGACATGGAAGCATGGAACACAGTGTGGAATCTCAGAGGGAAGGCTGAAGAGAGTGGGTGGGAGGTAATCAACCAAGGATCTTCTATGCATATATGCATAACCCATGGACACAGACAATGGGGTGGTGAGGCCCTGGGACAGGGGGTGGGGGCTGCTGGAGAGAGGGTAAATGGGGGGAAAATGGGATATATGTAATACTTTCAACAATAAAGAATTATTAAAAAACAAATTAACAAATAAAAGCAAAAATAAACAAGTGGGACTACATCAGACAAAAGAACTTCTGCACAGCCAAGCAAACCATAAAAAAAAAAAGTGAAAAGCCATTTACGGAATGGGAGAAAATATTGGCAAATCACATATCTGATAAGGGATAGTATACAAAAAAATGCATACCACTCAAAAGCAAAAAATCCCCAAACAATTTGATTTTAAAATGGGCATAGGATCTGAATAAATATTTTTTTCCAAAGAAGACATACAGATGGCCAATAGGCACATAAAAAGATACTCAACATTATTAATTATGAGGGAAAGGCAAATCAAACTCACAATGAGGTATCACCTCACACCTGTCATCAAGTGTTGGTGAGGATGTGAAGAAAAGGGAATCCTTCTGCACTCTTGGTGGGAATGTAAATTGGTGCAAACCCTATGGGGAAAAAAATGGTTATTCCTCAAAAAATTAAAAACAGGTAGTGACCTTAGGGGTCCCATATCTGTCTCTTGTTTCAACAGTGTTTGGACTGAACAGACCCGGAGACATCCCTTCTTCCAGCCTCCGGCCTTATCCAGTCACTACCTTCAGAACCACCTCTGAGACCAGCCAACACACAAAGGTTTTTTTCTACCTTAACTCCTTACTGCCAAACAACCATTAGCTCCCAAATTTGTCAGAATTTTCCACTGAGGTGGCTGCCATAAACCTGCATTTCCAGGCCTCCCACACCTACCTCTCTCTGGGCTTCTATTTCCACTGAGGATATGGCTCTCGAGGGCGTGGGCCACTTCTTCCTGGAGTTGGCAGAGAAGCACCAGGGCTGCGAATGTCTCTTTAAAGATGCAAAACCAGCGTGGTGGCCGCATTCTCTTCCAGGACGTGCTGAAGCCTTCCCAAGGTGAGTGGGCAAAACTTAGGATGCCATGGAAGCCACCCTGGCCTTGGAGAGGAACCTGAACCAGGCCCGTTTGGAGCTGCAGGCCCTAGGTTCTACCCACACAGACCCTCAGCTCCATGACTTCATGGAGAACCACTTCCGGGTGAGGAGGTGAAACTCATCAAGAAGATGGGTGACACCTGACCCATGTCTGCAGGCAGCCAGCCCCTGGGCTGGGCTGCGCTGGGCTGCGCTGGGCTGGGCAAGTATCTCTTTGAAAGGCTCACCCCCAAGCACGAGTAGGAGCCTTTGGAGCCCAGAGGCCTTTGAGGGGCCCCTCTGCATTCCCCTGGTGTCTGGCTTTTACCTGAGTCTCTCCCTGAAACTACTAGCCATTCTTTTAACCACCTGAAACCCTCTCCCATGCATTGGACCAAATGAAACAATAAAGCTTTTTTGCAGAAAAAAAAGACTGTGAAACTATTAAGAAAGTGATGTTCCATTTTAACTGTTAAATGAAAGAAGCAAGTCATACAGCAACATGTACAATACAATCCCATTTATATAAAATACATTTTTTTATTTTTATTTTTTAATCTTTAATTTCTTTATTTAAAAGACATTTTTTAGGAACTAGGTTTCTACATACTTTCCTATCTCTATGTCTGTCCATCTATCTATCTAGTGAAGCATATTGTGTCATGAACCTGCTCTGTGACCTCAGGCAGATTGCTTAGCCTCTCTGTGCCTCAGGCCCTCCCCTCAACCCCACAAGGAGGATAATAATGGTAAATGCCTTACAGGATTTTGTGCCGATTGTATGAGTTGATCTAGGTAGTGGTCTAGAATTATATCTGGAATTTGTTAAGTGCTACTAGTATAAATTTTATTATTATTATCTCTTTATATTTAATAAATAGGAAAATGTCTGGAAAGATATTTACCAAACTGTTTGTGGCAATTATCTCAGGGTTAAAGAGGGTGATTGGGTAGAGGACTAAAGTTTCAATTTCATTTTTTACGCCTACCCCCCAAAAATCCATTTAGAATTGGTAGAATATTTATGCAGAAAACATGTTCATGTGATGCTTGTATAATTCTAAAACAAAAATAAAATGTTAGCTATAAAAGATAACCACATTTTCTTTCAATGAAAATCTTCTTATGAATCCTCCAACTCTTACTGGGCTTTTGTTTTGCCTCATATCATCCACTTTCTAATACCAACCCTTGTTCGTGTTCCTATGCCATGAGTTATATTTTTTTATGTGAAAGTTTGTCTCCCACATAAACTTTCAGATGCGTAGTTGCCTCCATCATCTTGCACCTCTGTTTTGTAACCCCACCATAATGAATGCACTGTGGCAAGTGTGGGCAATGTCTAGGTTAACTTATCAGCCACCTCTTAAGTCCAGAGAGTCAGAAGAGACCAACTCTTTCACACTTAGTTTAGGCATTCAGTCCTCAGGCTTCCTTGACCATACTTGCCCCTTGAGTCACCAACAGACTCCCCATCACAAACAATCTAGCTGCTGGGTCTCATACCAGCAGCAAAAGTTAACAGTTAAAATCTAGAAAATTGCTGTATGCTCTAATTTAGTTGTTATCAACCTTTTTGCTCTTCAGCCCTCTTTACAGTCTTCCTTGAGGACACCAAAGGCAATATTAAAAGTGAAAGGTAAGAAAATGTCAAAATAGTTATTAATTTATTTAAAAGTAATGACTCAGATAAAAATTATTATACACATGTTAACATATATCTTACATAAATATATGCATTTTCCAAAACAAAAACATTTACATTTCTGTAAATTTCTTTAATGTCTTTCTTAGGAGGAGACATCTGGATTCTCCCATCTTCCTCTGCATTTAATCTGTTGAGATATCACACCTCTTGAAAACTCTACTGTACATGCATGAAAGACTAACATAGAAAAGGCATATAACATCTTACTATTGTTACAAAAATAAAAGTATTTCTTTATATTATTAGGGAAAGAGTGATCTTACAGAATTCCTGGCAAAATCTCAGGAACCCGTGGAGTCCCCAGACAGTACTTTGAAAAGATCCCATTTTGGGAACAGCTGTTCTAATTGAATTCTCAAAAAGAAGGTGTAAGGTGAACAATTTTACTATTCTGCTTTCACAGATGTGGAAATTCATGCCTACAGTGGTCAGGGAAGTTGCCTCAAGTTATTACAGTTCATAAGTGGAAGAGTCAGGATTTGAGCTCAAATCCAACCCAATACTATGTTGTATTGCCTTTACACTCTAGCCCAGGGGTGGGCAAACTTTTTGACTCGAGGGCCACAATGGGTTCTTAAACTGGACCGGAGGGCCGGAACAAAAGCATGGATGGATGGAGTGTTTGTGTGAACTAATATAAATTCAAAGTAAATATCATTACATAAAAGGGTACGGTCTTTTTTTTTTTTAGTTTTATTCATTTCAAACGGGCCGTAGTTTGCCCACGGCTGCTCTAGCCTGTACTTCCCTCCAGATCTTGTTAGCCTGACCACATAGAGGTCGCTGATTGCCCTTGTCTATCTCACCTGATTAACTATTTATTATCTATCTACCTACCCACCTACCTACAATAGAGTGACCACTTATAATTCATTTTGTATCTCTCTTAATGACAGTGTCTGGTAATGTACTTCGAATAAACAAATGAATAAAAACATAGGCATTTTTTACATTAATTCAAGTAACATTTAGACTAAAAAATAACTTTCAATGGTTACTCCAATACCTACTATGGCCCTAACTATGTGAAACATGATTTCTCATCTTTAAGCTCAAAATGGATGTACCTAGCCTTTGCAATCGATTCTAGAGTGAGTGACATTGGAGATGTAGTCAGAGAAAGTACAGATTTGAGGCTGTTTCAGTACTGTCTGTGATTTAGAAGTACACCACTGTATTTGAAAGTCCACCTTTTTAGCAAAGCATCATTTGCCTCTTCAGTATTAAGTCCACGTAAGATGGCTCTATATTATTCATTGTCATATGCTTGGAAGGTCTGTTCCCAACCTTTCAATTCAAGCACATAAATATCCATAGGTCCTTAGTGTATTCAACTGTGAACATCAATTATTTAATAGACCTGGAACATGAGTAGTAGGAAAGAAAACCCTTGAGCTCATATATCTGAAAATATTTCATTATGGTCAACCTCATTCAAATGCTAACCTTAAGAAACAAACACTTGGTTTTTAACTTTACCATGAGTTGACTATTGAAAGTGATACTTTGCAGTGTTTTGAATTGTGATGTTCTGATGTGACCCACAGCGGGGAAACATGGGGTGTTTCAAGCTGGAGTTTTAATCAGGAGAACCACAGTATAGCCAGGCCATTGCTTTACTCTAATGTTCTGAAAAAGAACACGTGAGTGTGTAAAACACAAAGACAGGATACGGAGGAAAAAGTGGAACATTTCTGTGCTTACTTTAAATGAAGTAAACTTACTAATTCACTTTTCCAGGTTATTCTCAAAGAGTGTCCTGATTTCTCTCCATTCTTTTCCTCACTGCCAGTATCCTAAGTCATTTTATTTTTCTCATGTAGATTTTTGACCTTGAGTCAGTGGGAGTTTTGCTGCTCTTCAACTTGTCTTTTGGACAAGGCAGGAGCAAAATGGACCATGGTCCAAGGTGAATAAACCTTGGGTAGAAAAAGTGAATCAGTCAACCTCAGAAGAGTTTATATGTACCAAAGTTGCCATACCTTACTCATTATAACCCTTCCAACCCATGCATTCTTACAGGATCTCAGAACAGAATAGAAGCCATTAAGGCAAATGCTTCTTACCTGGCTGGTGTTGCTCAATGGTTGAGCTTGACCTAGGAACCAGGAGGTCACCATTCGATTCCCGTTCAGGACATATACTGGGTTGTGTGCTCAATCCTTGGGGCGGTCAGGGGTGCAGGAGGCAGCCAACTAATGATTCTCTCTCATTATTGATGTTTCTCTCTCTCCCCCTTTCCCTTCTTCTCAGAAATCAATAAAAAATATATTTTTTAAAAAAGAAAAGGAACTGCCTCTCCCTTTCCTGGAGAAAATGCCTGTCTTGTCACAGCACATTGCCTTCATGGAGCCTAAAGCCAGATGACTCAGTTCCATTTACATCACCTTTATCACCTCCTGTTCTGCAAATTATAAAAGGATGGCCATAGTTCATTAAGGGTGAGCAGAAAAACCCTCTAAATGCCATTCATAAAAAAGATGGAGAGGAGCCTAATGCAAGAGTGTGAAGAACTAAAACATGTTATTTGAAAGAAAAAGCCGGAAAAAGCATCATTTGTTGAGGATGTACTATTAAATGCTAAAAATTAATCAGAAAAATAGGTAAATGATTTGTAACTATTCTATGATGGTAACTCACTCAAATTTAAATAATTGAAGGAGAGTTGAAAATAAGTGGATATTTTTCAAGGAAATATTCATATCACAGAAATGTAAATTATTTATATTAGTAGTTTTACCTTATTGCAGGGTGGCAGACACAGTAATATCTTTGAGAACAGTTTTGCTCTGAGCAATGTGTTTTGGAATGAAGATTGTATTTGGTGAATAATGTGACCTTTAATACACTATTATCTGCCTCATTGAAGTTCAATTAAATATTTCCAACTAAAATACCAATTCTGGGAAAAATTACCATATTCATTATGAAACCTTCTCACTTTCTAATTTCAGTTGTCTGGAAAGGTCTGAGCATACTGTGTTTCTAGTGTGGCCCAGGGTTTTGAGCCATTCAATCTACTCCCTATGGCGAGCGAGATTTCAGTTGGCTGCTCATGGCCTTCTGCTTGAGCTGTATACCCAGACACAATCCACACACACATCTCAGCCTGACTTTGTGTTAGTTTCAGGTGTACTGTACAGTGGCTAGACAATTATATGCTTTACAAAGTGATCCCCTGGTATTTTCAGTACCCACCCAGAATAGTACATCTTTATTACAATACTAGAGGCCCGGTGCATGAAATTCACCCACCGGGGGAAGGGGGTCGTCCCTCAGCCAGGCCTGCCCCTTCTCACAATCCGGAAGCCCTCAGGGGATGTCCTACTGACAGCTTAGGCCCACTCCCCGCAGTCTGGCCTCCCTCTGCTGGAGGCGACCAGCTGATCAGGGCAAGGCACCAGCCCCATCACCTCCTCCCTGCTGCTGCCTCTGGCCTCCCTCTGCAGGAGGCGACCCAGTGATCAGGGGAAGGTGAGCCTCGGCCTTCGCAGCCACTGCAGCTTCCCTGAACCTTGCCCGGCCCTCATTGCCTGAGCCCCAGGCCGGCCATAGGCAAGTGGCAGCTGCCATCGCTTCCCCAATACTGCAAGTCCCCACCCCATCCTCAATGCTGCAAGTCCCCGCCTACCCGCGCCTGTTGCACACGCAGCCTGCTGATCAGTCATTACATGACGGCATCCTGACCAATTTGCATATTACTCTATTATTAGTATCTACACTAATAAAAGAGAAACATGGTAATTGGCGTATGACCACTACCCTTTTCATTGGCTAATCAGTGAGATATGCAAATTAACTGTCAGCCAAGATGGCGGCCGGCAGCCAGGGAGCTTGAAACTAACATGAGGCTTGCTTGCCTCAGTGACAGAGGATCCTTGGAGGAAACCAACGTTCCCTGCCTGCGGCTGCAGGCCTCTGAGCGGGCAGTTTAAGAAACATTGTAACAAATACTACCGGACTTCAGCCAGCAGATTCTCAACATTGTAAGCAAAGGCCAGAAACCTACTTTCAGGAGCGACGGCCTAAGAGCTGGAGCCAAGCCTCAAGCTAAAGCTGGCCCAGAATAAAAAAAAAAAAAAAAAAAAAAAAAGGAAAAAAGGAGCATTTGGGAGCTTCAGTCACCCCCAGCCTGAAAACAGCCATCATCCCCTCACCCAGGCTGGCCAGGCACCCCAGTAGAGACCCCCACCCTGATCCAGGACACCCTTCAGGGCAAACCAGCCGGCCCCACCCATGCACCAGGCCTCTACCCTATATAGTAAAAGGGTAATATGCCTCCCAGCACCGGGATCAGCAGAGCCGAGAGGCCTGCCGGCACCGGGATCAGCATGACAGGGGGCAGCGCCCAAACCCCCTGATCGGCCCTGCTCTGTGTGTGACAGGGTGCAGCACCCCAACCCCCCCCCCCCCCCCAGGCCCTGCTCTGTGTGTGACAAGGTAGAGCCATAACCTCCCCATCGGCCCTGCCCTGAGTGTGAGAGTGGCGGCGCCCCAACCCCCTGATGGGCCCTGCTCTGTGCGTGACAGGCGGCAGTGCCCCAACCCCCAGATTGGCCCTGCTCTGTGCGTGACAGGGGGTCATGCCGCAACCTCCCCATCGACCCTGCCTTGAGTGTGACAAGGGGTGGTGCCCAAACCCCCCAATCGGCCCTGCTCTGAGCCCGACCAGGGGCTGCACCTAGGGATTGGGCCTGCCCTCTGCCACCCGGGAGCAGGCCTAAGCCAGCAGGTCGTTATCTCCCGAGGGGTCCCAGACTGCTAGAGGGCACAGGCCGGGCTGAGGGACCCCCCCTTCCCCCCGAGTGCACAAATTTTTGTGCACCGGGCCTCTAGTAGATTAATAATTATATTCCCTATGCTGTACTCTACCTCACTCTTCTATTTTGAACCTTACCCCTCACATTAGACTGAAGGTTTATCACTGCTGTCCCTACCATGACCTTGTGGCTGTGTTGCTTCAGTGAGAAAATCAAGATGCTTAAGTATAAGCAACAGTAATGACTCTGGCTGATTTCAGTAGAAAAAACAAACCATATTAAAGGTCAATAGACTAGCTCACAGAATTTCTGGGAAGTCTGAAGACTTTGAAATTATGCAATGAAGGCTAATATTTAAAAAGCATGGTGCAAAACTAGTCTGGTGACATTGAATATGCTGCTCCCATTTGGTGGTGGGTGTCACTGCCTGTACCAGCAACATTGCTGGTACTGGGCACAGGAGGCTTCTCTTAGAGGTCTTTGTGATTGAGCCACGGCATAACCTCCATCACAGCCACCAAAGCTATTCAGGAAGCATCAGGGTGGCTGGGCACAGAGGCTTCTGCATAACTTTGACCCTTAATTTCTGAATGTCTCCGAGGCCAACATGGCTGCTCCCTCACTAAGTGCCCAACCTATCAATAGAAGCCAGTGCTCAGTCCCAGAATGTCACCATTCCTTAAGAGGGACAGTTAGACAAGACTAAGGTACAAAGAGTTAAACTAGTTTCTGGTCTATTATTCTCCCCAGTTTTTCTTTTCTCTCAATTTCTCTTTTCCTTTATTCTATTCCCTCCCTTTACTATAACAATTAATCACTTCTGCTGGTAAGTGATGCAGCAGGCTTCAGCACCCATAACTTAATCAAGACAGCAAACCAGCCAGTCCTTTCATTAGGATTTCATTTCAAGAGATATTCTCAGCATTATACAGCTCTTCTGCTGAAGCAACACTAATGAATTATAGTGTCGAACTCTTGTTTCTTCTTGGCAAAGCTTGAGTTTGAAGGTGATAAACCTCTATATTTTATTCCTCTAATCCCCATGGTGACAGCAAAACCTTGGAAGTGCTGGTTAAGAGAGATTTATGCATTTCCTGAATGAATGTATCAGTGTTCCAGAATGACAGTTTTCTCTAGAGAATTTTAAAGTATCAACATGCAGTTCATATATACATGCAATGGATGAAACAAGGAAACAGAGAGGCAATGGCAGGGAAGAAGTGGATACTTCTAAATGAACTGTATTAGTCAGGACTTTTTAATTGCAAGTGACAGAAACCCAACTCAAAACAAGTTAAGCAAAAACTGGAGTTTATTGATTTACATAAGGAAAGAGCAGGGGTGAAGAGGGACTCAAATGGTATTACTAGGTTGTCCTCTATCTCAGGACTTTCTTTGCTGCTCACTATTGCTTGCCTCAGGCCCTCATAATGGGTACTGGCTATGTGTTACGTATATCCTGGGGGAGGCATGGCTACAGGCAGCCTTAGGTTTACATCATCTCCTCTTAGCAACCCCAGAAAATAAAAAGAGAAACTTAATTTTCCCAGCATTTGTCTAGAAAATCTTTGGGGAAGGACTGATTGGCTTAGCCTAGGTCATATGTTCATCCTGGGCTTATCATTATGGTCCAGGGAAAAAGGTCATTTTGATTGGGCAAACCTGGGTCATGTTCTTATATCCGTGATCAAGAAGTGAGGTAGTGCCCTAATCGGTTTGGCTCAGTGGATAGAGCGTTGGCCTGCGGACTCAAGGGTCCCAGGTTCGATTCCAGTCAAGGGCATGTACCTTGGTTGCCGGCATATCTCCAGTAGGGAGTGTGCAGGAGGCAGCTGATCGATGTTTCTCTCTCATCGATGTTTCTAACTCTCTATCCCTCATCCTTCCCCTCTGTAAAAAATCAATAACATATATTTAATAAAAACAAGAAGTGAGGTAGTGTAATTGGAAGCCTCACTAAAACTACTTAAAGGAGGGAGAGAGTGGTTGTTTAAAAGAAAGAGGATGCAGTTCCAGAAGATAGGGAGTAAGAGACACTGACTCAATGAAAAACAAGATGTCTGCTCAGGGCTGTGCTGGTAAAAATTTAATCTCCATTCTCCTCTCCCCCCACCCACACACAACATTCCTGACTTGTATGTAGCATTTGCTATTTCTGTAGAGTGAATACCATTACCATGGCCAATATCAAGTTACCCATTTGACATCACTGAATATTGAGTTGGAAAGATAAGCACAGTAGCATCTCACTTTATACGTGTTTAAAAAAAAAAAAAAAAAAAAAGCTATACAGATACAAAACAAGTAAATGACCTCAAGGGCATAGATCCTAATAAAATGCAGTAAATTAATTAGCGGTCATGAATTGAATATTTACTACCTTGTTTTTTGGATTTTGTTTATTTGTTTGTTTGTTTGTTTTTTATTGCTTAAAGTATTACAAAGGGTATTACATATGTGTCCATTTTTCCCCCCCGCCCTGTTTTTTGGATTTTTTAATTTCTAATCTGTATGCCTTCTTATTTTATTTTATTTTATTTTATTTATCTTATTGTTTAAAGTATTATAAATAGTAGTTCATATGTCTCCTTCATTTCCCCATTGACCTTCCTCACCCGCACATACCGTCACCCCCCGCCCCCCCGCTCCGTCCCCAGTGTTTTGCGTCCATTGGTTATGCTTATATGCATGCATACAAGTCCTTCGGTTGATCACTTGCCTCCCTGCCCCAACCCTCCCCAGCCTTCACACTGTAGTTCAACAGTCTGTTCAATGCTTCTTTGCTTCTGTATCTATTTTTGTTCATTTGTTTATAATGTTCTTTATATTCTACAAATGAGTGAGATCATGTGGTATTTTTCTTTCACTGACTGGCTTATTTCACTTAGCATAATGCTCTCCAGTTCCATCCAAGCTGTTGCAAATGGTAAGAATTCCTTCTTTTTTTTTTTTTTTACAGCAGCATAGTATTCCATTGTGTAGATGGACCACAGTTTTCTAATCCACTCATCTGCTGATGGGCATTTAGGCTGTTTCCAAATCTTAGCTATTGTAAATTGCACTGCTATGAACATAGGGGTGCATATATCCTTTATTTTTAATACAATTGCTAAATTGCAAATTTATCTATAACTTCATCTGTAATAATCGCTGAGCTCAACAACTGGCTTACATACTTCCTGAAAATTTTACAAGTGGCCATACCAGCTGGCTCCAGCGCACTACACAAAGATTAAAACAAAACTAGTCCAAGTATGATATAAAATTAATCAAAATGGTCACACACACAACGAGGCAGCCACAATGGGAGGAAGGAATTGGCACCTCTTTTCTAAGTGAGTTCAGGTAGCTGCAGTCTCAGGGTGCATGGTGGCTCCTGGTTCCTGCCCTGTGCCCACCTGGAAGGTCTGGATCTGCAACCTCATCTCTGCCCACTTTTGGCTCCACAGGACTGGGAGTGAAGATAGATATCAGAGTTATGCTGTGAGGGAGGAGAGCACCTGGATACAGATAAAATTTTCTTCTACTTCCTTCCCTTCATCAAATCACAACCAGTCTCCTATTTACTCAGTTGCATGGCTTATTATATTTAATTTTAGTTAATATACATAAAAGGTACTCCACAACAGATAACCCTAAAGTTCACTCTTTCCTTCCATCCTCCTTTCTTCCCTTTCTTCCTTTTTTCCTTCCTTCCCCTTTTCCCTCCCTACTATGTGTCTAGAACTCTATCAGGGACAGATTGTAGTGTATAAATATAAAATACCACCCTCACAGACCCAATGAACATATATACATATATTTCTCATACAATACATTTGAAAATGGTGCTATTATTAACAATATTATGTGTCCTATAATTGTCACCATCTGTAGGATACGTATTTCTTATCGCACAGATGGCTTATCTCAAATTAAACATAAATTTCATCTGAAGCAAGAAAAGCCAGTTTCTTATTTTGGGTGGTATGGCCTGATTTTTAAAATCCCACCCTCAGAAATTATTGCACATTGGGAAAGACATCTGGTCACTTACCTGGTAAATATAGGACTCCCCACAAAGTCCACCCTGACGCATGACCACATATGCCAGATTTGCCAAAATAGGTCCTATCAAGCCACAGACAGCTGCTGAGCTGCTCAAATCCTCCTACTTCCTTTATGTTCTAAGTTCCCCAATGTCTTCCTATTTATACAAAGTCACTTTCTTCTCTGGACTCAAAGCAGCCCAAGTCTATGCTTGCTTACTTCATTTATTTATAGGTAAGCATAGAGATTTTTTTTTTTGCTTCTTTTACATGCTATTCTCAAATGCTTTTCCAACTTCAAGTCTATTTCAATTCCTATGATCATTTTCTTGCCATCCGTTTGCCATTCCTGAGTTCTGAAAAGACCAATGGCCGATGGAGGAGCAGTGGATTTCCACTTCTGGCTTAAGCACTTGAGCCCAACATTCACCAATAAACACTTTAGCTCCAAAGAAAATTTATCAAAGACAAGCTTTGATTTTCAGGATGTGTTTTGTTCTAAGAATCTAAAGGTAAAACAAAGAAATAGTAAAGCCATCTCAAAAATATTTTTTCCCCAAGAGGACCATTTCTAGACCTATTATAGGTCTATAAATTTGTTACCTCAAGAACTAATCAAGAATTCCCCTCTTTTACAGGGTAATCAGTAAAAAATGCCTAAACTTCTCAAGATCTAGGTGGCAAATTCTAAATGCTCCCATGTCTCCACTAATGAAAGAGGTTTGGGCTCAGGCCACTGTTCCAGGGCAAAAGTCATACTTTTATAAGCGATACTACTTTTATTTTTGTACATGTTTTTATTTTTATGCTCCTCTTTACAAACATTTAGAAATAGAGGGGAACAAGTTTGGGTAAAACTAAAAGGCATATTTGTTATCAAGGAATAATGGCTATCAAACTGAACCTCCAAGGCCCATCACACAATCAATGTATCTCTACTTTATCTTCCTTTCATATTTTCAGTTTATAGAAGCTATAAATATATTGGTGCAGGAAATTTACTGGAGTATAATGACCAGCTGCCATTTCTGACCAGAAGCTGAACTGTGCAACCTCATCCCTTCCCCACTGTCATCAACTCAGATAATGTCTCAAGCCTCGGTTATTAGTCCCCAAATGACATTTAATTATAGTTCTAATTGGAAGTCTTATGCTATTCTTCTAAATTGAGGTATGCTCAGTCAAGTTTTTGCAAAATGATTCAAAATCCATTCAGCAGTTAAAGAATGCCGTAACCATGTTTTTGGTGTTTTTATCTCTGTGGTTAATAGAAGTTGCTCATGCTTCTTTTTCCTAAACCTTGTCCTACAAAATTAGGAAATAACTGAACTAGTTTCTTCACTACAGAACCCAAACTGTATCAGGAAAATATCATCTGCTGAAGGATATTTTCTACAGAGGGGTCAAGTGTACACCCAGCATATGCATAACAACATGTTTGTTGTGAATTCTGTTTTTGATTCTAACAAGGAGCAAGAGTGAAGAGTCTGACATATGCCTATGTAGCATGTCACAAGAATTGTTGGATATTATGTATTTACTATTGCTCATCATATTATAGTTTTGTTTTTTATTTTCTCATTAAATTTTTAAATAACTACTTCTTATGGGTCATAGCGTCCATTCTTGTTTTTCCTCTCATTAAATTGTTCTTATTTAAATTTTTTATGTAATTCACATTTTGGGCTCTTTTAAATGAAAGTTGATGATATAAAAACAGACCACCAGGGACTTGTTTTTAATTTTACATTTCAGCTTTAAAAATACCAAATTATTTATATATAATAATATATTTCCTAATGTATTTTCTCTATTTAAAAAAAAAAAGGATGTTATTTTTCCACCAATGAACTTCTACCAACTAATAGGGGTCTGGCACTTAATAGCTACTCAAATACATGCTGAATGACATTTGACAGAATGCATATGGGTTTGATATTTTATAACTATGTTGGCCTGTTATATAGTTGTTTATGGTGTCATACTAGTCAGAATAATTAGTGCCAGTTTTTAAATTATTTCTTACTTATACATTGTATTTGTTTCTAGTAAATATGGATCTTAAGATAAATGAAGGCTAATGTAGGAAATAAAATGCATCTACTAAAATATTGTGAAATAAAAAGAGGGTTCACCTGGTGGGGAACTTACACTTCAAAGGATGAGTCTTCACCTTAAATAAGAAAATGTACACCGGAGGCTACCTCTTACCTTACTCTTTATAAAACATTCAAGAGCTTTTCTTACCACTGACTCTGATATTGGGGAGTTTCAGTTCGCTGAGTCTGTGAAATGGGGATAATAGTCCAACCAATACACTTGACTGTTGGAAAGATAAGTGCAGGCATCTATCTGCTTCTTTCTGCCTTGACTGGGCACATACTAAGAACTCCTCACAAAGCAGCTATTATTTCACTCCCTGCCCAGCCTTGACTCACTTCTGTGATGTGGCATAATCAATAGCTGTGGCCAACAGTCTGTCCCAGGGGCCAATGAAAGGGCTTCCCTTGCATCTCTGGTTGAAGATAAGAGCAGCGGATGCTCTGCTATAAAACAGAAAGCTAATGATCTCAAATCAGGACAGGAAGGTTTCATTTTTACCCACGGCAGTACCTGGGCCATTTCATGTGCCTTGAAAGTGCTCAGCTTCTAATGTTTTTTGCTGTTATAAAAGAATGCGAAGGCTAATTAGCCCAGGGAATTCAAGAATATTGTAGGACACGTGTTGCTCTTGTTCGTGCTGGCCCCTATGCCTGCTATGACACAGGCATGATTTGGGCTGGTTCCACCCAGAGAGATTGCAATACCCAGCTTCTCACTTTGACAGCTTTGCTACCAGTTTACAAAGCCAAGGAACCCAAAAGAGCAAAAAGTTTTGGCTCAGTGGATAGAGAGTCGGCCTGCAGACTCAAGGGTCCCAGGTTCAATTCCGGTCAGGAGCATGTACCTTGGTTGCGGGCACATATCCAGTGGGGAGTGTGCAGGAGGCGGATGAGCAATGTTTCTCTCTCATTGATGTTGATGTTTCTAACTCTCTATCCTTTTCCCTTCTTCTCTGTAAAAAATCAATAAAATATATATTTTTTTAAAAAAGGATAAGATTATTTGAAGTCTGCTTCTGTAATCAGTAGAGACTTCACAAGAGGTAGGAGGTCTTGTCCTTTCCCCAATCCCACATACACACACAATGGGGCAGGTACAAAAAGACAGGGGTGGATAATTGCCTCATGGCCTTGTCAGCTCCCTGTTGTCTTTGCTCTTGACAGCTTAGGTCGTTTAGTGTAAGAAAGATGAGGTTTAACACTATTCCTATAAATCAGGAAAGCAACCAGTGTCCCTGAGGGGCCCAACAAAGGTGGAATTAAATTGTAACCCAGCTGTTGTATGGAATAAACTAAAAAGGGTAATTTACAATAGCAAGCATTTGCTTTCAGGAGTGCAGTGCTTACCTGTCCTACAGAATGCTCATCGTGCTGCCCAAATAATAATCTACTCCTTGTCAAATAAACAACTAGACCATCCAATGATTAATCTCCTCTGATTAATTTGAATTATGGAATGAACGATTTGCCATATCATCATTTTTCTTCTCTAAATAAGCACCCACCTTGGAGATCTGGTTATAGTTAGACATTAGACATCAGAAGGTAGACTTGGACTCTTCTGTTTTCATTTTCCTTGGATAGAGGAGTAGGTGGAGGATACTGCAAAGCTCTGGATTTGAGCTCATATATCAGGGTTTGAGATGCATATTTACTTATAAATGTGTGATTGTGGGTGTTACTTAAATTCACTGGGTCTCTGGCTCTTCATCTGCAAAGAGAGAGTGATGACTGTCTTTGCCACCAATGTTAAAGACTGTTGTGACAATAAAAGTAGCTTAGAAAAATTAGATTTGAAAGAAGAAAGGCATTGGTCATTGTTGTTGTTATTAGCATTTAAGTAAAATGTAACATTCAAATTCCTATTTGAACTCAGAGAAATAAGAGTATGAATTTAATCCCATCATTTACTAGCTGAATGACACTAGGAAGTGATCTTGGACTCTCTGGACCTCATCTGTAAAGGAGGGCAATAATAGTGACTGGGCAGGGCTGTGGGAGCTCAGGGGAAATACTGTATCAAGCAATTAGCCTAAAGCCAGTTCCCTTTGCCTGTTACCTAACTGGCACTGATGTGGGTACCTAGGATAATGGCAGTAATACAAAGAATAGTCATCTTATAAACATGCAAGGAGCAGCAACGGTTCCCCCCACCCACCCTCTGAAATGTCATTTGCCTTCTTGCTCTTGCCCCTCCCTCAAAACCAAATGCTAAATTCTTATTCTGGGTAATACAACTGAACCAAAATCGAAACCATAAAGGTGCACAACAGAGGAAAGGTGTGGCATTTTTAAAAAGTTTAATCTGCTTTCTAAATATGTATGAATAAAATCTATTGACCAGGCTGAGAAGCCCAACTCTATCAGTAACTGTAGGACACAAGTAGACTGTTAAGCACTGTAAATGTGTTTGTTCAGTCCAGTAGATACTATTGACTCTTCGTTGTAAGTTGCTGTGGGAACAAACTCAGTCTCTTTTATTTGGACACCATCCTCTATTTTGTTATATGTATTAGCAGGCTTTGGAAAGAAAAATGACTTTTCATCTAGCTTTGCTCTCTGTCATGTTGATGCAAAGAATGCTCCAGCACTAGTCCCTAAATTCAATTTCTGAGTTCATTTACATTTACTCCTAATAAATTTAGCTTATTAGATTACGTGTGCAGTTTTTTAATGGCAGACTAAAGCAATTAACTTAATTCTAAATTTGATTATTTTTATTTTTATTTGGGAACAAATTTGTAAAAAAACTTATCACATCAGAGCTTCTGGGGGTTAACCGTTAATGATATTAAATCAATTGGCTTTTAGATGCTTTTCCTATTGGTATGCAATAAATTAGGCCTTTTGGCACAGGGAAGTTTGGCCTTGTGAATGTGGACTATAATATGTGACTGTGTTCCTGAAATTTAATTTTCTGCTGATCTTGAGTGCTCTTAGAAAATCTTGTTAGCGTGTATAAAGCATTTTGAACATGATTCCCCCCCCCTTCTGTCACTCCCCCCCCCCCGCCCCGCGCCCCTAACTCTCCTTTGCTGATACACCCTATGCAATTAAGTTTACATTTGAATTCAGCTGTGATTACCAAAAAGAAGTTAATTAATTCTGGGGAGGGGACAGATGGAAAATGGAATTTCTATCAGAATTCCAACAATTTGAAATGGCTGAAAGGGTAGTTCATAGAAACTCCTAAATTTTTAGGTTATCTCAAGTGAGATGGAAAGGTGGAAGCTGTGTTGGCCTCGATGTTGACAGCACTTTTTACCTCCTTTGAAGACCACAGCAGTGTTTGGGACTTTTTAATGTGGCATTTTCCAAGGTATAAAAAAACTACCAGGATAGGAAATAAAGGAGAGCCCCCAAACGCGAGTGTTCTGATTATTCTTCTATCTGAAAACATCTTAAGAGTAATAGTATGTGGGTTTAAATTGTTCAAATAGCCCCGTTAATGGTGTGCATGTGTGTGGTTCAGTTTAATAGTCAAGGTCTGTGACCTTAATGGTCAATTTTTAGTGCTCTTTCTGTAATTCATTAGAACCTGATGGCATGATGACAGTGAAGATAAGGATGACCACCAAAGCATACATGGATGTATGTTTTCTTTTACCTATACTTTCATCTATAAAAGAAGCTATGTCTTTACCGTTCCCAGAGCTTTTGTTTTTCTATGATTTTGTGTTGACAGTAAAATGTCACTCAGGATACAAATTCTCCTTGAAAAAGGAACCATGGGTAGGCACTGGCTTCTGAGGTAGAAGACAATAATGATACCACAGTCGTGCTGGAAATAATTGTGATAGTGGTCAACACAGGGCACTCACTACATCTGTGCCCACTGCTTTTAGACTTGGTCACATTCCATCCTTATAATGCCCCTAAGAGGTAAGCACTGCAGCTGCATGGAAAATCCTAAAATCCAAAGAGTTCTGAACTACAAACAGCTTTTACTAGGTCTGTGGCAAACTCACTTAACAGAAAAATCTGACTTGAATTGATGTGAAACCTATCTATGATCTTTATGCCAGTTGGCGTGAACATCTAAACATTTTACTGCAGACATAGTGTAATTATAGGGTATGTGCCCAAACCTCAGTGATATATCTACATACAGTATAAGAACACAAGAGTTATCTAACATCTGAAAGCTCTGAAATCTGAAATACTTCTGGACTAAAGATTTAAATGAAGGGATTGTGGACTAATTAAAAGATGAAAAAATTGAGACTTTATGAAGTTTATAAAACTTTTCAAGGTCAAACAGCTTTTACGAATAGAGTCTCTTGCTCCACATACCTTATGTAGACTAAATTATTATTGGTGGGATTTGGGGGAAATTAGTTAGAGCCACAATCATGTGTCAACAAAGTTAGAGAATTACTTTTGTTTTCCAAACCTTGACCACTACTCTGACCATAACCAAAGATTATAAATGGGACAAAACAAACATAAGCAACTCTAATGGCATGCTTTTTGATAGCCAGGGGGCCATTATAGAGCTCACTTGAACACAGTACAATGACAGTACATTCTGGGTATGGACAGTTTCAATTGTTAAATGAGATCCATTTCCTTGTAATTTATACCATTTGTCTTGTTTTTAGCATCTGGAGGATAGAGAGAAGAAAAGAGGAGGTATTGGGTTATTGGGTTTCTTTAGGATTTTTTATTTCAAGGAATAGAGAACCTACTCAAAATAGCTTACACAAAGAATGGGAGAAAGCAGAGGTTATTAAAAGGGTACAGGGTCACCTTGCTAACCAAATTCTGGACTTCAGATTCTGTAATGCCATCAGTTACTTTTCTCCATCACTTTCCCTGGCCTTTCAAAGTCTCTTATATCTTCTTCTTCCTGAACATCTGCTTCTTTCTAACTTTTATAGACTGGATTCATCTGGCAGGCTCCAGTAACACTGACTCGCCATTATGCTAGCTCTGATCTTGTAGCCAGTTCCACTTTTCCCAGGCTTCTGACTGTAGTTTCTTTCCTTGGGTTTTTGGGAAAGGGAATCTAAGACATGTGACCCCTAGCACAGTTAGTTGGAACCAACAGAGCAGGATCATTTCATATAAACATGACCTCCAAGTGACCATGATTCAGCAGGTGTGTCTCTGGTCATTTATAAAACAGGAGCTTGCAGTGCCCTAAAAATTTTCAGTACTTGTGCCGGAAATTTTTCTGGGGACTTTACTTTCTTTAGCACATTCTTTTTTTGGGAACAACACAAAATAAATTCACCTCTTTCATCTTACAAATCTTCAACTATCATAGGTGTTCTGAGATCTAAGAATTTCAAATCTTTCACACAACACATTCTCTACTAGTTACACTCCAATTTGCCAGTGTTGCAGAAACAATAATATAACTTTACAAATATATCTTTAACCATAAATGGAGCATCTGTGGTTATGACAAAATAAATATAACTATGTTTTCTGATCATGAAATGCTTCAGATTCTGCAAGTAGTTTCTGGGTAGACATTGGTTGTAGTTGTAGACATTTATAGATGATCTTTACGAAATTTTGCATCTGTCTTTGTTTTTTAAATAATAAATGTCTCTGATTCATTATGACAAAAATATAAATGAACACTTCTATGATCAAAAAAGTCTTCCAAGTCTACTTGATTCTCTCTTGCTTAGACCACATCTGTATAACCACACAACAATCACAAGAGGAAGACTAAGGATGTGCAGTTTACTTGAACTTGTTCAGATGGGCCACAGGTAGCTGCCTGCTATTTCTGAGGCTATGTTCTACCTCTGGACCATGTAGAGAAGCTATTGTGAAATATTAAAAAAGTTTATTGTTTTGGTGTCATCTTACTCTGGCTCAGTCTAGAGATGAACGAACTCTTCAGAACAGGAAAAAAAAAAAATTTAAATCACTTAAGTGGCCTTGAAAACCTATCTCAAAGAGCTTGCAATTTGTTTCCAGGCATTCCCTTGGCTCTGTTGGGAAAAGCTTTTCTTTTACTCACTTGTTTATTCGCTCAAAGCTGAGTTTGTCATTTAAATCAAAATGATTTAGATGAAGAACTTGATTGGTGAGAATAAATTTACAGGTTTTGTCCCGCACAGAATTATTTTTTAAGGTGATGAACTTAAAAATATGTTCAGTTCAATACTTGTGCTTCTCATTTCTCTTTTTAAATGATGGTGCAATGTTATGTCATTTGCTGGTAAATCACTGCAGCATTTCATTCCAGAAGTGACACGATTTTTAATGATCCAGAAAATGACGCCACATATATCAACCTAAACACATCTCACCTGCACACAGGTACAAGGCAGTGTGGACTCTTACTGGTTTATCTCCCTTTTTTCCCCTAACAAATTGGGAAGGAGCTCTATTGTTTTAGGTTTTTGTCTTGTTTTGTTTCGTTTTTGTTTTGTTTTTTGCTTCAGACCTGTTGGATTGTTTCAAGGTATAAAGAGAGATAAAAGGTCAAAATTACAATAAGTATAATTCCTTATGCATGTGTAAGACTTGGCAGATTAGCCTCACTGTGGGGTAGTAGGAATGACATAGTAATAATAATTGTAGTATTGAATTAATGTAGATTGAAGTAAACCTGTAGCATAAAAGACCAGAACAAAGTGTTTCTCATAAATTTAACATACTCAGTTTAATTTCCAAAGAGCCTTAGGGCTAACATAAGCACAGGTCAGGGTAGCTGGATGGGGGAAGTTGGTTCAGGAGGATTGCTGCTCCTGTGCGTTGAGCAACCAAAGCATGCATCAAGTGGAGAGTATTGAAATGTGATGTTATGTTTGCCAGATAAACATCAGGGATCAGCCCAGTGTGAGTGTCCTTTATATAGTGAATAGTCTTTAAGGAAAAATATTCCATAAGAGATATCTATGTTCTGTGTGGAGACATAATTAACAAAACATGAAAAAGTTAGAGAAGTTTGTGGGAGATTCTACTTTGAAACACAGTTCCTATAATATAAATGTTTCTTGCCCAAGCAATTCCACATCCACAAATTTCATGGATGTGTAAAAATGCTTTCTTGCATGGATGTTCACTTGGATGAAAAAAAAGAGAAAACAACAGATATCTTCAACAGTAGGGGATGAAAAAAGAAGCTCTGGTACATCTATAAAATGGGATCATATGTAGTCACAAAATTCATGATGATAATGTAAAAAATATTTAATGACAATTTATAAATAGTGCATATCATATTTTAGCATATTGGTAGATACATAATATGTATTCTATAATATTCATACATGAGTATATGCATAGGTACAATTGTGAAGGGATATTTCCTAAAAGATTAACAGTGGAAATCTGGATAGTGAGTTTATAAATGATTTACTATCTCCACTCCTTCTTAATTTTTCTGTGTATTTACATTTTCTAAAATGAGGATGACTTATTGTTTGTGTAATTTATAAATTTAAAATAAGGAACAAAACAATAAATACATTATGGTCAAATCAGGAAAGTCTCAGGCTAAAATGCCAACAATGTGCTATCCTCAGGGAGTGTACAGTGAATGTTTTGCTTTTATTTTCTCCTCTCACTTGGGTATGTTATCAAAGTTTTCTATAATGTATAAGAGTTTAGAAAAAAAATAGTAAAGGTATAGATAGTCTGCATGCCTCTACTTTAAGTGATCTAAGCTTAGCAACTGCTGATAATTAAAGAAATAATGTTAAACGAAAAAAAAAAAAATTAGGGGAGGCCAGGGGAATGTCAAGGGCGGGGGGGAAAAAAAGGAGACATATGTAATACTCTTTGTAATACTTTAAGCAATAAAAAAATAAATTAATAAATAAATAAATAAAACAATTCATAAACGAAAAAAAATAAAGAAATAATGAGTATTAATTGTAAGATCTAAGAAGGGCTATGCTTAGAAGGTATCAATGAGCATATAAAGAAACCTTTGACCACTTGTGTTAGAGCTAAGCCTTCCTCTCAGTCTCAAATTACAAAAGATATTTTTTATGTGACTTCAACTTCTTAAGCAATGGCTCACATACCCATGACTCATTCATTATGTTGGGAGAAGAAGGGATATGAGGTGTGTGAGGTGAGAACAAAAAAGAGAACAAGAAAAAGCTCTTGACCTTGAAGAAGTTACAATATGTTGAGGCAAGATTTGACTACAATAACGATCAGGGATTTATGTGTGGTTTATAGAAATTGGTTATATTAGAAGGGCATAATTAGATAGCACTTCAAAGTAAAGACTAAACAAGGGCATACAAATACAGTACAGACAAGTGTTGGGAAGAGAGGGGGATCATAAACTACTTAAAGAAGCTTACTGTGATACTAAATGTATTGTAAGAGGATCAACTGGCTTCAGCTGACTTCACCTATCATCCCGAAGAATAGGAGATGGGACAACATTAGGTTCAGAGTCATAGACAATATGCTCAGATCCACACTAATCCTATATAATAAAAGCCTAATATGCTAAGTGTCCAGTCATCCAGTCGTACAGTCAACCAATCAAAGCATAATATGCTAATGATATGCTAAGGCCACTCAACCACTCGCTATGACATGCACTGACCATCGGGGGGCAGATGCTCTGACTGGTAGGTTAGTTTGCTGCTGGGGTCCAGCCAATCAGGACTGAGCGAGATGAGCCAGACATGTCCTGGAGCCCTCCTGCAGTCTCTCCCTGGCTTGCCAACCTCCCACGTCCCTCCCTGGCCCCAATCGTGCACTGGTGGGGTCCCTCAGCCTGGTCTGTGCCCTCTCACAATCTGAGACCCTCAGGGGATGTCGGAGAGCCGATTTCGGCTCGATCCCACAGGCCAGGTTGAGGGACCCCGCTGGTGCATGATTTTGTGCACCAGGCCTCTAGTGTAAATATAACTCTTTCTCTATAAAGCAAGCATTTACTGAGCATCAGCCTTCATTGCTTTTAATCTGAAGATTTAAAGTAAATGCCAGCCAAAACCTGTATCACAGATTCATTTCCCTAACACTCCTGTTTTAATTTAAGGAACTAAAAAGAAAAATTAATCCTAAAACAAGAACAGGTACATTTCAGAACAGTATCCTGGAATTAATTCATTTATACAATGGTATTTTATACTATGTGCTTACTCAATGGAACAAAGTGCCTATCATCATGGAGCTTACATTCTTGTATGTGTGTGGTGGGATGTATATAAAAAGGAAGATATGTTTATTATATGTGCTTGTTGTAATAAATGCAAATGAAAGAATTGAAATAAGATTGGGAGATTGTGGTCATAGTGGGAGTTGGGTATATGATTGCCTGGAAATGTAATTTTTTTTCAATTTATCTTTATTGTTGAAAGTATTGCAGATGACCCCCCTTTTTCCCTATTGACCTGCTCCCACCTCCTCCCCAAGTCTTCATTAGGGTCTCCCCTAATGTCTGTCCCTGGGTTATGCATATATGCATATAAGTTCTTCGGTTAGGTTAATCTCTTCTCCCCCTACCCCACCACCTTACCTCTGAAATTCATCAGTCTGTTGCTTGCTTCAATGTCTCTGGATATATTTTGTTTGTCAGTTTATTTTGTTCATTAGATTCCACATATAAGTGAGATCATGTGACACTTAACTTTCTCTGAATGGCTTATTCCATTAGCATAATACTCTCCAGGTCCCTCCATGTTGTCTCAAAGGGTAGAAGATCCTTCTTTTTTTGCAGCTACATAGCATTCCATGGTGTAATTATAGCACATCTTTTTTATCCACTCATCTACTGATGGGCACTTGGGCTTTTTCCAGATCTTAGCTATGGTAAATAGCACTGCTATGAACATACAGGTGCATATATCCTTTCTGACTGGTGTTTCAGAATTCTTGGAATATATTCTTAGAAGTGGGGCCATGGTATCAAATGGCAGTTCCATTTTAAATTTTTGAGAAAACTTCATACTGTTTTTCTTAGTGGCTGCATCAGTCTGCATTCCCACCTAGCAGTGTACTAAGGTTCTCTTTTCTCCACATCCTTGCCAGCACTTGTCATTTGTTGATTGTAGCCATTCTGACAGGTGTGAGGTGAAACCTCATTGGCGTTTTAATTGATATCTCTCTGATGATTAGTGACTTTGAGCATTTTTTTTCACACATCTCTTGGCCATCTGTATGTCCTCTTTGGAGAAGTGTCTATTTAGGTCCTTTGCCTGTTTTTCAATTGGATTGCTTGTCTTCCTTTTGTTAAGTTGTATATGTTTTTTTATATATTTTGGAAATTAACCACTTACCAGATATACTATTGGCAAATATGTTCTCCCATATAGTGGGCTCCCTTTTCATTTTGTTGGTGGTTTCTTTTGCTGTGCAGAAGCTTTTTAGTTTGGTGTGGTCCCATTTGTTTATTTTCTCCTTAGTTTCCTTGCCCTATCCTAGGAGATATATTGACATATATATTGCTATGAGAAATGTCCGAGATTTTGCTGCCTATGGTTTCTAGGATTTTTATGGTTTTATGACTTGCATTTAGGTCTTTTATCCATTTTGAATTTGTTCTTGTGTATAGTGTAAGTTGATGGTATAGTTTCCATTCTTTTGCATGTACTTGTCCAATTTTTCCAGTGCCATTTATTGAAAAGACGATCTTTATTCCTTTTGTATGCAAGGGTGGGGACTAGGGTAGGGATAGGAAAACAAATCAGGAGACCCTTGTAAAATTCTGGACAAGACATTATGGTAGTTTAGACTCTAACAGTAGCAGGGGTGAGATGAGGTTAATGTCTGAACATATTTGTCAGAATTTGCTGATGTAAGTGGGCATTAGAGAAAGATTCAAAGATGACTATAAGGGCGATGGCTTAAACAACTGAAAAATTTGATCTGCCGTGTATTAAAATGACTTTGGGAGAAACAAATTTTGTGTGACTCCTTTAAATGAGGCTACAGATTTCAAGGGCATTTCCAGCCTGTGGCAAGACACATTCCGTAGTACTACTCTTACACTCTGGAAGAGGGGTTCCTGCCCAAGGCTCTGCTCTAATCCTCCTTCAACTATACCCCTGGCCATGGGTTGAGAAGTCCATGAGGTTAAGGGATGTGCCCATTTAGATGACCCTCTCTTTTCTAGAGCATGTTTCAGGTAATCAGAATTCCAGAATTCCTTGTCCAATGGCCCTAAATCCACTTTCAGGGTTTGTGTGAGCTTCTTCCCAGGGTCCATACTCCTGAGTCAGACCACACCCCAGTATGTGCCCCTCTGTGACAATGGTTGATGTTTTCCTTCAAGGTGTAGCCAGAGCCTATGATGCGAGGAAAAGGGGAGGAAAGCAAGCTATGTGCCACAGGCTAGGGTAGGGGTGGTCACTCTCTCCCTGGAGCTAGCTTAGAACACTAAGGAGTCAGCTTACCATATCATTACAAAGGTATATTTGCCAAAGAGGGGACAGAACTAATTTTCTTAGCAATCCATTAACTAGATTTAGGAAATAAAATCTTGAAATTTTACTGTATATGTGGTCTCTAGGTAGATGTGGGACGTTTAAAATAGAATTAACATAGGGTCCTTGTCTTTAAAAGTGTCCCTGGATCACCCAGCTGGTGTGCTCAATGGTTGAGCATCGACCTATGAACCAGGAGGTCACGGTTTGATTCCTGGTTAGGATACATGCCTGGGTTCTGGGCTTGATCCCGGTGTGGAGTGTGCAGGAGGCAGCCAATCAATGATTCTCTCTCATCTTCGATGTTTCTATCTCTATCTCCCTTTCCCTTCCTCTCTGAAATCAATAAAAATATATTTTTTTAAAAAACTGTTCCAGTATCAGTCCTCTTCCCCATTAGACACTATTAAGCCTCCTGCCTTGGGAAGCACCCTGAGCATGCTGATCCCACCATATGATAATTGCCTGCTTTATTTCCTTGCTCTCTCACCAGCCTGTAGAATTTATTTTTTATTATTTATTTTTTTTAGTAAATCTTTATTGTTCAGATTATTACATTTGTTCCTCTTTTTTCCCCCCCATAGCTCCCCTCCACCCAGTTCCCACCCCACCCTCTGCCCTTACCCCCCCACTGTCCTCATCCCTAGGTGCATAATTTTTGTCCAGTCTCTTCCCGCATCTCCCACACCCCTTTCCCCACCAAGAATAGTGAGTCTATTCCCTTTCTATGTCCCTGATTCTATTATAATCACCATAATCTATTATAATTCTGTTCATCAGATTATTTATTCACTTGAAATCTTAGATTCACTTGTTGATAGATGCATATTTGTTGTTCATAATTAGTATCTTTACCTTTTTCTTCTTCTTCCTCTTCTTAAAGGATACCTTTCAGCATTTCATATAATACTGGTTTGGTGGTGATGAACTCCTTTAGCTTTTCCTTATCTGTGAAGCTCTTTATCTGACCTTCAATTCTGAATGATAGCTTTGCTGGATAAAGTAGTCTTGGTTGTAGGTTCTTGGCATTCATCACTTTGAATATTTCTTGCCACTCCCTTCTGGCCTGCAAAGTTTCTGTTGAGAAATCAGCTGACAGTCGTATGGGTATTCCCTTGTAGGTAACTGAGTTTCTTTCTCTTGCTGCTTTTAAGATTCTCTCTTTGTCTTTTGCTCTTGGCATTTTAATTATGATGTGTCTTGGTGTGGTCCTCTTTGGATTCCTTTTGTTTGGGGTTCTCTGAGCTTCCTGGACTTGTAAGTCTATTTCTTTCACCCGGTAGGGGAAGTTTTCTGTCATTATTTCTTCAAATAGGTTTTAGAATTTAACAGAATGCCAAGCTAGTGGGTAATGTTTATGGGGGACAGGAAAGGAAAGTAGGGTAGGGAAGAAGGAAGAAATGATTAATCAATCATCAAAGTAAAGATGAAACATCATGATATTATCCATAACTGGAGGGACAAATTGATACATGCTCTAGGTGAGGTATAAGTGCTAAGACAGTTCAGCAGTGAAAGTGGGTCTTTAATGCCTCCTACTGGGTGGTTCAGTGGCTGGAGCATATAGCTGACCTTGGATGTCAGGCAACCTCCCTGCTTCTGATCCTCCATCTGTAAAATGGGGCTAATAATACCTCCTAGGGGTGCTGAGAGGATACATGAGATAATATATGCAAAAATTCTTTTACTTTTTCAGAAGAAAGACACTATATAAACCTAAGGTGTTATTATCATTCATTTTAACTCTGGAATAGCATCATCCTGTCATTTTTTGATCCCATAATTACAATACATCAGGTAAGCATGGATTTTAAAATCAAGGGAGCATGACACAATGAACGGAGACATGAAAACTTTGTCACATGAGAACAGCCCTGACAACTTCAAAAGTGCCTTAGGGCTGCATCTATTTCCATATTAATGCAAGCCACAGACATCATTAAGGAGAAAGGCAAACATGTAGTATGTGCTAGACTCTGCTTCATTTGGCAGATACACAAAAATCGTCTGTTTGGGCTTTGTGGGAATGAGTTCCCGCTGGCAATAAGCACTCCTCCTCAAGACGAGGGAGTAAGAGGACTTTTTGTTTGAAGCCCTGAACCACCACTACCCAGCTGAGATAATCAGAGGTCCCAGATTGTGAAGAAAAATTTGAAATCTAGCAACATTCAGTCTCTAGTCCCCTTTTAGATTAGATATCCATGCAGCGCCGTCTTAGACGTTTTTGAATGGCAATTCTAAGAAGCTGTACATGCTAAGTATTGCAATTTCAATATCTTTTGCTAAAATATACTTTACAATGCTTAGGTCTAAAATGTTTTATTTCTTCGTTTAACATCTTTGTTCTTGTCCTTACAAGGACTCACTTATTCCTGTTTAATGGGTAAAAGAAAAAGCACATGGGTTATAATTGGGAGACTTGAGTTTTACCTGAATCCGACGTGGTCAGTTTCCTGATACAAGTGGGGCAACTGGGGTCCTGGGTCCTCTGGCTCAGTCAATAAAGAAAGTCAAGGCCCTGTTTAGATCTGTACAGGAGTTGACAAAGTAGGGATTAGAAGAAAAATGTTCTTTCCAGCTACCTTTCCATCTTTCCATCCACCATTCCTACCCAATAGTGTTCTTTTGAGTGTCCAAGGTTATTTCTGGAATCACCATCAATTTAAGAAATGATATTGGAAAAAACTTTAGTTGCTTCTTTCTGTCCCTGGTGGAAAGCCTTGTGTGTTATGCAGCTTTAATTAACAGTGAAATGTCATTGTTTTGGATGGAGACCAAGACATAGCCCTTGGGGTACCATTTTGGCATACATTGCAGAGATGCACAGTGATGCCATTCCTGACATCCCTCAGGCAACATAATAATGCTGAGCTGAAGTGCACATGGGCAATGAGGTGAGGGCTCTCCTCAGAAATCAGTGTTCTCACAAGGACTCTTAGCTCTGAGAGGCAGCATATGTGCCCTGCTCTGTGGATCAAGTGGGCCCCTTTCATTCATGTCAACAGCTGGGTATATAATGTGCACTGAGCATCATGCCATCAGAGCTCCAGGGGCTCAGGGGACAAATGTTTCCTTTGGCCCAGTTGACTGAAAAAAAATAAATTATTCCATAATGGGTCTGTTGGAGATATTCATGGAGCAGAAAGCATGGGGATTTTCCCTACTCCCTCCAACTTTCCTCTTGGTGCACAGTTCAGCAATGCTTAAGTAGTTTTGCATTTTTTAAAAGGGGGGGGGGGATAATGGGTCTAGTGATACTAATTTTGATTTTTAAAAATTGTTTACTCCAAAGATGGCTCTTGTCTACCCCATCTGGGCAGATCAAAATAAAAATAATCTGATGGTACAATGTAGGTATTCTCTACTGATCCAGATGTGAAATCCATTAAACTTGTTATGTGCCAGATACAGTGGAAGAAATGTTTACAAACATTATTTCATGTAATTCTCACAACCTTGTGCTGTAGTCTCATTTATAGGTAAGAAAACTCAAGTGAGGACTTAGTAAATGGCCCAGCTGGAATTGGAAACTAGGACTTCTAATTCCAAGTTCAAGATACCCTTTCCACCATGGACAAGCTGTGTAGGAAAAATCATAATTCATTTTGAGGATGCCACTTTTTAAGGAAATAAATTTTCCCAGCAACTGGAGAACAGATAGGAAGGGGTAGTCATGAGGGAAGAGGCATAAATCATAAATGAAATCTAACTATACGTTGGCAGTCTCGAGGCCAGTTCCTGTTCATTGATGCATCCCCCAGAACAACACACATCGGACTTCAGAAGTCTTGAAAACTATCTAAATTTTTATATTTGGTTTTCTTGAAAGAGTTGTGTATGAGTTTAAATAACACATTACACAGAGACACATCCTAAAATTCCTAAAGACACAACCTTCTGCTGAAAGACTCCACAATAGCATCTCCTACACACAGTCTCTTTATGTGTGTTTCTGTATGTGTGTGTTTCTCTCTGAGTCTGTCTGACTTTCTCTTTTTTCCCCTGATACCACCACACCCATTGACCCTTCCTCTCTCCAATCCAGTCCTTTCTCTCATGGACTTCACCCCTAACTCATGACCCCCTGCTTCACACAGAGCCTTCAGGTAAGTCTTGTGACAGCAATTAATCCCATAGCGAACAGGTCCTGGAATTTTAGTGAATAAAACTCTCCATCTCATTATATAGGTTAATAAGCTCCTAGATGTTCAGATCCTATGAAATATTAATGACATGCCACAGAGGTTGGAGGCTGAAGATATCTTATACTTGGTGCATTAGATCCTTTGCCAGTTGAACATCAATCAGAAATTAAAACACAGCTTTTCCAAACATATAATACAAATTAGTAGGAAAGCATTGAGCTTCAAAATGTCTGATACAGGATGCAAATTTGGAGAACATTCATTGGCACTTAAAGGATGATAGATTTAAAACTGAATATATATCTAAGTTTCCTACTAGGAAATATGTGGCATGTATTGATTATGCATTAAGAACAAAATTGAATAGGAAGTCAAGAAATAAGTTGTAAAGTTAACATTTAGTGATGGCAGTTTTTTTATAGTATCAGATGTGCAGTAGGTAATATAACTAGCATTACTTTCTAGTCCAGAACTGGGTGGAATCAAGTATCATTCTAGGAGCACAGCTTTCAAGTAAGCCCCATCTCCAGCACCCTCCCCAAAGCTTTCAAAACAGTGGAGAGGTTTGAACACAAACACAGCTCTCTGACAAGGGCTCTTATTTTATGTGTTCCTCAAAAAGTAAATGTAGGTTTAACTTTTACAACCTAGTGTCCTGCATTGACTTATTATGTTAAAAATAGCAACAATGAACACTGAAGAAACCACAGAACAGTTTCTTTTCTTGTGAGGTTTTTCTTTACTCCCTTTGGACTACGTTTAGACACTGAATTGCTGCAATATTGCCATTTTGCTACCTCGCTGGTCCAAGTAGCAAAAGACAAGGCCTGAAGCTTTCTGGTAAATTCAAACTTGTGTGGTCAGTGTTCCAGCCTGGAGCGTCACCTTGCCCAGACAAGCCTTCCACATCCTGGTATACGACCTGCTAACAAATGTCCTGAAATAATCCTCCAGACAACTTTTACACCCAGGGCTTGCAGATCCTAGTCAAAAGTAACAGGTCCTCTGCCATTTAGTACATGGGTTCTCTATCAGGTCAGAGTCCTTCCCACTTCTGCATTTTGGGGAGTAGTTTGGAGATTTCTATGACTATCCAGATTCTTTGTACATTTGAGAAGATTCAACTTTGTCAGATATTAACAATATCAGATATTAACAATATCATTTTTGTTAATATAGACTTTAATAGTTTTTTGTTGTTGTTGTTGTTAATCCTAACCCAAGGATATTTTAGAGAGAGTGGAAGGGAGGGGGAGAGACAGAGGGGAAACATCAGAGTGAGAGAGACAACTCAATTGGTTGCCTCCTCTGTACATGCCCCGATCAGAGCCAGGGACCAAGCCTGCAACCAAGATACATACTCTTGACCTGAATCTAACCCGGGACCCTTCATTTAACAAGCCAACACTCTATCCACTGAGCCAAACTGGCCAGGGCAATACAGACTTTAGAAAATGACTCATTGAGTTCCAGAATATAGAGAAAGTTTCCAGAAAATAAATCACAGGAGGTCCAGCAGATTAAGCTATCACCCTAATCAAAGCATGGACCATGGCCCATGGGCCAGGCCTGGGCTCCACATTCCTAGGTTAGGGAATAATAGTCATGACACTGTAACTTCCTAATGGAGGGATCATAAAACATAGGCTGACTCCACAATTATTCCAAATTCCCTTTTTACTTGCTGCCTTTTCTGAGCTTTCCTTGCAGCTGGAGACAGCCATGGGACACTGTGCTAGGCAATGAAACATGAGCAGAAGTCTCATGGGCCAAACAAGATCTGGACAATTTTTCTTTCTTAATAAAAGGAACCAGCATAACCCGCATCTGCCTTTAGCATCCCCTTGAATGTAGATTCTGTTGCTGGAGATGCAGTGACCATCCAGGGACCATAAGGGGAATGACAAGACAATGGCAGACTCCAGCTCTGGCATCCTCATGCCACGAAACCAATGCCAACAGCTGCCTCCTTTCAGGTACTTTATTAGGTAATGATGAAAAGACTTTTTTTAATTAAAAGAAAAAATATCCATAATTATGTGTGGTAATAAATATTAACTAACTTGTGGTAATCATTTTTCAATGTAGACATATATAAAGTCATTATGATATACACCTAAAAATAATACAATATTTCAATTATATTGCAATAAACATATATGATATGTATATTTAAAGTTTTTAAAAAATCCCTATCTATTTGGACCATTCTATGATGGGTTTTCTGTTACTTGAGCCAAACACATTCATAGAACAGATACAGAGCCTTGCCTGGTGCTTAGCAAAATGCCGAACAACCAAGTAGGTTACGTGGGAAAGCGAGAAACCAGGCTTCAATCATTACCTCAACAGCAATCATTCTAAAAGCTGCTACTCCAATTCCAATCTGCTTCCTGAATTTTAGAACTATGTACCCCACTACCTAAAGGGCACTACCAACAGAATGTTGCAGAGTATCAAACCCCACTTTCTTTTTTAAATATATATTGTATTGATGTATTACAGAGAGGAAGGGAGAGAGATAGAGAGTTAGAAAGATCCATGAGAGAGAAACATCGATCAGCCGCCTCCTGCACACCTCCCACTGGAGATGTGCCCGCAACCAAGGTACATGCCCTTGACCGGAATCGAACCTGGGATCTTTCAGTCCGAAGGCCGACGCTCTATCCACTGAGCCAAACCGGCTATGGCAAACCCCACTTTTTATCTCTAAATCTACTCCTCTGAGTTGCTAATTTCAATTAATAGTAGCACAGTCTCCGGACTGCTGAAGTCAGGATGGGGGCACCATCTTGAACTTTACTCTGTTAGGCTCGAACAGAGTTGCAAAGTCTTCATCAGAGCTACCCCAACATAAAAATAAAAGGCCAAAGTGAGAGGCAACAAGCGTTCTTTGAGATCAAAGAATAGCTATTCAGGAAGCACTGATTCAGGAAGAAACCCAAATAGTGTTCCCATTGTTGTAGGTTTTTGTTTGTTTTCAAATGAAACAGCTTAATTCTCCCCTGAGGGGCATTTACATGGGTCCTCCCCTTCATGTCCTCAGCAGTAGTTTGGACTCTTTAGTTGGAAATGGTTTAGACACAACTCCAACCAGCCCAAGCAAATAAGGGCAATGCTGTGGTTCCCCAAAACCTCCCATCACAAAGGTGGGAGCAGAGTCAGCCCTTGACCCACTGACCTTGGAACAAAATCCCCTAAGGACACGCTCTGCCTGTCAGCCGTCCTCTCTCGGGGCAGGAAGGTGGCTTCACATCGTGGCCACCAGCTTCTCCGCCCAGGAGAGGAAAAGGAGCCTCCTGCCTTAGGTCCAACAAATCCCAGGAAGACGTCAGCAGAAGATTTTGGGGTCCTTGAGGCCAGCCTTTGTGCATATAAAAGACTGTTTTCAGCTACTTTGTTTCTAAGATAAATATTCAATAGACCACGTAATGAAGTTTTTTTTTTTCTTAAGCTTTTAAGTTCAAACTACAAATCTTATTATTCTATCTATAAATCTAATAATATTTTAAGAGGTACTTTACAATTTTGGCAATTAAGTTCTCTTAAAGAGTCTAAATCGCATTTATAAATGTAACATAGACGACTTTCTTTTTAAGTACTTCAAATGCTTGACTAACAAGCAAAGCTTTCCCAAGTACCTAGGCAGTTCTTATAAACCTAATAAATTAAACTCTTAAATATCGTGACCCCAAAGTTCTCTTAAATCTTTCAATACTGTTTACAAACTTATCCAACCTCTCTTGCAACTTGCAACTTGCAACTTTAAAGCTTTTTAGTCTGAAGTCAACCACTTAATTAGCCGTTTAAACTAGAATCACATGGCTAATTATAAGGTCAACCATGCCAGGATCTCTTAAACATTAAAAACGCATTACAAACATTACAATTTCACCGGCAGACATATAGGGATTGTCTTAAATTAGACACAAAAGCATTAAAAGTATGGGTTTTGTTTATTTCATCCTCTCTGTAGTTCACTTGAAAAATGTTCAAGGTTGGATAACACTTAACTGATAAGGAAACCGTTTTTGTCATTTGCAGCAAATTGGAGCTACCTTCTCACTGGAGGGCACTTTTCATTATGCAGAGATACAGGCAAGACATGAGCTCAGGAGCTGAAAACTTGGACTTCACAGTCCTCACTTTCCTGACAGCCATTGAGGACACTGAGCCTGTGTCCCACAGAGGAGACCCAGGTGGCTACACTAAGTCTCCTGAGAAGAGCTAAATATTCACCTAATTCATCTGTAATGTCCCTCACCAGTTTTCACCAGATTTCAGTCCAGGGATTTCCTAATCTCCCACCTAGATTGTGTTCATCGCCTGGCTGGACTCGGCTCCTCTACGCAGGGTTCAATCCTGGCCTGCCTGCACAGGGGCTGCAGCTTCTAAGGCCATTTAAAAGAGGGAGCAGGAGTGCTCTGGCCAGTTTGGTCAGTCGCCCACCCACTAGGCCAGGTGGGGAAAGTATCTGGTTTTGCACTTTTTGTTCCTTGGTCCACAGAGAGGGAAAGAAGAGAGAAGCAAGGAAGTCACTGCTTAGAGAACCACAAGCAGCCTCCAGCAACGGTTCCCCCTTCACCCACCCCACTCATTCTTTCCCAGTCCGTCTTCTATGCTACAGCCAGTGGGATTTTCCCCAGATGTGAATATGACTGCGCTCCTCTTTCAAACTCTTCTGTGGATTTCATCACCTAATGTCTAGATCATGACCAAGGTAGATTAGTGATACATAAGGCCTCTGTTGATATAGCGAGAGGACCCCCTCTTCAACCTCATCTCCTCATACTTTCCCTGCCATTTCTTAACTTCTGAGCATCTTCTCTACTCACAATTCAATAAATTATACAAGTATAATTTATTGTATCAGCTATAATTGCTGATTTACAGTGTTCTAAATAGGCTATGACCTTTTATACCTTTTTTTCCTTTGTATACGCCAGTCCCTACACCTACAAAAAAAAAAAAGACAAAAAAAAAAAAGCTTTTTCCTGCCTTATTTCCTTACTAAAACCCTGTTCATACTTTAGGAATTTATTCCAGGATTTCCCTCCACACCTCGCTCCCTGTGAGCTGTGCCCTCTTCTGGGGCCCCAGAGCATCTTTGTGCTTTATTGCAGTGCTTATAACAATACTGGCAATTCTTTGTCAGCATATCCACTCACTAATTATCAGCTCCTTGCAGGCAAGTTTATGCCTTATTGTTCTTTATATGCTCAGTACCTTCAAAATACCTGGCATATAGGCAACCTCAATAGAGACCTCTTTTGTGAGGCCTCTGAAACTAATATAACTGAAATGTGGGCATAATTAATATATAACACAATGCACAACAAAAACTCATGACCGTGTGTGTGTGTGTGTGTGTGTGTGTGTGTGTGTGTGAGAGAGAGAGAGAGAGAGAGAGAGAGAGAGAGAGAGAGAGAAATGAATTTGGGAACAATAGTTAAATCAATGAATGACCACAGAACAAGCACAGGCAAATGAGGGGCATGGAATATTCCAGGCTTTTTATATTCCTTCTAAGTAATAATAATAGCAAATGGTGAAATAGTGTTTACTGTGTGCCTGGTGTTAATCACCACACATTAGTTAAATTACTCCTTGCCAAAATCCTGTGAGATACATACTATTTTCCTCTTATTTTTAAAAATATTTTTTGTTGATTTCAGAGAGGGAGAGAGTGATAGAAACATCAATGATGAGAGAGAATCACGGATCAGCTGCCTCCTGCACGCCCCAAACTGGGGGATCGAACCCACAACCCAAGCATGTACCCTGCCTGGAAATCGAACCACAACCAGATGGTTCATAGGTCAACACTCAATCACTGAGCCATGATGCCAGACTATTTTTCCTCCTTTTAAAGAGGAGAAATCTAAAGAACAGAGAGGTTATGTAACTTACTCATGCCCAAATATATACAGCTTACCTGTTTGAACACTCAGTGGCTTATAATAAGATGGGACCAGGTAACAACAAGCCAATAAATGAAGGTGACAGAATAAAAAGAGTGAATGGAGAATCCAGGAGAAGATGCCTCCAAGGAATGGCTTTTGCATGAGAGAATTTATTAACATTGTTTCCTGTCTGTGGTCTTACCTGAATGAACCCCATCCAATGGCTAATGGACAAGGTCCAGATCTTAATATTTGATTAGATCCATTACAATAGCCCATGCTGTCTTCTAATCGGTTTGACAAAAGCATAATTAGCAATCCCAATGACTCTCACCTAAACAAAAAGATTTATATTAACTTTAACATAATTAACTAGTTTAAACTGGAATACTATTACATCAGCAAAGATCAGCCTCCAGCTTGTTGTGCCCTTGGCTGACCTGCAGTATCTCCTCAAATACGTATCTTTTCATGCCTTTGCTGACTGTCACTAGTGGTTCTATATCTCACCACCAGAGTCAAGCTAATACAGAATGTCAAAGAATGAACAGACCTATGTTTCCTGACTCTAGGCACTCCTGTCTGTTTCTTTGTTTGAATCTTTATAGTTTCTTCTGAACTGAAAGGCTGTTACTCCAACTGGTCACTCTTTGGGTGGTCAGTCCAAACTATTGACAGGTCTGTTAGCAAGGAGGAAGGGAACAGGAAAATGACTCCTGGCTGGACTTCCTGTAGCAGGGAATCTCTGGGATGGGTTTCTGCACTTGTGACATCAGTTGGCACCGTGAACTGACAGGTGAGGCTATGAATTAAGATTATAGAAAGTGAAGAGAGAATTAGTGGAACAACACCTTTCTGTTTTAATCATGTGCTCATACATGTTCCTATTGACTTTTTAGTTTGAGAAACAAGGCCATTTCCCTAGTTACAAATACAGGATGGATATGCCTCCATGAGTTTTTAGGGTGATAAATGTCGTGTGTGTGTGTGTGTGTGTGTGTGTGTGTGGTGTTTGGAAGAGGCTGTGCAGATTTCTGTAATTAATAAATGTTTTAAACTGGTAACTGCTATTATATTTATATTAACCCTCCCTTCTTAATATTCAACAGATTCCTTTATGCTTATTAATTAGGGTCTAGTTTGAAAGTATGTTGCTTATAAAACTTGCTAAGATATATCGGGCAAATATTTTATTCTCTTTAGACCCTCAGCCATGTCATCCTATCTAATAAAGAGGGAATATGCTAATTAACTTCCCTGCCCTCAAATATGGCGGCACCCACAGCCAATAAGGAGGGAAAATGCTAATTGACTGCCACGCCCTCAAAGATGGCGATGCCCACAGCCACAAGATGGCCGGCAGGGGAGGGCAGTTGGGAGTGACCGCACTGACAGGGGAGGGCAGTTGGGGGTGATCGGGCTGGCAGGGGAGCATTTAGGCATCGATCAGGCTGGCAGGGGAGTGGTTAGGGGGTGATCAAGCTTGCAGGCAGAAGCGGTTAGGGGCAATCAGGCAGGCGAGCAGTTGGGAGCCAGCAGTCCCAATTGTGAAAGGGATGTTGACTGCCGGTTTAGGCCTGATCAGTCGGACATCCCCCAAGGGGTCCCAGATTGGAGAGGGTGCAGACTGGACTGAGGGACAACCCCCCTGCCCAGTGCACAAATTTTGTGCACCAGGCCTCTAGTTTATAATATAAAGGTTGAGGCAAATCATCTCCATGCTCCCTTCTAGCTTTCCAGTTCTAGAATGTGAGATGATCAATAAATACTTGTTGGTGCATTATAAATGTCTTCCATTTGCAATACTTTTGACATCCACGGACTAATTTGTTTGGAAATAAGACTCTCCAGGGGAAGAAAGAAAGGGTGTGTCATACTATTAGCAGTTGGTTACTTGCTGATCTCTTTCTCTGGCTTGGTCCCAACACCAAATCAATTGGCAGTAAAGGTAACCAATAATAAGGTGATTCTTCTGTTAAAGGAAGACTAAACTGATGGATGACAGTCTCACCCACTTTCTCCAGTCTGGGCATGCTCATTCACCTGGAGCAGGTAGCATGTTTGTTGGAAAGTGCACAGTTGGATCTACACCTAAGGCCTCCCCTGGAATAGGCTAGTGTCCTTCTAAAATTCAATCCTCTCATTTAATTTTCTAATTAACTTAGATTCATTGTTGACCCTCTGTTCACTAGAAACCTTTGGCAAAAATTATAATGGCTTGCAAAAGGGTCTCCTAACATGTTAGACTCTTCCCTGGTCATTGTGAAGTGATTACTTTGTTTTATTGGAGAAATATTTCTGATTTTCCCCAAGTCTGATTCCAAGGACAAAAACTAAAGGGCATAAACATTTTTCTGGATTATGGGCCACTGCCTTCATTAGCTTGGCTGCCCTTTCTGTTCTGGACTTCTGCTTATACACTTCTCACAGCTCTGACGCCTCTGTTCAATAAGTCTTGTCATTCTTGGCTAATAAAATTGGTCTTATGCCAAGCCAACCATTCTCTCAAATCCTGGGTGTCTCATCTCATCACATCTTCCTTTTATCACTGAATCAAGTACAGTCCTGCTTGAGCAATGTTGTGTATGCGTTTCTTTGTTCTGTCCTACAAATACAAACCTCTTCCAACGTACGACTGAACCAATTTCTCAATTATGATTTTGTTTCTTCTTACTTTCCTACAGCTAAGGAAGGTTCTAAGATTTTTGATATGCATTTCTATTTATTACCTTTGAACATATTCAATCACTAAAATAATTCTTATTCTCTATAAGTGCATCAATGTGCTTAAGAACCTCATCTACCTCTGGGACATTCTCCTTCTTATTAGGAGTATTTCAGTCTGCATTATAGACCAGATGTTCAACTTCTCATTTGGCTTCCCCCATAACCCTATGAGCCAAGAAATCTGTGTTGCTTAGTCCCTTTTGCTATATTGCCCATTGGATATTTAATTAAATTTTATACACATGCATACGTATGTATAAAATGCTAAATGTGATATGATGCATTTTTGTATGTTTTTTGTTCATTTAATACAGATTTTTTTGTTCTTTCTTTTTGTCAGCTTTCTTCTCCCCCGTACTACTCACCATTGTTCTCACTACATTATTCCCTTCATCCCAACTTCTGTATCTCATTTTAACCACATAATATAGATCTTCCTATATTTTCCATATTTATGTAATTGTATACAAACATGAATATACATATATAAATATGCAGAAATAAAAGTTGTATTAGACAGAGTCTCAGAAGGAAACAGATGGTAACTTCCAATTAAGATAATTCAAGAATAATCTAATAATGAGATTATTTATAAAAGTGCAGACTTTTCCTATCAGAAAATAGGATTAAAGCTACAATGCAGGGCTATTAACATTCCTAAAACTAATGGAAGGGGGAGAGGAGGCAATTGCCAGAAATAGGACAGCCATATACAAAGGGCTGTCTTAAGAGATGGTGTGATATTAAGACACTCAGCCAGTTCTGACCTCCTTCTCCTACAACTTCTTCCAATTGGCTGAACCTGACCAGAAGTAATTAGTTTCAGAAAGCCCATTGGTCTGGGCCATAAAGACTGGTATCTCAGGGTGCAGATTGGAAGTGGATAGGGTAGAGAGTGGGTATGCTGGAGAGGAATGAAGACATCTGGTTTAGGATTGTCTGTGTTGTTGTTATTATATATTACATATTACATATTACATATTACATATTACATAGTACATAGTATATAGTATATAGTATATATTACATATTACATATTACATATTACATATTACATATTACATATTATATATTATATATTATATATTATATATTATATATTATATATTATATATTATATATTATATATTATATATTATATATTATATATTATATAAGGTATGTGTGTGCACACGCACGTGTACTTTTAAGTATACATTTTTATTTAAATACATTTTGCCAGATTGCTTTCTACAGGGCTCTTCACATTAACAAAGTATATGAGTATACCTCTCTCCTCATCCACTCCCAGAAGTAGGTGTTATGGTCTTTCTAATTCTTGCTAGTCTTGGGTAAAGTGATACCTCATTGTTACTCTACTCGGTATTTTCCTAATAAATATTGAACTTGACTATATTTTCCTGTGTTGGTTGGCCATGTGGGCAACCATCCGGACTTTAACCCACTGGCTTGTTTTCTGGTAGCCTCTTTTAGGATTGTGATTGCTTTCTGATATTTGTGTCCAGCTGACCATGGCTGCTGAAAGCACTGTCCATTTCTAGTAGTGGATGCAGTGGTGATGTTCTTTATTTGTCCTCACTCTTGTGCTTTTCACCTATTGGTGCTGCTTTTCTCTCTGGTGTCCATGAGCAAAGCTGAGGAATTTATTCTCTTTAGTAGGAGAACTGGTGTTCTGGTCAGAATTCCATCTCAAAATAGTTTTCCTTCTGAGTAGTGTAAGTATGGATGTCTCTGGAAACAGTGGCTCCAAAGCATTGCTTACTGACAGCCACTTCTCTTACTACTGCCTTGTAGGCTATTATATGACTTTAATAGTGCTAAGTTATCACTCACTTGAAATGCATCCTGTAGAAAATAAGGAAACCAATGTTTTATGCCTACCTATTGTGTCAATCTTTGTGCCTTTATCACTTCACTTAATGGAGATCAAGGCATAATAAACACTAATGTGCCAGTTCCAACTTAACAGGACAGGGTAGGGGGCCTGAGACTCTGCATTTCGACAAAGCTTCCAGGGATACAGATGCTACTAATTGGGTGACTCCCATTTAGGGTAACCAGAAGGTAGATAAAAGAGGTGTCAGTAGACTGAGCAGAATATAAATAGATTAAGGTGTCCTATAGTTAGTTAATCACAGTCTGCCTGTGTTTAAAACTTCTGGAATCAAGCTGACTGGTGTGCTTGGTTTTTTGTCTCCAGAACTGGAAACCTTGTGTGATGGCATCAGTTTACTTGTTTTTTCTACAGAAGATTCTAAAATCCTCTATGGCAGAGGCTGTGTTTTGCTCATCTCTATGTGCCTGGCCTTGCACAGTGCCTAACACACAAATGTTTACCAGAAGACAAGTGGCAGAGTTGCACAGTTAAGCAAAATGTGTGAGGCCTGACACAGACCCATAATCTTCAAACTTGACTGTGCATATTAGAGGAAGCAGGAAAGACGCTTCTAGCACATGGCACAGAGTAGAGAATTCCTGAGCTGCAGCTCTCCTAATGTAGAATGTCACTTTGCTGTGGGTACCTAAACTACTTCCCAGATCAGTGAATCACTGAGCAACTAGGCTCATAAAATAATTTATGGCAATCAACCTAAAGCAGAGGCACAGCTCAGACTCCTTGGAGTAAAAGAAGGCAAGAGGATGGAAATGTTGTCTGGAAGAGCATTGATTAGGCATCTCTCTCTGCCTCTGGGCACCTCTGGGTACAGAGATGAATAAAGTAGACAGGATCTTGCCTTCATGCAGCTCACAGAGAAGCTCACATAGCAAAGCAAGAACAGGATAACAAAATAAGAGCAGCCACATACTAAGTGGGCCAGGTCTTGTGTAAGGGCTGGCACCTCCCATACATTATCTTATCATATTTAAACTTCACCACAGTTCTGTGGCAGGGGGCAGCATCCTCTTTTTTAAGATGAGAACAGTGAGGCTCAGATATGCTAAGTAATGTGGGCAATCCACAGGCAGTGAGGGTCAGAATCAGGATTTATGTCAAGGTCCATCTGATTTGTTTTAGTTTTCATTCAACAAGAATTAATTCAGCGCCTGTGTTAGAATAGGCAGTTAGTTAGATATTAACAAGAGAGGTGGGAGTGAGTGGAACCAGATATCGGATTAAGCCTGATTAAGTAGGAAAAATAGCTTTACAGCTTCCCTGGGGAGTAACCAACATCATTCCACCAAACAGAGCAAAACATCAGAGTAGGCAGGAAGGATGGCTTTTCAGTCACACTGGGGAGTCTGCCCAACTAATGATGGGGAGGGAGAAAACGGAGAGGGAATTCCTTTAACTAAGTGCAGTAGAAGCCAAGATGGTGACCATTAAAGGAGGGTGAGGCACAATCCTGGTAAAATTTGGGGGAAAGATTGGATAGGGGAAGGGCAAGAAATCCTGATAAATCCAGGAAAGAGATTGGATAGGTGGAGGGCACAAGCATAAGCTCAGGAAAATGACTGGATGGTTTAAAGAAAGCCTGTTTTTTCCCAAACCCAAGGAAATATAAGGAAGCTTAACAAAGGCCTCGGGGGCAACCACTGCCCTCTAGCCTGCCTGCAGAAGGACCATGACACAACAGGAGAACCCATTTATCCGGTAACACCTGCTCTGGGCTGGTACAATGCTAAGTTCCAAGACCATGTTTTTTTCTACTATAGTGGCCACCTCTTATTGTTTCTCCCTCCTTTTATTTTTGAATAAAAGCTCAATATCTCCGAGTGGTTTTTATCTACATATTCAAATGAAAAACAGAGAGAGTGGGGGAAAGAATGATACTAACTAGACAGCTCATATCCCTAACCACTTTTTTTCCTGAGGAAAAAGAAACAATATATTGTCAGGTTTGTTTATATAATCAGGTACCTCATTTGAACCAAGTTATTGCCAACTCTCACAAAGGGTTAGACACTGTATCGTGTGTGTGTGTGTGTGTGTGTGTGTGTGTGTGTGTGTGTGTGTGTTTGAGACGTTTCTGAAACCTTTTGAGAAATATTATCTGATGATAATGTAACACTTACTGAATAAGTGAATAAACTTCCTTGGTTTTTGACATCAGTTAAAGAGCTAAAAAATATGCATTTTCTCAGTGCTGTGTGGGCACACAGGCTCATTCTCTCTTTGGATTGTGCCATGTTATTAATTAGCTGCTCTCTCCCCATCTCTGTCAGTGCAGCTTGCAAAGAGTGGTAAACTATTAACTTCCAGTGACAGGAAGCTTAAATAACAACCCTACCCTGGTTGCAAAATTTGCAAGTTGAATTCCAGGAGAACAATTCTTTTGTATGGCTGAGCCCTGCTGGGGGATTAGCAGGCATGGTGCAGGAAGACTCACTCAGCCCTCTGGATCCTTTACAACCTGCCTTTGTTTTGTGAACCTTAGGCCCAGCCACCAAAAAAATGATGACCCCATGTTCTCTCATCTTTCCCTAACATGGCGGGTAACCACGGCGATAAAGAGGGCCTGTGGGAGGAACAAAGCCAACCTGGTGTTTTGTTCTGTCACTGTTTTTACTCAGTGGCAAAACGCTTTATAATAAAGCAATACAGTTGGAAACATCAAGTCAATGCAAGCTGTAGGCAGCTCAGGGGAGGAGAGGAAATTCTGTGACTCAAGGAGACACTGCAAATCTCTCCAGAAATCAACCAGCTGAGAAAAGGAGCTGATTTTAAAGTCACCGATATATTCTTTTTTTCACTTAATCTTTATGGAACACTGTTAATTAGCTGTGACTCTTATGTAATTATCTCAATATAGGAAGGCTAGTACGTACTGAAAAAGGCAATCTCAAAAGGCAAATATGGGTTTCATTAGTTTTGAAGTATGGTAGCAATCATCTCAGGTAGAAACTATAGTTTAACTTTAACCCTGCTGTTTGGTTTCTATATTTAATTTGCTTTGTTTAATAATAGAAAATTTACTTTGATTTTCTGAACTTATATATGCTATCCCATTGATTGTGATCTTACTGGTTATCGAAGCACATTCTTCTGTACCTGGGAAACAGGACAGCACAATTATCCTAAATTGCCTCAGTGGCCACAGATAATGGTTGACTCAGTGGTCCCAAGACCAGGACAGCAAAATTACTCTAAATTGCCTCGATGGCTCCAGATAATGTGTTCCTGTCAACTCAGTGGTCCCAATACCTGAGGGCTCCAGATAATGTGTCCCTGTCGACTCAGTGGTCCTAAGACCCAAGGGCTATAGATAATGTGTTTCTGTCAACTCAGTGATCCGGAGACCAAAAACTATAATTTAGCTAACATGCTTAAGTCTGCTTCTGTAAACTGCTTTTTGCAAACCAGGTTCCTCATTCCAAACCCTGGGATGTAATCAATACCTTTGTGATCTTTGCCTTTATAAATCTGATGTTGGGGCTAGGGAGGGCACTATGAGATTTGGGAGAGCAAAATGCCCCCTCATAGTCCCGGATTTGCAATAAATGTGACTCTTTAATTCGACTTCTTGAGACGTCCTTGTGTGATTCGCGGGGTACATTACAACAGCTTCAAGTATATTATTTAAACTAAAAGGAGGTGAATATGGTGAAATCAGAAATATTGATAACCATTGACACTGTTGTTCATGCTCCAGATTAAAGTGGGGAGTTAAAGTGATCTTTACTGGAGCTTCCTATGTGTTCAAGATTCCTGGCAGTCTCTTCTCCTCTGTTCCCAGATGCACTTTCCAAAATGTGAAACATGTTTTACTAACTCTATCATCTAGTCTATTAATCAGTCCAATATTTATCGAGGAATTATATTCTTTAAGTTGGGGAAAATACATACAAAAATACAATATACTGTCATATTCCCCTTAAAGAGATTATAATCTACTTGGGATGTATAGGGTATGTGTGCAAATCTTAATCAGAGTAACTTAGGAAACTATGGATTGACTCTAAGTTGAGCTTTGTTTGTGCAATAATTTTTACCCTGGACTCCCACAAGAACTTGAGAACATACTCATCAATTGCAGATAACAATAGAGACTTAAACTTATATGTCTCTTGGAATATTAATTTTTAAATATGATTTGATCTTTCATTTGGAAATAGTGGCAGAATTAAGTTGCAAAAAAGTTCCAATAGGTTGTAATAATAGGCTAAATTTTTTTTTCCAAAATGTATTTTATTGATTTTTTACAGAGAGGAAGGGAGAGAGATAGAGAGTTAGAAACATCAATGAGAGAGAAACATCCATCGATCAGCTGCCTCCTGCACACCCCCCACTGGGGATGTGCCCGCAACCAAGGTACATGCCCTTGACTAGAATTGAACCTGGGACCCTTCAGTCTACAGGCCAATGCTCTATCCACTGAGCCAAACCGGTTAGGACAATAGGCTAAATTTAACATGGTTAACTTTAACCAATTTAAACAGGAAGGTCTGCATTCAGAGGATGGATGAAATTCTAAGCTTTGTGAGACTAGAGACAGAGTGTGTCTACTTCATCTGGGGTCGATATCTCCAGTGCCCAGCACAGTATTTCTGACATAGTTGTTGTACAAAGGAAACTGCCCAAGTTATGAAGCTGGTGAATGAGAAGTGCTGAGAAGATTGGGCAGTGGTTGATTCTGCAGGAACAGCAGAGGGAACATTTGACCTGGTGGGAGTACCAGGAAAAGTCACACAAAGAAGGGATACTTGCTTAAAGGAAGGGTTTTCATATCCCTCCATGTGTTTTTCCATTATTGGATTGACCTATTCTGTTTGAAACCCATTAATGAGAAAGGGAAACCCATTAGAAGGAAAAGGAAGGAAAGAGAAGGGAAGATGAGTGCATCTAAGGTAAAAAGTATAAGTCTTCTCTCTCTAAACTCTTATGTTCACTATATGAGTATATATTACAGGTATTTGTGTAATATCTATATACATTATATATATATATACACACACACACACATTATATATAATTATATATATACATTATATATAAAATATATCAATATATATAAAAGCCTAAGTGACCGACTATCCAACCATTTGACTGTTCGCCTGGTAGCCATCAAGTGCAATGACCACCAGGAGGCTGGTGCTCCAACCAGTAGAGGAGGGAGGCCGATTCCTTGTGGAATCGCCCGTGGATTAGGTTGCTGCTGTGGCACTGTTGACCCCGAATCTGCTTCACCCACACCCCGGGCCCAGAAAGGAGGGAGCCTGATTTTGGGGTGCGTGACCAGAGAACCACCCTCTCGCAATCCAGGACCCTTCAGGGGATGTCGAAGAGCTGGTTTCGGCCCGATCCCTGCATTGTTGTATATCTTGCTTTTTCACATAATATAGACCTGGAGATCTGTATTTGGACATAGTGCAGTCATTGTTCTTTTTTTGTTCTCCCAGTTGTATAATATTCCATTGTATGTATAATATATAATATATAATATATAATATATAATATATAATAATTTATCCTGGTCCCTGAGATGGGTATCTGCTTCACTTTCATTATTTTGCAGAGATAAACATTGCTGTAATGAGTGGATATATATATATATATATATATATATATATATATATATAATCTTTTGGCTATCATTAACATTCCAATACCATATTGCAATGTTAATGGTAACCAAAAGATTTTGAACAATATGAGGAAAGAATATAGACAAAGGCAGGGAGGAAGAAGGAATGGCCCAACAACATGGAGAACTGCAAGTAATTTAGTCTGGCTACAGGCTAGGATGCCCCAGGGGGAGCAATGAAGAAGAATAGAGTGTCTTGATGGGAAGACTTAATTTTACATAATAAAAAAAATCAATCCTCATGTTTTAAAGACTATCATGAATGATTTTCCTCTGTCTTAGAAAGGAAGAGCATTCAGAAAATACTCCTTATTGACTTATCTAAGGAAAGGATCAGAACACAAGCAATAAAAATTTTGTGATGCATATGCATGTTTTCTATCTTAAAGGTTGAAAGGTTTAAAATAAGAGCTGCATTTAAAAAATTACTTACCTTCCTATTAATTTCACAAAGACAATTAGATCTTTTTTTATGCTATTGCATACCCAGGCCATATTTATAACCTTCTAGCTGTTCCATATAGGGAAAATATTTTAAGTAAATATCTATTTTTCCTTAAGTTTATTTGAGATAAAGTTTTGTCAAATATACTGGGTCAATATATTTCCTTAGTTTTTGATCCTGACAAAATATAATTATCATCACCTGACTGTAGAGCTTGATGGGTGTGAACTTTATATGAATACCTTGTACTACTTTCAAAACACTTTAATAACTATGAAATATATTTGCTTTGTAATAAAGCATCCTGAAAGTTCTAGAGTTTTTAGAAAAGTAAGTTTTCGGTTTTGCCTGCAGGAAAGTTGTTTGCTAATGTTCATCAGAATTGAGTGAGTTCCTAAAATCACGTTTTAAATAAATGAGATGAAATGTAAAAGATTAACCACTTAAGTCCTAGACAGGATGGGGCAGGCCTGGGCTCAATAGATACTATAACTTTCTTAACTGGCTTCTACAAAACAGAAGAATTAACCAACACTTATCATTGCTTCTGAAAAACATGCCGACAAAGCACACCTAGCCAGGGGGCTTTAGCCAGAGGAGCCATGCACTTCTGTCTCATGAGTTAGTCCTGTGCTTACCCTGTAACAGATAGGTGCACTGTTGAACCTATGAAGCCAGTTGCACAGGTGTTACTGTTACAGGGGAATTCCTTCTTCTTTTTTCTCACTCCTTGAATCCATAATGAGGGATTTTCCCAAGCACTCTCCAAACCTCCCCCCTCTTCTTCATTCATTCTGCCCCTAGGGAGGTAGAGTAATTTACAAATGGTACAGGGGCAGGGGTAATGAGCTGGTGGGCTCAGCTTTGCTTTTCTCTATTGGATTAGTGTGCTGAGTTCTGCTCACCCAAGACCTCAGTTCCAGTTGAGGAGGGCCACCCTAAGTTCAGTGCTTCTTGGGACTGGGTGGTTAACTCTCAGCTTAACTCCTACTTGTACTATTAATTTGGTTAATACACTTAAAATCCAGTCCTTCAACCTTGGCTTCTGTCATTATAAAAGTGATATTCTGACCTCAATATTGGCTCTTTTTTATTTTCCACTTGTTCAGAAACTGGTTAGAAAAGAGGGGTGTTAATTATTGAGTCTCCTTTTATAGACTGCAATAATTTTAATTACATTATTTAATTCAATGTTACTTAAATTGAAGAAATATGATTAGAATTATTGTCTCAACTAAGCTGAATACTTTGGAAAGACTTGACAAAGGAAAGTCATTTAATAAATACTAATTGATTTAAGTGTGAGCATGACAACTGTAAATGTTTGTTAAAAGTTATAAAAACCCATGTTCTTTATTCATATTACTTCTCCAGTGTTTTAAAATGTTCCCTTAATTTGAACAAACTGAACTGCAACTCATGTATGCAGTATAATGCTTTTAATGGTGTACTTTTTGTAACACACAGAATTTCAATGAGCTTACCCTCATCAAAAGTCCTTGACTCTTCCTTAAAAAAATGACAAAATTTGCATATATGTGTGTGCTTCCAGTCAACCAACATGTTTAAAGCTTTTTTTACATTTTTCCTTTTAAAATCAACTTCTTTTTAAAAAGAATATTTTGATCCTGGCTGGGTAGTTCAGTTGGTTAGAGCATTGTCCCTATATGCCAAAGTTGCAGGTCCAGTCCCCAGTGAGGCCACATACAAGAATTAACCAATGAATGTATAAATAAATGGAACAACAAATCTCTCTCTCTCTCTCTCTCTCTCTCTCTCTCTCTCTCTCTCTCTCTCTCTCAAATTAATAAATGAAAATTTAAAAATAAAAAATATCTTTTGCACCAGAAAATGTCTACTAGAGTTTATTTTCAAATGTTTCCAGAATATTAGGGGCCAGGAAATGTTTGAGAATTCAGTGAAAGCTCTGTTTCTCCCCTAGAGTGCACGTGCGCACAAAGCCACAGCTCACAGATCCCATGAAGCTCATCTTTGCTTGAGTTCAATGAAAAACTTCCCATCTCTAAGTGTTACTTGCTGGCTAGACTGATATTTCCCAACATTACAGGATAGCCCTCAGATAAAGCAAAACTGATCTGAGGCCACAGAAGTAAGAATTTGTTGCCCACTTTATTCTGATCTCATCTTTCTATATATTGAGAGGACTGTTTAAAGGTCAGACACCATATTTTAAAAACAACCTATTTGAAAGACATGGCTCCGATAATGCATGACCAATGACTGGAGAGGATTAATCTGAACAAAAATGATTTAGGAATGAAGGAGATCTATCCTTGATAATGGGGGTCTGGCATGAAGGTGTGGGCTGTGCCGTGTTGTTTCGGTAGGTAGAATGTGGAACAAGAGGCAAAAGCTAATCCAGGTTCTGGATTAATTCTGAACACAGATTAAACAGACAGAGGTTCATGGGAATGGCACAGACATATTTCTACTGAGCCCTATTTGTCCCAGAAATAAACAGCTCAGCAGTCACACACACACACACACACACACACACACACACACACACGCACGTGCGCGCACAAGCAAGTTCTCAAGTGGTCTAGAGCCATGGTCAGCAAACTGTGGCTCGCGAGCCACATGCGGCTCTTTGGCCCCTTGAGTGTGGCTCTTCCTAAGCCTTAGGAGTACCCTAATTAAGTTAATAACAATGTACCTACCTGTATAGTTTAAGTTTAAAAAATTTGGCTCTCAAAAGAAATTTCAATCATTGTACTGTTGATATTTGGCTCTGTTGACTAATGAGTTTGCTGACCACTCTTCTAGAGAAACCTTAGTCCTAGACACCTGTTCTAATTTTTAAAATAAATTACTTACAATGATAGTAAAACACATTAAGAATCTATATGTGCAATGCACGTACTGGCCTCATTTAATGTAACTTACATTAAATGATACAACAGGATATATTTTTACCCCCGTATATTAGAGATGAAAAAACTAGGCTCAGAGAAGGTAAGTAAACTACCCAAGATCTTATGCTAGAAAGTCAAAGATCCACATTTTGGTTTGTTTCAAAATCCATGTTTCATGTGTTAAGTTGGGAAAGAATGGGAATTACATACAAAGGGAACAAGTAACCTCATTCCTCAGTTAACAGGAAATGACAAGCCTTCTCTGCTGTGTTCCCTCAGAAGTGTAAAAATTGAAAATATGAAATACAGCCCCTGACTCTGCCTCGCTGGGTGGAGCAGCGGCCATAAACCTTGGGCAGGAGGCCTCTGATATCTACTCTCCCTCACAGCTTCCCTGACCACCTTTTCTCCCCACTTCTCAAACAACAACCACAAAGAAAAATAAACCATCAAATCACAACTCTGCCCCTCATACACACACTCAGATGCACCTATGAGCTCATTTGTTGAGGTGAGGTGTCACTTTGGGGAGTAGGGAAGTATCAGAAAGGAGGAGGACAGTGAGACTTAGTTGCCCATAAATCACCTAACTCAGCGCTTTGCCTTTTTTCAGTGGATCTTCATGGATGCCTTCCTCTGCAAAGAGCTCTTGCTTGACATAATACCTAGTAAATATAGAGCAGAGCTATGGCCCTGAAGGAGCTAAAGAAAGCTTTCCCTTTTGTGTCTAAGGAATGTTTGGTTCAATTTGTAGCTAGAAGGAAAAATCAATACATTTCACTCTCTTCTGGATGTCTGGGAAGAAAAACTGGAAGATGGTGATTTTAAGAAAACACAAAATCCTTTGATTTGTTACTTGGTGTCTTTGGGCATGCAGCTAGAAACATGGTGGAAGAAGGTGGGGAGCACGCATTCTCAGAAGCAAGTCTACTGAACACTCCCACCTCCCAATGGGGCTCTGGAGGGCACTGGTTCAGTCTTCACTTCCCCAGACATCATATTTGGAAAATATCATACATCCTCTTACATTCCCCATGTTCTAGCTCAGTTACTAAATGAACCAGAAACAAATTGCTTTAGGGCTACATCGTCCTTGTTCCTCATTCTCTTAAGGTCCTCCTACTCAAGGTGTAACCTGCAGGTCAGAAGCATGGGCACCACCTACCTAAGAGTTAGTGAGAGATACAGAATCTTGGGCTCTATCCCAAACCTACTGAATCAGAAGTTTAATTTGGATAAGAATCCTTGATGATTCATGTATATAGACATTAAAGTTTGAGAAGCATTGCCTTGGACCATAAAGAACTAAACTCATGTATTTTAAGGTCAGCAATAGAGTGGGGGAAGATGCAAAAAAAAGGTTGTCAACTGTAGTCTCTAAGGGATAGAGAGAAACTCTGACATCTATTCTTCCTCCACTCAAGAATGTGGTGACTAAAATTATTGGTCCATCAGTTATGAGTAATTTGGTCTATTAACTATCAATGAAAACAGTGTGCTGGTAAACAGACTAACAATTCTGTACACACTGGTCCTCTAGAGATGATCTGAAGCATTGGTACCAAGGATGCAATTCACGCAGCAGAACTAATAAACATCACCTTCCCTTTTCCAGCAGGAAACCAACAGGATGATTTTATATGGTAACATCAACACCTTTGACCCTGCATTCTTACATGGTTCCTAAAACATGTTCTGAAACATTTTTTTTGCTGTGTAACATACTTATCACATAAGAAAATTATTCCACAAAAAAGAAAGTGGGCAGGTTTATATAGTTTTCCAAGGTTGATGTATGTTTTAAGATCAGGTGGGTAGAGGAAAGAGGAGATTTATAGGATGGATGATGGAGGGAAGGGCACAGGTAGGGCCATGCCTGCCTCCACAGACCTAGGCAGGATGATATTAATACATGCGAGCATCATGTGGTTTATAAAACACGTGCATGTACTTTATTTCATCTTACTCACACAGAAACCTCATGGCAGATATTTTTATTGATTGCACCATTTAATCCATGAAGAAAATAAGGCTGGGTGAGATGAATCGGCTTACCTAAGTTGACATAATCAGTCAGCAGTGAAGTCTATTCTCATAGCCAGGTAGATAAATATAGTAAAATTATTTTCTACTGTACAGAAGAAAATAGGAAAGGAGGGAGGGTGAGAAGGAGTATAGAAGAGAGAATAAAGGAAGAGATTGAAAGCAGGAGAAAGAAAAAGAGGAAAGATAGAAGGAAAGATGCTTATTCTTAATTGCAATTTTCCAACATTTTGAGTAGACAGTTTATCCCCCTTGCCTTCTAAATTGACCTTTTGCAACTTGGTCCCACTTCTTGTCATTGTTTACTTGACACACAAAAAAATATTCCTAGTAACTCTAAGTACTGATTACATAAAAGAGGAAAATGAAACTTCAAATATGTTAACTGTGTGCATTTTAACTAAATTTACAATGCACGCAGAATCCAAGTGTGTTGCAAAATCTCATTTTTGCTAGAGTTTGTAGTTTTGGCCAGTGTCAGACTGTTTATCCCAAAACTTTGATTGCATTTTATCTTAATTGATTTCAAGATCAATGTCATCACAGTGGTAATTCAGACTTTGGCCTGAAGAGGGCAACACACAAGTATGGAAGGAAGTATTTGTATGCCAAGTTTGGTGTTGAGTTGTTAGTGTTTACAGCTTCCATTGACATGGAAAATTGAAATCCTAAAACTCTAGGGTTAACACTGGAGAAGACCTAAGAGATAAACTCTCAATCTTGACATTTTGTGATGAGGAAATGGTGGTCCATAGAGGGGGCCAGGGATTTGTCTAATATTCAAAAACCACCTAATTAGTACATGAGCACAGATGTTCAGATTACGAAATAAGAAAACTAATGTGTTAACAAGCTAAAGAATTCATTTTATTGTTGGAACATTAGCATAATCACCCTGGCCTCTCATTGGCAAACCAGTCAGATTTTTTTGTTGTTTTACCTACATGGACAAAATAAATAATTTTCACATCACCATGTTTTATTTTGTCTCTCAAGGGATAATAACAATTGTGCCTCATTGGATTCTGCATTTTTTGCTTCTTCTCTACTTTAATTCCATAAACAATAGGGAAAGATTTATGCCTGAGATATTTTCACATTCCACTCTTCCTACTCTCTAATATAACAATAAATACTTTTTTTTTTTTTTTTTTTTTGTTCTTGGCACTTGGCACAAAGGCTTGCAAAGGCTTGGCATTGTATTAGTCACTGGAAGTAAATCCTTTATTTAATCTTTACAATCTTATAGGAAATAGAATCTTCATTTTACAGAGCAGAAAAGAGAATCCTCAAGGTTATGTCACTTGTCCAAAGCAACACAATTAGAATATGGTGGAGCCCTGACTGAAACCCAAAATGATCCATTAGAGACCCAGTGGCTTTCTTCTGCGATGGGTAAATGAAAAATAATCGCATCTAATGAAATGAATGAATAAAGAATCAAGTGAGAGAAAGAATATGCATCCTTACCCTAAAGTCTGGACGTTCCACCAATCATTCTAGCAAAGCAGTCAAGAAAAAAAAATGATCCCTGTTTGATATCTCAATTGTTTGCTAGAATCAGCTGGAAGGGACAGAGCAGCCAGAGGCAAAACCATGACAGACACTTGACAGAGACAAGAGGAGCATTGCTTTCCTAACTCACGCTGCATCAAACTGCCTCGACACAACTCGGAGCCTCATCTCCTGCATCATGCCACTGGGGCAAGTGGCTGACTGCCAAACTGCTCCAAATCGACTTTTTAATTTAACCTTCTCCCTGGCCTCACCATTGGGATGGCTGCGCAAACAAGGACAACAAAAGCATCCCCGCTGTGATTATTATGACCGGGAAAATTCAGAGGGTGAAGTCAAAAAGACAATAGCAGCAGTCGGGATGAGGCGAAAGCTTATTTCAGGATGTGGTGAGGGTCCTTATAAATAATTGAGAGGAAGAAGCAGGTTAAACTGAAAATAAATGTAGCGTACAAAATTATTAGTGTTACTCTACCAGGGAAATGTTTGAATACAGCCGGAATCCTTGGAACGTAACCAGAGAACTGTTATCTCCAAAGCTATTTATAATAAGTGGCTCCCGTGACTCCAATGTGCCAATTAAACAGTTTGTTTCTGCCTCAACCTTAATTTGGCAGACAGTTCTGTTTTAAGTATGCATCCTGGGATGGAAGGAAGTTGTTTCTTAGCTGCACACCCCCAAGAGTTTACTCTTTCCTCAATAGAAAATGTAAATATGTCATTGTGTTGACTGGGAGTCAAATGAAAGATGCCAATTGGAATGAAATATCCAAGTCCCAGATTAATTACTGCTTGAAATATTCTAATTTGCTGTCCATGTTCTGCGTGTCAGAAGAGGTGTGGGGACCTGTGGATCTTGCAAAGACAGAGCTACCTCATGGCTGGGAGGGAGAAGTCTAGAAAATTCAATGGAGTTGGCTTAATTCTTAATTCCAAGATTAGATTTCCAGAAACAGCCTTGTCTAAAAACTAGATGTTGTCTGCCAGGAGGTAAGATGTCATCAGTGTTCTGAGTACCAAATTCAGTAGGCACTTGACATAATATAACCTTACCAGGTCGAGATACAATTAAGCCTTTTTTTTTGCGAAGTTCGTTGTTTCTATTATCAGTTTGGGGATTAGCTATGAAAAACATAAACAGCTACCAGCTTGCTGGAACATGTTGACAGATTTTATGGGACAGTGCCACTATTTAAAAAACTCAAGGAACTCTCTAGAATTCAGATGTATTTTCCCTGTACTGTAGGTAAGGAAGCTTCTCTTATTAGAGGAGAAATTTAATAATTTCTGCCAGACCATTTAGGTGTGGCAGCTGCAGTGAATGCTGGCAGACAATAAATTGAAAGGGTTTTAGCCCTGTCCCCCATTTACAATATTGGACTGAATCTCAAACTCTCAAGCAAGCTTATTCCTGTTCTTAAAGTAAAAGCCTGGTTTGGGGTATTTTCCCTGGCTCAGCCCCAGAATCAGCCATTTTTTCTGAGGATTTTGGTTCCAGTTGTTGGAAAATAGAATTATGAAATTTATATCTGGGTGCTGTATGTGCTCATTGTATGTGCTGTATGTATGTATGTATCTTGGTATATGTATATACTAGTATACCAAGATACATAAATACATATATATGAATTTTTTCTGTATCTATCCATCTGTTATATGTTCATGTTAGTGTCCCAGACTCTCACCCAGAGGCACATGTTCTTTTCTGACCTTCCCTTCTTGCTTATCTGTAACCTCCCTTCGCAACAGTGAGAAATCTGGCTCCCACCACCCATCACTCATTTACTTATGTGTTTAACCTTAGGCTACATGCAGAGTGTTTCCAGGATTATTAATCTATACTACCACAAGAAAATGCCAGCTGAAAACCAATGCTTATTCTTACCATCCACAGTCAAATCACTGTTTTCCAGAGTTATTTAGGCCAACTCCTTTACCCTAATGCTCTTCTTTGAAGTTATGGCATACATATGTAATGCAATATGGTTCATATGTCATAGTCTGCACATCACTCTGGTTGCTGGTGGTGGTATTTCTTTTAGCTTGCATATATTAAAGTTCACTCTTTGTGATTTGCAGTTCTATTGTTTTAAGACAATTCTTTAAAAAATAAATAAATGAGCCAGTTCAAGGGATGAGGGGGAAAGCCTGCACCAATTGCCCAACCCTACCCCACCATGCTCCTGCTTTCTTGCTTTCCTTTGAATAACAGGATCCAGGAAGTCTCTGCCCGAATGGACTAAATCCACTTCCAAATCCTGTATGGGCCTCCTCCCTGGTTTCCTCCTCCTGGGTGGTGGGGTGCGCAGGGGGGGGCTGTAGGAGAACAAGCGGTGGGCTGGGGATGGCTATGAGCCCCACAATATATGAGGAACAGGTCATGTATTAAGTGTTCGAATTATCTCACATAAACCTGTGAAGGGTCCACATTGTACTGAGCAGAAATAGCACACAGAGAGATTAGGTAGATTGTATAGATTGTATAGGGGGACACAGCATAGAAATAGTGGGAGATACTGTCCTTTCAGGCTGCCATGTTGCAAGCTTCCATTCCCATTGCTGTCAGGTGAGTGTGCCCCCTGGAGTGAGGACCACACAGCCAGCCAGCGAGGCTGCACCCGGGAGCCATGGCTGTGAAAGGAAACAATTGCTGATTCGCAACATCCAGCCTGTTCACCGTGCTTAGCCTCATTTCTCACCTGCGGCTCTGACCCTGTTCTCCTTTTGGATTTGACCTCAGCCAGCAGCATCTGTGGTCCTCAGCTCTGTAGTGCACATGTCTGTACTTAAGAATCCATGTGTCTTTCAATCGTGAGGTTTAAAATGGCTAGGCTCATTCTTAGCAAATGGCAGGTATGCCTCTCCAGGTGGGAGGGCATGACATTTCTGCCGTGAGCCGCCTCCTCCCCACCTAGACACCCCGGCAAAGGAGTATTTTAATAGAAGGTTAATGGAGGGCACACAGAATAGAAAGAAAACCCTGTCATCGTTATTCTGTTTTACTGTAATAGAGGTCAGCTCTCCCGGATTCTTCCTAGTATCCATCCTTAAAATGAATTATTTAGCCTATGAAAACAAAACTACTTTATTTATGATGACAGAGAAGCTATAAATGTGCTCCTGATCTGTGCATTGACTAATTAGATTAATTAAGCCTGCATGCATTTTAGAACAGGCAGGAAGGTGGCAAATAAAATTTCAGATGATTTATATGATGTATTCCATCAAGCTTACAGTTGATAAATAATACCACATTCATTCCATTAAGATATCGAAGTGAAAAAGAAAACTACATGTTTGGTTCTGGGCTGTTATCAAAAGAGCGAACATTGAGGTGACTGCACTGGCATTATTTACCCTGATCAAACAGTGAAGGAAAAAAAATAAAGTACAACACAAGCTAAATATCAAGTTTACTTTAGTCTATCCATCCCTTTCATTAGTCAGGGGTAATTCTTTGCTGTGGTGAAATTAAATTTTAAGAACAGAGATGAGATTTGAATTTTAATTAAGCTATTGCTGCTTGCTACCAAATTTTGCTAGAAGCTCCCATACTGTGGGTCTTTACTAATCAGCCTGCTTTCACAGGGCACTCTTGGTAAATGAGTGTGAAATTGGCTGAATACAAGATCTCTCCTTCTGTGGTCTTCAACTTGCCCAGGAATCACTAGGAATACTTGTATGAGTGCAGGTTCCTGAGGGTATGGATGGGGCCAAATAATCTGTATTTTTTAATCCTCACCTGAGGATACTTTTCCATTGATTCTAGAGAGAGTGGAAGAAAGAGGGAAAGACAGAGAGAAACATTGATGTGAGAGAAACACCTCAACTGGTTGCCTCCTGCACGAGCCTCAACTATGGCCCACGCCAGGGAGGAGCCTGCAACTGAGGTACATGCACTTGACCGGAATCGAACCCGGGACCCTTTGGTCCAAAGGTCAACACTCCATCCACTGAGCTAAAATGGCTAGGGCTCTGTATTTTTTAATCTATCCCTTGGATATCAACATCACTTCATACCAATAAACTCACATACCAAGAACTAAATTCTATGATTGGGCCTTTCGTCTTTCAGAATTCTCAAATTTACTGACTATTTTAGGCCCACTTCTTCTCTTAGAATAGTCAGTGATTCTCGGTGCTTGATCAAAGGACCACTTGTATTGGAATTTCCTGGAGAACAAGTAAAAATTTAGACATCTGGGCTTCACTCGAAACTTATTGAATTCAAATTTATAAGGGTTATACAGGAACACCTTTTTAGCAAACTAGCCAGATGATTCTAATGTATAATAAAATTTAAAAAACTGCCTGTAGAAATATTTGATGTAGGTGTAGCAAAAACAAAACAAAACAAAACAAAACAAAACACACAACAATGTGAGTCTCCTTTATGTTTTGCTTCAAAGACAAAGATGTACATCTTGCCTCTCTTAGGTCAGTAACCTCTGTAACAGTGATCTTGGGCCAGGACAGAAGGTAGTGCTGGAATGGTCTGCTTACCATGGCTAACTTCTGGTCTTCCAACCCTTTTAGGTTTACACCCTAAGGGGCTCTGCAAAATTGCTACCATCTTGGTGAGGACTGCTCTCAAGTTGCCTCTAGGTCGATGGGGAAGAAGTGGTTAAACAGGAAGTCCCCTGAGCTACTGCTTCTGAGATACAATGGTGTGTCTGATAATGACTAATGGCAGACATTGATATATGAGACAGACCCCAATCAAAACTGACATCCTTCCCAGCCCGGAAAGAGATGATAACCTTCCTATTACCACAGAATGGCAGGCAACACAGCAGAAGTCTTCAGAATAGAGTGACAGAGCAGCGCAGCAGCCAGGCAACCCAGCAAAGGGACAGCCATATTTTATAGACCATATTAGCCAAAGCAGAGCCTTCACCAAAGACATACGATCATGTTTTTTATCAAGATTTTTTTTAAATCAGGTGGACAGAGATAGAGAATAATCTGAAAATCACAATAGAAGTCTAATTATAAGAGGTTATCATTTCATCCCAAATTGCATCAGCTGGGCATAAAAGGAGAACTTTGGAAACTGGGAGGGGAGAGTTTTGTTCAAGACCAGAATATGCTTCCCAAAATTCTTACACATTCAATGGAGAGAGAAACTGGAAATTGACTTCAGAACCTCTTTTATATCCTTTATAATTTTTAAAATGATTTCTTTTGCTCATTGCTGTATAGTGTTTTCTCCTTCCATACAGTAGATTTAGGTCATTCCCAATAAATCCCTTGTCTATTTTCTTTTTCCCAAGGAAGAAAACTTCCATGTATTGAAGCATATTAGGGACCTTAAATAGGAAAAACTTCTTTGATGGATTCAGAGAAGATTCTAGTTCCCAGAGTGGACACAACCTTGTACGTAATGTTCCTCTGGAACATCTTTCTGAATAGGTGAACTATGTCTTTGCATAGTGAGAGGAATGATATCACTCATAAAAATGTATGAGTTTAAATGCCTAAATTCATAAAGCACTTTGTTAAGATGTTCTTTATTAGGTTATAATTTCAAGACTAGACACAGTTAAGCAGGTTTCCTTTATAAAGAAATTACTGTATGAAATCAGTTATTGAGTAGTCTGTCCTTCTGTAGCCTCATCATAACAATGACTCTACCTTGGACCTGTCTAGCAGCAGAAAGACAAATTGAATCAGTAGCAAGCCCAGTCAAGGTGCCAATTTTGGTGTCCTCTGGTGGCCACCTCCCGTCTCTCCAGGTTTTTACCACAATAGATAGAGAAAGCAATCTCTAGGTAGGTGATTGAGGACTTCTAATGGGGCCCACAGAAACTTGCCAGCCAAGGCAAGGTTGATACCTGGTGTGGAAGGCATGTTCCATAAAAGCCATTTTCACTTCCTTGGCACATTTCACATATTCTCAAAGATGAAATAGAGCTTCAGGACCCTAAAAAATTAAACTGGATATCTGAGGGCATTTCCAAATCAGAGCACAGTGGGGAAATGATATCAAAGTGGAACATGGAATAATGAAGGTAAATGTACTCTGTATCTATATTTTTAACTTGATGGCTAGATATGGGGTAGGTTAGTAAAATCATTTAAAAATAATGTTTTTATTTCTCTTGAGGGATATACTTGAATTCAACTTTGACGAAAAACTTCTCTATTTCAGAAAAAAACATCTTAAAGATTTATTTTTAAGCCTTTGAATTAATTCAAGCTAAGGGTTAAAGAGAGTTAACTGGACATCTCAAAATGTAAGCAGCGGTAGGAGCCAAGGACAAAAATAATCCCATAGTAGTTCCCAGGAAAAGTCTTGGTCTTTGCATCTTAGTCACACAGTAGCCAACCTATTTTTTTTTCATGTTGTGCCTTTCTGTTTTCTCTCAGTTCCAGATTATCCTTATTTGGATAAAAGTGCTAGAACTCAGGAAATCAAAGTCTGAACTTTAGCTAACAATAATAATCTATATTGGTTCATTAATTATACATACCACACAATCTTAGCATTTATTTTCTGTACATTTAAGACTGTTCTAAAAATACAGGTTTTTTGTGGGGTGTTTTTTTTTAAGGAACAGTGCTTTCTGAAGAACTGGAAATGTCTGGGATCCCTGGGTTACACAAAGTTCACTGATTTCTCAATTTTCCTTAGCTTCAGTTATGTTTACCTTCACATGTTTGAAGACAAATAGAAACAGTGGGATAAAGAATTACTATTGTGTTGCCCGGCAGGGATGTAGCTTGGAGAGAAGAATGTGGAAGAACAGCATGGTACATGCCAGAAGGAGGCACATAATTTATAATAATTTCCTTGTTTATGTTTAAAGCAACTGACTTGGCCTATGAAAGAGCCAAAAATGATATAGTTTCTCTCTCCTATTAGTTTATTAATTCTTTAAAGGAATAAGCCATGCTTTCTCATTCTTTTTTTTTCTTTTTTCCTTTTTTTTTTTTTTTTTTTTTTTTGCAGCACATCATACCTTGTATTCAGTAAGTATCTGTGGTTCAAGCGAATGCTATAAATGGAGGCATTGATGAACAAAGGGCAGGCTACATATCTAATATAAGACAATACATAACAGTCAACTTAGAGTCTCATCAATTAAATATAACAAATGCTTGTTACAGCCTCTAAAAATTAACTGCTATTAATATTACTAAGGCAATTAAATCCACATCATGAATTCATCACATTGAAAGAGCTTCTCTACCCGGAAGAAAATAAAAGTTTTCAATTCAACAAGCAAAATCCATATTTTGAAAGATTAATTTCCATCTTTTTGACATCCTTGTCACTCAAAGCCAGAAAACTTGATTTAGGGGTTTCAAACACTGTCACTTCGAACAGATTTCAAGCTGTGGATATCTCTGTAAAATTTCAGTGGTAATGTTTTCCTGGGCAACTTATTGCAGCCTTCGAAACAAAATTTGCAGCAGAGACTCCAACAGGTTCTAAATGTAGAAAATTGAATATTGATGTAATGTCAAAAGGAGTCCCATAATTAAAGGTGTTTCTTTATAAGATATCCCTTCATCCATGTATTAATTCAACAAATATTTATTGAGCACCACCTACATGCCTGGCACTGCATTAGCAACGCTTTTTTGTTTCCTGAGTCAGATAAAATTACCTGAATGAATGAATGAGCAAATGAATAAATAAATGAATGAATAATGAGATGCCTTCCTAAACCACATTACTGCACTGCTCCAGAACCGACTGAGGGTGGTGTATATAAAAGTAAACATTGAAAAGTACCCCAAAATCATTGACTTAGGCTTCTTTTCCCTTCTTATTCTCCACTCCTTCCAGATTTCAACCCAGAAAGGGAACCAGACTATCTTCAACTGAGCCTTGCTTTGCTCTCCTCTTTCAGTCTCCTCAAAGCACCAAGAGGGCTTTTCCTTTTCATCTTATGTCATATTCATCCTTTTGTGGAATATAAGACTAAATTTCATGGCCTTGTCTGTGTTTTTTATCATTGTTGTTGCTTTTTTTTTGTTTGATGATTTACATTGGGTAAAAGGACATTTTGAGAGAGAGAGAGAGAGAGAGAGAGAGAGAGAGAGAGAGAGAGAGAGAGAGAGACGTTACAAATAATTTTGATTGTCTTGAAGCTTAGACACATAGACAATATAAAGCTATATGACCTTGAGCAATTTTCTTAACTTCTCTGTGCCTCAGTTTCCTGGGTGTAAAGTCATGATAATAATAATATCTTGGTTGGCTGCAAGGATTGAGAAAAGATATATATAAAAAGTGCCTCACACAGCTACCAGCTTATAGAATAAAATAAGTGGTTACAACAATTATTAGTATTATTACTACAGCCTAGTACACCAGGTGAATACAAAGAGATGATTATCAAAAGCAAGAAGAAATCCAGGGTCCCTAGCTGTGATAAATTGCTGTGATTGTGAAATAAAAACACTTTGCCTTTATTATTTCTTGAAAGGTAAGATCCAAAAAATACAAAGCGGTTTGTTATTTCCCATATCAATTCAGTGCCCTTTCCTCCAAATCCAGGATCTTACTGAAAGCTAAACTGAGAAGAATAATGAGGTTACTAAAAAAGAAAAAATGGAAAAGCACAAAAAACTCCCTGACCTAGAAAGTGACATTTTTGAGCGATTTTGTCAAATTAGAGCCGATATCATTCCTATTTCTGGTCCTTGCTTGAAAGGGAAGCCAATAAAACTACCTTAAAAAGAGAAAATTGTCTCAACAAATGGTTCTAATCTTCTAACATCTAATGATGTGACGATAGTGTCTCTATTTGCTGAAGGCCAAGCAACTTGCTACTGCTGTTACTGCTGGAAAAGATTGGTCGTAAAAGTGGAATGAAAATTCTGGATAAACACCACCCTAGGAATATATTCAGTATTCTAGATAAAATTGTCTTGACCTCAATTTGCTGCTCACCAAACAACATGTTTCTTATTTTGAAGGATACAACTCACTCTAGAAGAAATGGCTCAGAGAAATGTAAGCCAATGGGATGCAGAAATTTCGTGCAGCTCCATTGTGAGGTTCATAGAACCAGAAAACATCTGGTTATAGAAAGATCCAGACAGTCTGCAAACCATTGTGCTGCCCCATGGAGATGAGTTTGTATCATTTCTGATCTCAGCCAGATTAAGTTCTATAAATTTACTGAGCCACCTGGAGAGAGAGAGAGAGAGAGAGAGAGAGAGAGAGAGAGAGAGAGAGAGAGAGAACTTTGATAAGGGCAGTCAGGTAAAGCACAATGTTTGGTATTTCTTGTTCTTGACCATCTTTGTTACCTAATGAAGGTAATGGTAAGAGCGAAGGATGTGCAATGACAAGCCCTGACATGGAAACCACAGATGTACCCTTCTAGCAGAGGCATCCTGTTTTTACAATGTTGAAACTGCTTGAAAGACATCATTAGAACAAATCTATAAGCACTTGGGAACAAGAATTATATGTCATTCAGAATTTTATCCCCAGGCCTTATTGCTCTGCCTAGAACCAAGAAAAACTTGGTGAAAATAGACTGGATACTTGAGTGAAAGACATATATATGATAAAAGTGAAATTCTAAACAGCCTCTGAAATTGATCAGAAGCAGGCATTTTCAGTACTTGTCAGTAAGACCTGCCAAAATCTGAAATAAATCTCTATTTCTTACACCAGGGAAACAGGCTAAAGTTGGGAATTAGAGAAAGCACAATAACCAAAAGTGGGAACTCTCCTTGGATTTGTGCTGAGATTTTAGAAGAACTAAATTATTTTACTTAATTTCTTTTTAAAAAGTGTTCTGCTTACTAATTCCATCATCTCTATAAAATCCTTAGGTGATGTTCAGACTGGGAGAATTACTAAAGTCTATCCAAATCTGTGGTTCTGAAGGGAACATGTTTCTTTAAGACTCAGGAGAGTTGAACAGGTAGGTTTTGATTCCATGCAGGGTTTTAGTGCTTCTCACACCATGAGGATCCTCATACTGAGCTCCCATATTGGATTAAGAGCCTGGAATTGCCTTACAGTCTCTGCTTATTTCTACCTAATCCCTCACATCTCTGGTTATTTTCAGATCGTTCCCTCTTTTTTCTTCTTTGATACCAACCAGGCTCCCAATCTCCCATCTGACCTCTAGCAGAGACTTGGCTGTGCCCACATCGGTGACCAGACGACTTCCCTTGCCTCTCAAGTTTTCTATGATCTTGGAAGAATCCACTCTGGGCTGCCTGGGCCACCTGCTCTTGGTGAACCCATGATAGCCCTAAAAATGGTGATGTCTATATTTCAAATCTATGTTGGCCCACAGCCCCTTGAGTGGTCAAGTGCTAGACATGACTAAATGCTATCAGATTTAGCTACAAATTGGTAAGGCCAAACACGCACTTTTATAGTCCCTTTATTCAATAATGGCATTATTAACGACTACTTTAAAAGCTTTATTATGGAAAATGTCTAATATACATAAAAGTAGAATGGGATACTGAACTCCTATGCACTCATCAGACAGCTTCACAATTACTTTTTAAGTTTATGACTATAAAAATAGTTGCATAACTGTCAAATCATTTCAATACTGCATAATTACATTTTGACTAAAGCCACATTTTCAACTTGGCAATGTTGGCAGCCCTGCCTTCGAGAGTATATCCTGCCTTGCTCAGTTATAATGAACCATTCCTCTTAAGCAGACTTAATCTAAACTGCTGAAGCAAATCTATCCCAGAGAGTATGTGTTTGCTCCCTTTCTTAAAAATAGAAGTTGATTTAAAAGGTCATAAAATGTTCATTACATTCATTAGGTCAGTCCATGCAGTTATCCTTTTGGTCTCAGATAGCAATTTGGCAGGAGAGTATATTTATTGCCTCTGATCTCAACCATGAAAAGGCTAGGGAGGTAACACAAACCATGCCAGCCTCCCTTAATAATTAATTACACAGCCCATCCATGAGTTTATCTAAGCATTTTTTGAAGCTGTTTATATTTCTAGCTTGTGCTGGTTCTGAAGAAGCCTGGTAGAGGCCATGGAGATAACAAAGCAGAACCAGGAGGTGGTGGAACAGATAGTAAAAGCACACACATGCATTCTTCCCCACTAGACACAACTTGGGTTCAATGGAATTCAAAGCCAAGCAGTGGGATTAGCAGTTCAACCAGTACAACTTTCTCCTTATTACCAAAGAGCTCATCACTTACACCAATAAATCCTCATACAGTCAAAGGTGAGTGCAGTTTTAAACTGCAGCTACTATAAAGTATTTTATAACTCACAGTCCCATCTAGACTAGTGGAGATAAGTATGCATATATAAGAGCTTCCTGTACTTAGCGCTAATCACCTCAGTCTGAAAATTTATCTTTATTATGTTAAAAATGAGTATTATGTGTGTATATCTACATATAAAGCCGACATATTTGTTTAGTTATGTTGCCTCTTGAGGTTAAAATATAATTCTTAAGATGATGGGTGTTCATATCCAAACATGCTCATTAGTTTTTCAAACACACAAGACCTTGAACTCTGTCACAGAAGCTGATCTGAGTCCCTTTCCCAGTCCCTCCCTTTTACTAGTGTATCATAAACTCATTTTTAGAAGGATGGGGTGGAGGAAAAAAGAGCTGTCAGGAGATAAATGGAAATATTTCAGTCCAAGGGAAAAAAACTTTAAAGAGCATACCATACTAACAATGAGTTCTGAGGGAAATCATTCATATAAAAGGGACAAACATTTGTGTATTCTCTATAATCACATTTTACATGAACTTGAATTACATTATTTAGAAAATGTATAATATAAAAATACTAATAAAGTCTCACCTTAAGGATACATTTTATATACTACAAATTTTTTCCACATCATATATTCATTATTTATGCTATTTCCATTTACTAGTAACAGTACTTTTCTGAGGATACATCAAAAAAACTGTTTTGTCATCTAGTCTTGAGTCCTGTGAGTTTCAGTGATATACAAAAGCATCTCTTGAATCAAATGCAAAGTTTTATCTTGCTAATAGATGCTTTTCCTTGAACAGTACTTGGTTTTCTAAGCTGACACACTGAATTTCTCTTCCAGAAGCCTCAGGCGAATCCTTAGCAGCCAGAGGAGCATAGATTGTTAGTCTAGGTGCTAACGAGGGCACAATCAGGCAGGCAGTAGACAAAACTGAGTTACCAGGAAGGTCAATTTTACAGCTTAATCATAGAATGAACTGTGACTGCCTTCCCCAGTGATTGCCTCCACCAAGTGCTGAGACTCTAAACCTCAAGGGAAAGAAGAACCGAAGGCTGTGTTCTTTGTCCACCCAGGGAGACTTGCTTGACCTATATAATCATCTGATGACAGTACACTACAAGTACAACACCTCTCTTGTTATAGCAGGAGGCTTTGCACATGCTGTTCCCTTTGTCTGGGATGCCCTCACCTCCAAGTCACCTCCTCCTCATTCTGTAGGTTACAGGTCTTCCCAGGGAAGCCACTCTCAGTGTGGGCCATGGTTCTTTAATCTTGTCATGCATACGACTCAGTTACAGACAATTTATGTTATCCATAAGTTACTTGTAAATATTTTAGGATAAACAGTGTGTTTGTGTGTCTTGATCTCCGTCTTGAGGGTGTTTAACTCGTAGTCGAAGGACCTTAATCTCAAATACACACTCGAGGAGTAATGAGAATTTAAAGCTATAATTTAAAAACATCTCTTCAGAGGCAGCTTCACAAATGCTTCACTTATCTTCATCTTTAATCCACCAGAGGGTTTGAAAACTGGCAAATTGCATTTACACTTTCTTTTTCATTCATTTAATGAGTGGTATTTTAAAAATGCGAATTGGCTAGGAACATCATACTAGCTCTCTTGCGTCTGAAGAAATAGGTAAAGGACTGAGCAAGTCCAGGAGCATAGTCTTCCAAAGGGTGCCCCGTAGGCTCTGGATCCAGATGCTTACAAAGGCTCTTGACACCTGAATCCTACTGCTGGAATGCTGTCACATTAATGTCAAGTGAACTTTTAATGGAGCATCTTAAAAACCTTGTTGCTCAAAGTGTGAGGACAGAAGTATCAGCCACACCTGAGAGCTGGTCGGAAAGGCGGACTTTACAGTCCCACCCCAGGCTCAATGAACGTTGGCATTTGAAAAGTACTGCCTACATTTAAGGACTAAAGGCTGGAAATTCATCAAGCTTCCAGGATGCTTGAATGCATTTATTTATTTTTTTCTGTTTGGATGCTAGCTTACTGATAATCATTGGTGTGACAGAATTCCATCTGAGGCTTACTGTCATAACTGACACCTGGTTGTCAGGAAGTGAGTGGGAAGAACTGCAGACCTGGGCAACATTAATTTTTGGAGGTGCCTTTATCTACCGTACATAACTTTATCATTGCAAACTGTCAAATTGGCTTGGGTCAGTTTGTGGTTCTTTCTTTTTCCAGTCTGTCTCAGTTTGCAATCCTACGTTCACTGTGTGATTATTTAATTAATGTAGTTATACGGTAGGCTCCAAAGAGCAAAAACAGGCGGTTGTTTTGTCTTTTGCCTCTCTAGCCAAGTGTCTAGGACTTGTGTATGCTCAATAGATATTTGTTGACTGAATATTATTGAAGGAAGGGAATGTTTATGATTTTCTGAGCAGGCAGGAGAAATATCTTTAAGTTTATGAGCTTTAGAACTCTGAACTAACTCTTGGGTGCTGAATTAATAACTTCCATAGTTATTTGCCCCCCAAAATCCACATAAACATTTTCCAGATTCCTATGTGTTCCCCTAGTGCCACTACCATGAAGCTCAGGGTTTGAAGAATTAGTTACACAAGCCTTTTCCTTATTGTTTTTTTCTTTTTGCTTATCTGTATTTGGATGAAGCATGCTCACCAGCTACATTCAAGTTTAATAATCATAGAATGCATAACCACAGTGTTAGAAGGAGCATTGACATACAATTTCTTGATTCCAGAACATTGTTCTGGGCTCTGAGGGGCAGAGAGCCATTTTCCCAGAGGGAGGACAACCAGGCAGTGGTGACACACACATGCCTTCTCCTGTATCCAGTCTTGTGAAATAGAAAATCTTATCAGAAATATGTAATCAATTTAAGCTTATTTTATGCAAATTCTACCCTATTAAGGAAGCTTGTGAAGAAAAACCTCTGAAAACAAGATTCTACAGTCTTTTTTGGCACTGCTGTGACAGACAGTACAAAATGCCAGAATATTTGCCTATTTAAAATACTTAATGATGGGGTGAGAATATAAAGTTAATTACCCTGGTGAGAAAAAAAACTGTCAGACAATTTATTAAAAACTATTTTGGAAAATTGTTACATGAAACATTTCTAAATAAGAGCAATTGATCTACCTAGTAATAGAAATTGGAGCTGTACCAAAATGTTGCCAAATTAGGATTTATGTTGAGCTCTAATCCAAACAATAGATGAAATAAATTGTACTTATAATACACAATTGATTGCTCACAGCAATCCCAGGCCACAAGAATAGCTTGTCAGCTTATGTTTGCAATTTCTAATATCTTATATGAGAGCTATTGAAGGGAAGTCAAATACCTTTAGTGCTCTAACCATGCCTGCAAAGGATATTCTTCAAAAAACTGTGCTTTGGTTCATATGGCATGATGCTTAATTTTATGTGTCTACTTGATTGAGCCACTTGACAAGGTGTTGAGAAATTTGATCAAATATTATTCTGGGTGTGACTGTGAGGGTGTTTTGGAATGAGATTGACCTTCGAATTGGGAGACAGAGCAAAGCATACCGTCCCTAATGTGATTGCTGTGATTTCAATCAACTGAAGACCTGACTAGAATAAATAAGAGCAATTGATCTATCTGATAATAGGAATTGGTGCCAAATTAGAAGTTTACCTTAGTAGTTGAGATGGGACATCAGTCTCCTCCTGCCCTCAGCTGTACCATACACCAGCAGCTCTCAAAGTTCTCAGGCCTTTGGACAGACTGGAACTACACCATCTACTCTTCTGGGTCTCCAGCCTTCAGACTACAAATCTTGGGACTTTCAGCCTTGATAATTGTGTGAAACAATCCTTACTCATTCTCTCTCTCAATAAATATATAGATACATATAGATAAATATAGGTCATTCTATATATATACATCTAATATGTAACATATATATATAGATATGTATTATATATAATATATTTATATATTATTTTATAGTAACATATAATGTACTATATAATTTATGTATATAAAACCTCTATAGTGAGCTAGCTATCATAAAAATCAATTACATATAGATATATATGTAGATTTATATCTACTAGTGTATATATATAATTGGTTCAGTTTTTCTCCATATGTTTTATTCCAAGATAGTTCTCACATTGGGCTACCTTCATTGGTATTTTATTTTTAAGACTGGCAATGTCTTCCTGTTTCAAAGTCACATTCATAAGAAAAGAAATACATAACATGGTAATGATATTTGGATAAAGTGTTTGAAATGATTAAGTAAGTAATACTGTATTATGAAAACATAACATTTTTCTTAGAATTTCAACTTCACATAGGGAACCTACCATTTGAAAGTCCCAAACTATAAGATGTTATTGCTTAGAGATGTTTGTTCATATAGATCCCTAATATGGAAATGCACACATTTTATCACCCTGATTCTATAACTCAAATCTGTTGTATAGAGTTGGTATTTTTAGAATAAATTAAGACCACACACAGATAATTTAATCCCCAAAGCTTGTGGCTTTAATAAAGAATGAGAAGAATAAAAGGATGATGATGGCAAAGCTTTTGCACAGAGCTAGGTATGGCTCTTTCTCTGAAAGGATGTGTAACACAGCAGTACGATTTAGACTAAGGATAAGGATAGAAAGCAAAGTGGAACGATGGGAAGCAGAAAGGGAGCTTTCGGCTTTCTATAGCCCAGGCCTTGGTTAAGGTGGAGGTGGTTCACAGTATAGTTCTCTTCTTGGGAAGCTAAGGTGGAGGAGACTGCTTTTGTCTCAATTCCCTAAATTCACTATTTCTGAGCCTGCAAATGCCATAACCAAAGGGAGCACACTCTAGTCCTCCTCCCAGTCTTAGCTGGTGAAATAGGAAAACAAACAGTTTAGATGTTCTGCTGCTCTGTTAATTCACATGTAGAGATTCACAGCCACACAGAAAAGAACAGGAACAGAAGCTGGTCTCACTTTTTCTCCTTCCTGCATATTTCCAGTCTTTACTTCCTATGAAAACACCCCTGTTCTTTTGGGATAATGAAAATAAGTGCTTTAGAACCTTTGAATGGAATCTCCACTCCATTAAGTTATTTTCAGGGCAGCAGGATAGCCTTAGAGAAAGAAGACTAGGTTCTAACCTTATCCATTGAACTTAAACCATTCTTTTGACAAATATTTGTACAATGCTTCCTATGTGTGAGACATTGACATAAAAGTCAAGGTTACAAAAATGCTAATAACAAAGATGACAAAGATATCAAAGGAGAGAAAGTGCAAGGAACGAAGTACAATACCATGAGATATTTTCAGGTACACACGAGACCACAGGTGGCATTAAGAAGAAAACCACCATTTCTGCTTGAGTCGAGAGGAAAGGCTTTGCTGAAGAAGCTACAACTGGAATTGTTAGCAATAGTTGCTCCAGGCCAGGCTCTGTAACCAGAAGCTTACCCATGGCCTCTGGGGCATAACTTGTCCAGGCTTCCTACCTCCTAAACTCTTCCCAATTTCTCTTTCCTCTACTGTCTTCCAGTCCTGATCGTTTTTCCTTTTTTCTTTCCTCTCATAATTTTTCTTTCTCTTTAAAGGTTTGGGTCAACATTAATTATGCACATCATCTCTAAGATTATTAACTGTATGTCTTTTTTTTAAACATTGACCTGTTTTCCCATATAGTCACATGTATGTAATTTTATAGAAAAGCAAAATGGAATCAAACTGTGCAAATACAAATTTTGTTTTTATCCATGTTTGTGCCGTGCTCAGCACGGCCAGGGGTGAACCTGAGGGGGGCGGGTGGCAGTGAAAGATTAAAGAAGACAGACAAGAGAATAAAGCTGGGGCTAGGTGGGACACTGCTCTTGAATGGAGAGACAGTGCCACAGCCTGCAAGCTGAGTCTTTATTTTATACTCAGATTCCATGAGGCAAAGTAAGGGCGTAGTCAAGATGTTTACAATATTCTCCCGGATTTCAAATCTACTCAATTACATGCACCTGAACTCTATCAAGCTTTGTTTTAGCAGCACTTGCTGCATTTCCCGCAGCCTACCGCACTTAGCCACCTGGGACCACAGGTTCGTTCGGACCATAAGGTCAAGCTTACAACTATAGCCTTTGGCTATAATTGTGCTGGGAGGGCTTTGCCCTCCAAGCTGGAACTCGCACATGGCTTTGCCATGAGAGGACCATGCCCTCTCATTAGTCCAAGGCTTGAACCTGTCCAAACACTGTAGCCGCACTCCACACATGTTAAAGCAGTTTTGTTACCCTCATTGTTTTGCCTGGCCTTCCCATTTTCTAACATTTGCCTTAATTACACAGATAATTCCTATTCTTATGCTATCCTATATATTTTCCTCATGATTACATAATCACACACACAGACTCATATACATAGCTATGTTTTTTTCCTCGTTGCTGTTTTACAAACATAAAATTATATTATTCACCTTTATCTGTATTTTGTCATTCTCATTCAAAAGTTCTTATGTGAATTCCTCTGTCTCCTAGTAGAGTTCTAATTTATTCTTTTTAATACTGTATAATATTCCATAGTGTAGATACAAAATGATATTGTCAATCATTCTCATAAAAACAAGGACATTGCCTCCAGATTTTTACTGCAATAAATGTCATGTCTGTATATCCTTGGATGTTTTCACTTCTCTGGCATAAATTCCCAGGAGTGGAATAGTTAGGTCAGCAGGCGCATGTGCGTGTACACACACACACACACACACACACACACACACACACTTATTTTAATAAATATTGCCAGGCAGGTTTCTTTCAAAAAATATTTCAATTCACACCATAAACGTGTGAGAAAATACTCTTTCTGTATCCCTGTTAATAACAGATGTTTCTAATTTTTTCAGTCTTTAGGAATTGCTTTCTTCTTTTTTGGACTCTAAATTTTGAATATGTAAAACACTCACTTGACTTCAACATCAAAACTATATAACTGATTACATTCCATGAAGCCACATTTCTGTCACTGTTTTCCCCATTCTATGGCTTCTTTCTATTTTATGGGTAATCACTTTTATTTATTTTTAGTTAATTCTCTAGTACTTTTTCAAATATTTCTATTTATATTTGCATTTGTATAATTAACCCCCTTTCTTATATAAAGAGCAGCATATCACACAGTGTTGAGGCATTTCAAAAAAGACACAATTAAATCTGCTTAGCTCTTTTCCCTTAAATTATATCCTGGTTCTCAAGCCACATGAGTATATAAAAACCTTCCTCATTTTTTTCCTATAGTTACACAATATTAGATTGTATGAATGCACCATAGCTTTTCCAACCAGTCTCCAACTGATGAACATTGAGGTTGATTTCAATCTTTTGCTACTATAAAAAATGTCACAGTGAATAATTTTGAGCATAAGTCAGTTCATATTTTCCTGCTTTATTTTTAGACTAGATTCCTAGAAGTGAGGTTGCTGAGAAAAAGATAAATGCATATATGTTTTCTAGATATTACCATATGCCCCTTCACAGGGGTTGTATGATATTACATCCCCACAAAATATAGGACAGTGATTGTTTTCCCATAGCCTTGTCAAAATTCTATATTTTTAAATTGTTAGATATTTGTAAACTGACATTTGAGAAATGACAATATAATTCAATTTGTATTCCTCTTATTATGAGTGAGATTAATGATATTTTCATATATTTAAAGTCCACTTAAATTACTTTTTCTGTGAATTACTTGTTCATATATTTTGCCTATTTTTCCTTTGGGTTATTGGCCTTTCCCCCTCAACTTTAGTTGGTGTTTATATATTAGTGATAATTGCCCTTTGTATATATTGAAAATATATCATTTTTTACTTTGTGGATGGTTCCCTATTTTTCTTTTTTATGTAATTGAACCTGATTATTTTAAATTGCTTGCGGATTCTGAGTGACAGTTGGTAAGTATCCCTACCTCCAATATATATATGGCTGCTTTCATGAGTTGTATCCTTTGGTTTTTTACATTTAGATCTCCAGCCATTTTGAAGTTTATCTTGGTCTATGGAGTGAGGTGCAGATTTGATTGTATCTTTTTTGAAATGCCTCAACACCATTAATTAAAAAGTCCAACTTTTCCAGACAGATATGAAATACCAAATTTCCATTTGTATTGGGGTCAATTCTGTATGATACTGCATTTGTCTATGCATAGACCAATGTTATATTCACATGAAGGATTTATACATATTACACCATTTGACAGGCAAGTCATCATCCATACTCTTATTTTTCAAGGTTTTCCTACCTATGTTTGCTTGCTTATTTTTCCATGTAAAGTTTTAAATAAACTTAGGTAGCATCATTGCAATGTTTCTTATTATTTTTATTGGGATTATGTTAAATTTATTTAGTAGCTTAGGAAGAATTAATATCTTTATAATACTAAGTCTTCTTATCTAAGAACATTAGTAGTTTTTTCACTTATTCAAATCTAATTTTGGGTGTTTCAAGGATATTTTAAAGTTTTTCTTATTTAACTTTTATACATTTCTTAAATTTATAACAATGTATCCTATTTTCTTTGTTGTAATTTTAATTGGGTCTTTTCTTTCATTAACTCATCTAACTGTTATACATAGAAAGCGGTATTGATTTCTGTGAATTACCTTAACATCCTGCTTTTTTTTTTAACTACATCTTTTGTTTGTGTTTCTCCATAATTATTTTGTTTTCTAGATATACATTTTCAAGAGGTTACTATTTATTTTTAATTCTTATTCATCTAATTTTAATACCTTTTTTTGCTTCATACTTCTAAAACCATGTTAAATTGTATTTTATTGGTCATCTTTACCTTGTTCCTCACTTTAGCAAGAATGCCTCTAATGTTCAAAGAAGAACCATTCTGAAGGGCCATCACTGTTCGTCCAGAGCCCTACAAGAAGTCAGCTGAGATTTTCAATGGCACTTGTTCAACTTCCCTCATTGCCTAATACTACCTTCTTCCCTTCCATATCATAGGTATCAATTCCAAGAGCACTCCTTAATAGACATCTCAGTGATTGCTTCCTGGGGAACCCAAGCTGGAAAACTGCACTAGAAATTGATGTTTGTTCTATGGTTTTCCCTCATTACTGACCCCAATGCACCTTGGCAAATCATTCTGATAACATAAATAATTGTGTCCCTTTGGTATATATTTTTCAGTGGTTAAACAAAAATCCTCAAGTTTTCTTCCCTGTAAGCAGTGGATTGACATTGCTCAGGCTCTGGAGTTGACACCCTAGTGGTCAAGTGTCTGGGCTATAGTTCTAACCTTCTCCAAGCTATAATTTTCCAAGTTGACAAGGGGGAATAAGAATAGTGCCTACTTTATAGGACTTAGGGGCTAAAAAATGAGATAGAATACCTAAAGCATAGAGCACAGAAGAAATTATTAGAATATGTTTACTCTATTTTCTCAGATACCTTTTTCTACTTGGCAAGAACTGATTTATACACTCTGCCCATCGGTGGCTCAGTTACTCTAAAACAAAATACCTGTTACCTTGTCACTGATATTCACAAGCATCCTTTGATAAAAGGATTTTTCCAGTAGCTATCACTACTTCCTCTCCACGCATAATATTTATCATTAAATTTTTGTAAGCTTGACTACTATACTGTGACAGGAACAGGTTTTGTTTTCTATTTTGTTTTGCTTTTTTCCCCCTATAGGAGGGAAGTTTTGAATAGCCTTTTCTCAATCTTCAGAAATAAAATTTGTTCATTGATTGGTGGAAAATATCATCTTGTTGTTCTGAAAAACAATATTGTTCAACTTTCTAGCATGTTGACTATACTTCAGTATGATTTGAAGATCTTGTGGTTCTGTACCACAATATGAGAAAGTTTCATATCAGACAGAGTGCTGAATCTTAAGGGAAAATGGAAGGTTGGTCCAAGAAAGTCAGATTTTCAGACTCCGATTGTTCTTATTTGCACTTTTCTTTACTGTTTGTGAAAATTCAGCACATTTAAAAACTCGGTTATATCGGCAGATGCAGAATCACATTCTATTTTCACATCTAAGCCCTCTTCACTATTTATATTTATGATGCTATTCGAAGTTGTGGTACTCACTTCACTATTTTCATCACTACTTTTATGCTTCAGTTAACAACTTTTGAGGCACTGATCCATTTCTTTAAATCAAGACTGTAACACCTAGAAAAGTAAGAGTAAATGTGAAAATCTAACAAATGTAAAAAAATATGTAAAGGAGGCAAGAATGAGTTAGTCAAGATAAACGACACCCTCTTTATTGAGGGAACTGGCAAGGAGAGAAGGGCCACTGAAGTCCTTGTAGAAAAAGCAGAGTCTTTCAGAATGCAGTCATTAATCGTACCTTTCAAATTCAGCAATGTCTGTGAATAAATCATTTCTTGGCATTCCCTCTGAAACCATTAAGCGGCCAGCAGACCATATGATGGACGGCTTAGAACCATGGAAACAAACAAACCACACTCTAAGATACTACCCAGTGCTGCTCCTGTGCTACAGCACTGATGTTCATGTGGCCCAGAGTCAGGTGTTCAAGCACTGGGTCTGATGCACTCCTCTAAGTTGTAGTTAAGACTCAATGTTCTGCTGATTTTTTTTTACTTGCCTTAATGTTCTACACAAGACAGAACATCAGATATAAACCACTATTTGCACTAGTTAGTCTTGTTAAGTGGATCAAAGACTTTTTCTTTTATTCCTGAGTTGTTCACAAAGTAGATGTCATGAGAATTAGCATAAAATTCAACTATACTTAAAATTAGGGTAACCCAGGCTAATGGTTTATATACTGAATTCTAACCCCTGTTCTGAAAATCACTCATGATAGGGATTTTAAAATGATTTAGCTTCTTTCAATTCTGTCTGCTCCTTTTTTATGAGCTCAGGAACATATGTAATTTTCTGGTGAAAAAGTAGATGTAGAAACTAAAAATAAAACAGACTCACAGCCTGGTCCGTATGGCTCAGTGGTTGAGTGACAACTTATGAACCAGGAGGGCATGGTTAGATTCCCGCTCAAGGCACATGCCTGGGTTGCGGGCTCGATCCCCAGTGTGGGGCATGCAGGAGGCAGATGATAAATGATTTTTCTCATCATTGATATTTCTATTTCACTCTCCCTCTCCTTCCTCTCTAAAATCAATAAAAATACATATTTTACAAAACAGACTCAAAGAAAGAAGGCCCTTTCTATGAAACCAAGATCTCAAGAATGCTCAAAGAGAGTAATTTATTACTACTTTACATTCTAAAAATAATGTTCCCAACTCACGACTATTGAAATGAAAGTTGATGCCTAAAGGTACACTGGGGTTTCTCTCTTTCCTCATCCACTCAGTTCCTTCCCTTTCTCATGCCTGCTGGGAAGGGGAACTTCTAGTCTCCAAGTTATACCTGATGAGGAAGTTAAGGTTTGTGAGAGACCAGTGTGTCAATCTAATGAATGCTAGGAGCCATGCCCACTTCATATTTAAAAAAGGCTATATACTTGACACGACATGGACAGACATCCTGGTAAGTGAAATAAGTCAGTTACAAAAGACAAATACTGCATGATTCCACTTACACGGGGCGCCCAATATAGTCAAAGACATAGAAGTGGACAATAGAATGGTGGTTACCAGGAAACAGTGGGAGGGGATTAGAGGAGTTGTTCAATGGGCAGAAAGCTACAGTTACATAAGAGGAATACGTTTCAGAGGTCCTCTGTAAATGTAATGCCTACAGTTAACAATAAGGTAATGTGTACTTAAAAGTTTGTTAAAGGGGTAGATCTCAGGCTGCATTATTACTACAAAAATAAAACAAAACCAACAGACACATGGAAACTTTTGAAGGTGATGGTAATGCTTATTGCCTAAATTGTGGTGATGGTAACACAAATATATGTATACAAAATTGTATACATTGATCATGTTCAATTTCTTGTATATAAATTATACCTCACTAAATCTGGAAAAAAGTCAGGGCAGGGTAGATGGAAAAATGCTTTCTCTAGATCTAACCATGTAGGATCTTCGAAGGGGTGGGGGGGTATGGGAGACTAAGAAATAAAAAAGGAAAGCAGGATGGAGAGCAAGACAGAGGGGACTACAAGACTTCCCTGAGTGAAGGTCTGTTTGAAATGAAGAGAGACCAGATTGGGAAGCAGGAGGGGAAAACTGTGGACACTCCTTTGGATTCTTGTGTTCACAATTTGGTAATAGGGCTATGATCTTTCTGGAAAGGGTGCTGACCATATGATGCTCAGTGGTTGAGAGGCAGGGTTCCCCATATTAAGATGCACCATGTCATTGAGGAAGTACCATTTGGGGGAAGCTGGTCTCACTGTCTCCTCGCCCCACCCACCCTAGGTCACACCCCCTTTACGCTGCTCTTCATTCCTCAGCACCCGTGCTCTGTTCCCAACAGGTGCAGATGAAGCTGCGTGCCATTGAGGACTTTCTTCAGCTCTCAGAGCGCACAGACCAGAGTCCGTGTTTTCCAAAGAGATTGCCAGCTAGGCCTTGAACAAGGTGTCTTTTTTAAAAAATTGAATGTTTCTGTATCAACACTGGGTGCATTGTAATAAAATCTGTACCTAGTATAAAAAATAAGGTCTTCTATCAGAGTAAACACTTAAAGCACGGAACACAACTAAACGGTGGTCAAATATTTTTTTTTTTATTTTGGAGGCAGCAAAAAGCATCCTTATTTCTTTAGCAGAAGATTAAAAATAAGAATTCACTGTCCAGTTATATAAACTCATCCTCCAAACTTCAGTTTATAGATTTGGAATAGGAATAACTAACTGTGTTACATAAACCAGGACATTTTTAAGGCGAGAAATATAAAAAATAAAAGAGAAAGTGACTTACATCTCTCTTTGTGTGAGTGTTTTTAAAAACAGTCATCACCCTGGCATGAAAGTGTCATTATATCTGTGCAAGATGACAAATTTCATTTTAGCTTCCTTATCTAGTCATATATTCACACAGTGATCACAAGTCATTGCTACGCTGACTTGGTAGAGACAGCCATCAAAAATTCACAATAATCATAAAAATCAAGAAACTATGTTGTTGCAATATTTATAAATTCCTGACAGGTGCCCTGCTGTTTCGAACGAAATCTCCAATGTGTGCTCCTTAGGCTTCTAGCTCTACCTGTTCAAATAGCACCTGCTCTAAACTCTCTATCCATGCTTTCCAGGGGTGACTGCAAATCACCGCAGATTAGTGGCAGTAGGAGCCACCCACAACGTCATTTACACAGTCCCCTGTTCCATTGTACATGTAAGAAATTATGAAGTGCCAAATAGCTTGAGAAATGTCAGAACAGAAAAAGAGCAATGGGGCCAGGGGATGAAAGCCATAAAATAGGAATTGTGAAGAGGGGGTAAAGGGGTGGGATAGGTATATGTAATACTATCAATAATAAAAAGTATTTTAAAAATAAAAATAAAGACAAAAGTATCTGCTGAGGATAGGCCACATTCCTGCTGGGGTGTGTGTGTGTGTGTGTGTGAGAGAGAGAGAGAGAGAGAGAGAGAGAGAGAGAGAGAGAGAGAGAGAGAGAGAGAGAAAGAAGGAAAGAAGGAAGGGGTGTTGTGGGGGCTCAAGGCAAAAAGAAAAGAGTTTGCAGAAATGGAAATAAGATCTGATCTAACTTAAATGGGTGCAAGAACAACCAGAAGGAGTCTATTAATGGGTCACTGGAGTCAGGTAGGAAAGGATTAAATGGAGGAAAATGTTCTAGGCTGAGAGAAAATATCCTAAGACAGCGAAAAATTCAGAGATGCTTACTCTCTTAGGAGAAAGTCCGAATCTACTTACAGGGTAAAATAGGCTGAACTAAGAGAAAGTACTGGAGAGCCCACAGAGAAGGGCATTTGTTCGGTTGTCTGCCCAGGAGAATAAAAAGAGACCCAAGAAAGTTGAATGAGAACAGGGCTGGAAGCGAGAGAGGAGATTCTGGAGACAAGAATAGTTGGGAAGAGGTCAGGAAGTGAAACACTGGAAATTGGGGTAGGTTGAATTAATGAATGCCATCCATATTGAAATGTATGCCTACCAATATATAGGTGCCCTAATCTTATCAAAACCTGGAAAAATAGAATTCTTCCCACTAAGCCCCGTTAACTATGTATTTTTCTGAAAACGCATTGGGCTTATACGTAGGGGACCAGAGAAATGTAAAAGAAAAGAGACAAAGTCAATTTGCAGTCCAAATTCTCATCATTCTGAAAAATGTTTCCAAGATCTGGTTATTGGAGGAGAAACTCCTAAATCCTCCAGGGATGGCCGTTGAAAATATATAGGAGCAAAACGTGGGGGGCTTCTCTGGGCCGTGCTTTGGGCCTGTACTACTAACCCCATGAGTGGAACATTTTTTTCTTCCGCTACAGAAACTTTGGAAGGCCCCAGCTTTCCATCCAAGTCTAATGGATGTGGGGATATTCGAAGTTGGATTAGGAAAAGAAATGATGCATTTTTATCCAAACCACAGGTGCCTGACCATCTCCTGCAATTCATCAGGAAATGAATACAGCCACATCACTGTTTAATATTCCAGGGATTATAGGCCTGTGATTTGATACCCATGGCCCAGCTTCTCTGGTGCGTTGTTCGTGTGATCTCCCCAGGTTTATTCCACACCATCTTGTAGGTGGGCTAAAGCCATTTGAGCCCAAAGCCCTCTCAGTTTGGATACCTTTCAAGACAGAGCCTTCATTTTCAATGCCTGGAACAGTTCATTTCCTATTCCCACAGTCAAGTCACTACAGATGAAAATCATTTGATCAGTCATGCTCACTGTCCAATGACTTGGTCTAATTTATCTTCTTTAGATTTCACTTAATTACCCCAGTCCCAGCTCTTCCCATCCATCCTCCACTCTTAGTGTTTGTACAATTAGTCAAATAAAGAATTTGAGGAATAGCTCCAACAACTGTTTTTGTTTGGGCAACTGATTTCCTTAGAAATAAACATGCATGTTCATTAAAAAAATCTTCACTTAATTTAGCTAATCGATGCTTTGTCAGTCTTCCCATAATATTAATTTTAGCTCGGGTCTTTTCAAAGGAGGTGCATCTCGTGTCTCTTCGCTTAGAACTCTTTTTGTAGAATCGCAGAGGAACATCCCTGGTATGTCCATTGCCATGTTATTGTCATTCGGTGTTTTCTAATGTTCTTTTTCCGTCCACGTAGAGATAGGGATGACTCCATAGATCATCTTTATGTCACCTGTCAGAAGAAAATTAAGTCTCCAGTGGTCTGTGGCTCCTTCAGAGTCTAGATGCTGCCAGGACAAAGCCTGTTTTTCATTTTGCCAACTTTCTTTCCTCATAGGTCTTTCCTGTAAAACTTTACACTTGAGGGTTTTTATTTAAAAGGAAAAAATACGAGCTCTGCCAATGCTCCAGCATCAGTTTTGATAGCACTGTGGGAGCACATTAAGGAATGTGTTATAAAGTGGGAGACATGCATCCTTTTATGTGCTGAGTATAACGAGGCTTACTGATTAATCTAACTCACCGAGGCAAATCACTGCAAAGTTTTAAAGGTCTACCGTTCAATGCACCATAATTAAATTAAAGTTAAAATACTGTAATTATTTAGAACTGGGGTACCATTTTTTATTGACTTTGTGAACTTGTAGGCTCCAATGAATGCAGAGATAAAATAGCATAGCACATGTTGGCTATATATTATCTTGTCTATCTTGTATTTGGAATTAAATTACTCAGGAGTTCAGAGGTTAATTAGAAACACAAGAACTGTCCTCCATATAATAGTAACTTTATGTTGGCTAAATTCTAATATAGCTGGAGCGCATTAATTGGACTATTTACATACAGGCATGCAAGCTTAAATATGCACACATACCCATAATGTCATCAGCAGTCTCCTCGCCTTTACAGAGGCCTTCCCAGAGGAACTATGCTTTACATGCACAATATCCTGCAAAATAAAGACCCAGCCTGTAAGACAGGTATTACTGGGCTCACTTTAAAGATCATATAATCTCAACTTGTCAATTCCAACTCTAGTATGACCAAACATAGCTCCTCTATGATCTTGTCTCATGGCCACCACCACCTCAATCTGGTCTTTCTCATCATTTTTTACGTTGGTGAATGACCCTACTTTGTTCAGCTGTAGAAGCCAGAAATTTGGGAGGTATTCTCAACACCTTCTTCTCCCTAACCCCATAATCAATCGATTTTTCAGTCTTGCACATTTGTGTCTCCTATACATCTTTCAAGCCTTTCTCTTAATTCTGTCACTCACATAACAAAACTATGCCAAACTGCTATTACACCTCTTCTGGACTGTGGGAACAGTCTTTAATTCACCTCACAGCATTCATTCTTTGTGTTTGATGTTCTTAAGCTTATCTGCTACTTCTCTGCTTAAAATACTTCTATGAGTTTCTATAACTTTTATTTAAAAAAAACTTTAATTAGCTCACAAAATTCAACAGGGTTTCTGTCTCTTTAGGCTCATATTACACTCTCTCTACCTCTTTCCAGTACTTCAACCACATTGACTTCCTTCTGCTTTTTGAATAAATATTCCATGTTCTGACCTTCCTCAGGGCTTTTGCACATGCTATTCCTTATGGCTGACTGAACCACTCTTCCTCCATCCCCTTTGCCTAGTTAATAGCTACAAATATTATCTTGCCTGTATTATTAGTTCCTTCAGAGAAGCCTTTCTTGATGTTACCCTAAGACCAGTCCCATGCTATATGCTCTCATAGCATCCTTTCTATTTTCTTCATAGCACTTATATACAGTTATATTCATGAATATTTATTTGTATACATTTTTCACTCCGATTTGATTACAAATTTCTTAAGGGCATGAAACTTGTCTTTTTGCATTCCACCATAATTCCAGTATTTAGCAAAATGCCATGTTTATTAAACACTTGGTTATATATTTGATTCTTCCTCTGACTTCTCTTTAATTACATAGACTCTCTAATCACTGACTTCAGAATAGAATAAATCTCTATAAAAAGTAAATAAGGAAAGCAGTGGGAAGTGAGTATACAACGTAGAAGTAGCTTCCTATTGCATGTATTTTGATGACTGGGGTTAAAGTGTCATTGACAAGTCAAGATGCCTGGGATTTCCACAATTGGAATCTCTCTTGAGTAGAGCATATTTCCTAGAAACTCAAATCAGGTGGAATATGTGTTACCTTCCATCAGTCCAAATAAATCCAACACTTAGGCAGCAGATTCTCAAGAAAACCAATAAAAGAGAGGTAATTTTAATTGAGGAGAAAGTTTTTGAAATTCATTGGGTATGTCAAAGCTTGAGACAGTAACAGTTGTCTAAGGCCAAGATGTGTACTAAAACATGCCCAGACAGGTTGTAGTCAAGCTCCCCACAAGAGGGCGCTCATAGTCATGGCTGCATAAAGAATAAAATTGTATCACCCAGCTCTCCCTTGGGTGCCATTGAAATATACATCAGTTCAGCATCCGAAATGGTTAAAAAGCATTTAACCTACCCCAGTATATTTTTAGATAATCAAAGGAAAGGCACATTTATAGTGTATAAGTAAACTAAAAAATCTTTATTCTCATCTCTCTCACTCTCTATTTCCTCACATGCCACAACTGCTCCAATAACCCTGCCCCCACAGCTCCATGCTCCTTCAAATTAATACAAACTCAGTTCTTGGAGGTTTTCTTGTCTTTTGCCCACCATCTTCCTGGTTCAGATTTGTATTATGTGGATAAATTTATCTGAGATAACTAACTGCTCTTTGCCCATTCCCCAGCTCCTCTGAACACTAGGACCCGACTCAGCCAACGGAAGTCTTCCTTCCCTAGAGTAAGAGAGTAAGGGGATGAAAAGATTAATAATTAATATTTTAATATACCATTAAAATTGCTATTATTGTCCCTTTGTTATTAAAAATATGCAATTTTATACCATGGCAAAGCAAATAATACCTGATTTCTATACTATCCAGCTTTGGAAGGCTATGTTTGTCTCCTCTTTGGAGCATTGGAAGATGGGGTGGGGTGCAGACCTCCTGTTGCCCTTTAACCATTAACTAGTGGATAAAATGTGTCTGAGTAGGACATTCTGTGAGTGAGGAAGGAACAGAAGTTATTAGGTGACAAGATAAGAAGTCAGGAAAGATGCCAAAAGAGGGGAGGAGGGTAGGTAGAAAGAATAACAATAAAGACAACCCACTCACATTGTCATTTGTTTCAGTTAAGTCCTGGTGTAGAGGTATGAGGGAGGAAGCTCTAAGAGACATCAAAAATTATTACAATCCAGGAAAATTGCCTGGGGATAATTAATCCAAAATTGGGGGGGGGAATAAAATGTTTATCACCATCAGTGTACACAGATGAGGCATATATCTGCTACATAAATAAAGGATGATTCTTTGATGAAGTCTCCTCAAACTGCCTGGTTAGCATGGGGCTCTGAAGTACAATACTCCAAGTAATATAGATTCAAAGTATGGTATGCTTTCTGCATGAGCACATTTATCGATTTTCTCACTTGATACCTAATGAGATTTTTCAAACTAATTGTAGGCTTACACAACTTTTTGAAAGAACACAGGGACAATATTAAGAAAATAAACCATGGCAATGATCCTATTCTGGAGAGAAATGAATACAATACTTTGGTCCCAGAAATCTGGACTTAAGTAGAATGGCAATTGAAGTATGTATCATCAAATTAATTAAAAAATAGTTTCAAATAGAAATGCTAGAACATAACAGAGTTTCAGAACTCTGCGTGCCTTGCAGACAGATCCAGCCATTGCAAAACCAATCAAATGCAAATCACCATTGCTACATTTTAATTTCAATTTCCAGTGAAATTTTTATTAAAATACATATGAGGTGATCTCCATTAGAGTTATGAATTTTTATAATGCACAAAGCCTATGAAATATATCCTAGAAGTTCTCTAGTTTAATTATAGACCATTTCATCCTCTACATAGCCTTGATGATTTTTGACATGATGCTTTCCTAGTACAATATATTTGAAATAAACAGGACATGCAATCCCATTCCATTCTAAACCCTCACATTAAGACATAAAATGATGCTACTGATTTGAACTTCCTGGGTTATTCTTCAAATTATTTTTCAAATGGATAAATAAAGTGAAAAGAGAAAAATGAAGGGAAGAAAACCTGTTAAGTGTCTGAGATTAAACTTAACAGCGACTAAGAAGCCATGGCAGCCTATCTCTAGAACCTAGTAAGGAGACTCACGTGGATGATTGCACAATCCTTTGTTTTTGTACATTAATAGTATGCATATGCCCAAAGATAAATTGTTTTGGTTCAAAGGGCAATGAATTCATTAAAAGAAGTTCCTAATAAAAGTGATTCAATCTTTGTATTTAGCTTTTAATACAAAAAAATTAATTAACATTTGCATTATGAGGCCTGACCTCCCCTAGGAAATATAATCAATTCTCCCAATATAGGATGGATTCTGCAGAAGACATAATTTCTTATTGTGGTGCTAATCAATCATGTCAGTGGTGCAGAGGAACTGTAAATGATGCGCAAAACTATTAAACTCTAGGCTTTTTAAAAGCCACTTGTCAAGGCAATAGTATATAAATATATACTTATAATGGGGACTGTTTAATTATACTATTGATTAAATTATTGCAGTTCCTGGCATAATACATGATGATGGCCTGCTATCTGGAAGGAGTACAAGACAACTGAAAATACTTTTATACGTAGTTTTGCAAATGTAATTTCATAAGGAAATTGTATTAATTATAGCAGGATGATGCATGCCTCTACTGCAGAGGCTGCATTACTGAGGAAACGTAAACGTTTTTTGTTTGAAACTAAATAACTCAAGAAGAAAATATCTGGATAATTTGAGGCCATTTTCAAGCAATTATTTTATTTTTGTTCATTTGAAGCATCCCTGTTTTTAATGTGTCCCTGATTGTTTATTTTATTGAGGTAAAATTTACATGACATAAAATTTACTGTTTTAATCATTTCCAAATGTACAATTTAGTGGTTTTCTGTATATTAACAATGTTTTGCAGCCATTACTACTATTTCCAGAATATTTTTGTCACCCCCAAAAGATAGTTTGTACCCACTAAGCAGTCACTCCTCATAATTGGAATCATACAATATGTGGCTTTTTGTGTTTGTCTTTGTTTCATTTTGAACAATATTTTCAAGGTTCATCCAGGTTGTAGCATGTATCAGCACTTCATCCTTTTTTATGGCTGAATAATGTTTTATCATATGGATGTGACACATTTGTTTGTTGTTGTTAATTCATTTATCAATCTCTACCTTTTAACGAAAGAGTTTAATCTATTTACATGTAATATAACGACTTATAAAAAAGAACTTTTGTCATTTTTCTATGTGTTTTCTACATGTTATAGATTTTATTTCCTAGAGCATCCTTTTTATATCACAAAATAAATAAGTTATGTAATGTACAGCATAAGGAATATAGTCAATAATACTATAATAACTGTATGGTGACAAATGGTTACTAGACTTATCATGGTGATCATATTGTAAATACATGTGATCACATTGTAAATACTATGTTGTACACCTGAAAGTAATATAATATTGTATGTCAACTAAACTTTAATAAAAAATTTGGCTGGGGTGGAGAGGAGAATTCACCAAGAAACTATTTTTTCAAGGACTATAGCTCATAAAACATTGAGTGACTTATCTAATTTTGACATTTTGTCATATTGCTTAGACTTGACATTATACATGGTTGTAAATCATATAAAGGGTAGCAAAGTATGCAGGTGATAAAAGGCTGTAGTTCATGAGAAAGGTATATCCAAATGTATCAACTGATTTGCCCCCAAGTTAAAATTTTCTAATTCAACGGTCTTAGATTTATTATTCAAATCCCTAAATTTTAAAAAGAAAGCAAGAAACTATGATCCAGTTCAGTGCACATAATTCATTTTTATTTAATATCCAGACATGTTTGATTTGGTTGTGTTTTTGTTTTGTTTTGTTTTGTTTCTGTAATTAATACTAAAGTAGCAAACATCTCACATGGAGTTATAAACATGGGGGATAATTTTTCAATACAGAGAAAAGAAAAAAAAGAAGTATGGTAAGAAGTATGTAGGTTCTTTATCAAGTTGGAGCTGACAAAATTTAGACATTCAAGAAAAATCTAGCTTCCCTTGATGATATCCATTCTACTTGCCTATTTATTTCTCATTTTCCCTAACTATGTGTCTGCAACCAAATATCTACTCAATATTTTCAGATTAATAACATCATTATAAATGATGGAAATGCCAACTTCATAGTCTATAGAGTTCTCTATTCACCCTCTAGGCATGGACAGAACAATATCAAGATTATCATCTTCATGACTGGAAGATTACTACAAACCCTGTTAATTAAAGACAAAAACAGCTCCTTGAATTTATGAACCAATGATAAGTTTCTCTCTTTTAATGACTTTTGTTTACTTTATAAAATGGAGAGTCTCATTTGTGAAAGTGAGATAGATGGTGATGTGTTGAAGTTTCATGCCAGATACTATTCCCTGCACATGACATTTAGTAATAACAACAGATAATGAGACAATTGCTTTTATATTCCCATTACACAGGTAAGGAAATGGGTCACACACAAAAAGAAGAATTTGCCACAGGTCTCACTTCTGGTAGGTAGTGAACTGGGATTTGAATCTAGTCAGTCTGGTCATGTTCTTAACCACTAGATTAACCTTCTTGAGTTGAATTTATGACTATCAATTTATGGACACAGATCTTTGTAGTCATGTGGCTTTTCTCCCCCAATTCTCTTCAATCCAGGTATTGAGTTTTAATTTTGGGTTTTTGACAGACAGGTGTATTAGAAAAATAAGAGGGTAAAATGAATGATAAGAGAATGATTCAAGTGAGGGACACTAGACAGTGAGTAGAAAAGGAAGGGAAGGCTGGATGTGACGGTAGTAGTGAAGGAGGACGTTGGATTGTGGATGTCTCAATGAGATCTAAGGGCAGGGGCTATGGGCATAGCTAAGTGAGAGAACTTTTAGGAGAGGAGATGATGATCAGAGAGTAGGTCTTTTAGTACAAGGTCTCACATGTGAAACAACTTGGAGAGATCATCAGCTGCAAGTTTTGGAAGTCTGAAGATCATTGTAGATGATGGTCAATGAAAGAATTCTTGAGAATCCAGACTGTTATTGGATGTCCATGTTTATGTTAAAAAATGTAAAAAATATGGTGGAATCTGGGCAAGTGAAGGTCTTTGAATAGGTCAAGACTCTCTATCTGGTCACCCCCCCCCCTTTTTTAAGATATTTTTTAGAGCAAGAGGAAGGGAGATGGAGAGAGAGAGAAACATCAATGTAAGAGTGAAATACCCATTAGTGCCTCCTGCATATCCCCTATTGTAGGGGACCAAGCCCACAGCACAGGCATGTGCCCTGACCAGGAATGGAACCAGCAATCTTTCAGTATGGAAGGAATGGAATCAGCAATCATCATGCAGGATGATGCCCAACCAATTGAGCCACACCATCCAGGGTTCCCCTTACTATTTAGTCATCCCACAGGCTTGTCCTTTGTTTTGTGCCCTACTTAGATGAAATTTGAGCTAACATGAAATTATCAGTGACAATATTCTTACATTGAGACTTCTGTGACCCCAAAGAGTCTCATTTTTTAGCACTCAAATTGAGTGATAAGAAAAGAGATGCACATTGTTTATTCACATATTCTTACTTAAAAATGTTTTATTACTGGGCTTGTCAGTTGGGAGGATTCTGGTTTAAGACAGAAGGATATGAAGGCTGAAAGGTTTTTATTTACAATTTTATTACAATTTAGGGGGTTTTCTCTGTACCCAGATTCAGATCTCTTCAAAGCAAGAAGTTAGTAAGGAAAGCACAGTTTAAAGATTTTCCTGACTCCCTAAAGAGCAAGCTTTATTTACTTAAAAGTTTATGCCATTAGCCACAGACCTCTCAGTAAATTCCAGTGGTTTGTCCATCACATAATGGTAAGAAACCAGCTCTGTGCCCTCCATAGCATAGAGAGAAATGGACTTACTCTATCAAAACTCAGTTCTCATAGAAGTATGGCTGGCTGCTTGAGAAATCTCATGTCCTAAAAGAAATGTCATTTTAGCTTGTCTAAATGAAAGGCTTTGGCAAACATCCTTTGAACTGCTGGCACTACTAATGTTCTGTCTTACTGCACCATTCCCTCCCTTTGGAATCCATACAGACCATATGTGAGCTAGCAAGCCCCAGAGGACTGGCAAGCCTTCTCAGCCACACACAAAGCTGACGAGAACCAACTGACAAGTAGCATGCGCATGTGCTCAAGAGACAAGAGCCATAAGGTAAGAGCAAAGGAGTTGAGATTACTCATTAATCGTCGCTTTGAGCCAAGATGACAAATAAATTCGAACAAGGATAATGTGGAAGGAATTGAGCTAAGTCCCTGGAATCCATGACAAGTTCCCAATATCCTCAGGCAACCTCTTCACTCACCACAGTCTGATTATTCCTTCATAGTTTGATTAGGGGGGCAAGGGGGGACAAGCTTTCATCCCAGCATTATTGGGACACCTGGGAAATTTCCTGGGAATATATTCACAGCTATTTTATCATTGGCTACCTTTGGGTGGTAGGCTTATGGGGAATTGTTTATTCTTCCTTCTACTTTTTAAATTTTCTATTTTTCTGTAATAAACATGCATATTATAAAAGAAATGCATGCTTATTTGAACTCTATTTCCCTTACCTTCACACTAGGTCCTTTTATTATTTTATCTATAAGATAGAGCAGATTTGAAAACCCTACTACCAACTCCTGACCCAGGATATCTGGCCAAAGTGGGCAGAGTTGCTCCAATGGCTCCTCATTGTATAGAAGCAGTGTCCCCTCAGTGAATGCTTGGATTTTCTCAGCACAGGAGAATAACATGAAAGGGTACACAACACCAACAGTTCTCAGAAAAAAATCTTATACCATTATTTGAAATAGTCACCATACCTTTTAAAGAAGGTCAAAACTTACATGTAAACTAAACTAAATCAAACCCTTCTCCCTACCCCACCTTCATCCAAATTGTCTTTGCTCATTGGCTAGCAACACTTAGACTCAAGCATTTGGGAGCCAGCTTTGTCCTTCATCAGTTTATGTCATTTGTTTATTAAATCTTGACCCATACATCTAAAGCTCAGTAAAGAAAACATCTGAGGGAGAATAAAAGATGAAAAGAAGCTAGAAATAAAGTTTGGATAGACAAACATTTAAACTTTAGAAAAAGCACTAATTCAAAATATATTCAAACTTCTTGAATCTAAAATACTCTGAATGTAGTTCACCTTTAATTTCAATTTAAATAATATACAACCCGTTGCAGCTCCCCACACAGGAAAGGGATGTGTGAGAAGGAGCAGCAGATATTCATATGGGCGAATAAACAATTAGATATGGAAACTTGAATAAGTTTTAGTAGAATTAAACCTCTGTATATTAGAAATGCACCCTTTTATTAATTTAGTAGAACTTTATAATCATCTTCCTTATCTCTGCCACAAGGGAGCTATTTCTCTTTAAACTAGGACAAATTTACATAAATTAAAATCTTGCTTTGTTAAGTTTCAGATTTCAGAAGGAAGAAAAGTGGAATCTATTAATAACATAGAATTATTAGGTGTCTACTGTCAGCTGGCACTGCGGTTTTAGTTTAAGGGCATACCTCACTTCATTTTTGCCAGATCCTCGGAGTTGGAAACACTAAGTTGCACAGGTCAAGCAACTTGCCTGAGATAAAACAGCTGCTCAAGAGACAGGCTCCAATTCAATATCTATTTGAGCCCAAAGCCACCAACACTTTTCTCCTATACCATTCTTTTTATTTTTAATATGTTCTTACTGATTTGAGAGAGAGAGGGAGGGAAAGGGAGAGGGAGAGAAGGAGAGGAACACCTATTGGCTACCCATTCCCCCCCTACAGGGGATCAAGCCTGCAACCTGGGCATGTGCCTGGTGACCTCAGTGCATGGGACAAGGCTCAACCAACTGAGCCACACTGGCCAGGGCTCCTATATCATTCTTAAGGGTATTTGTTTCCATTAGTTCCAATAACTAAGTTAATTGAAATTCTGAGTCATTTATACTTATCTTCAAGAAAAAAATAAGGTAGGTAATATAAGAAAAATAAAACCAATGAATATAATAAATTCATTATAGTAGCTTTTCCTAGCCAGGTGATTTTATACATTCAATATAAAGTTCTCTTTTCAAATGCCACAAGTAATCTATTTTATTATTTAGATTTTAAAAAATATTCTAAATAATTTATTTTGAGGCTATCATACCTTTTGAAAGGTCCTTCTGGCATTGCTTAAAACATGTATACGTTCTCTTCACAGTAATAAGGATTTATATGCAAACTAAATTCAATCACATGCTCCTACCTTATTCCCTTTGCTCCCCATTTTCACTCATTTGTAAGAGTCTATGCCAGGTTTGCAAAATGGCTCTTGTAGTTTTTCATCTTTGGAGATTTAAATTTACGTCTTTTCTACCCCAGGCTTTCTTGTTTCCTAATTTATTTTTCACTTACTTTGAGCCGTCAACATATTCCTGCCATCAGGTTTGATTTATGTTGCCTGGGAACATAATCCAATCATGAGTCTTCCTTGAGAGTTTCAATATGGCATGAGAGAAGGCTCACTTAATGATCTTTCTAGAGTAGAAAACAAAAGCAAAAAATCAGTGGGGCTTTAAAAATATTAGGCAAACACTATAAGCCTATGGTAACACAAAAACCTTGGGTGTTTCCTGAATCCAAAAGAGCAACAATCATTCAGTCTATTCCTCTTTGCTATTTTCTCCTTTTTATACTCATGGGCTAGAATTGACCAGTTGGAGGCATAAATAAGAGATTCTAAATAACCACAACCCTTTCCCACCTCCATCTCAGGTTCTATGTGCACCTCCACTAAAGCCAAGCTCTTCCCATTTACCTGACAAGGTAAACATATCTGGTTCCACCACTAACTGAACATGGATACCCTCTTACCCACAGGGTGTTTGTATTGGTTCTTTGTGTTGCTAATCACAGAAACCAGCACTGGTGACTCAGTTAAAGAAGATATTTGTTAGCAGGATATTGTGTTATCTCTCAGTTACAAGCAACCCTCCGCTAAATTAAGCAGGAACCAGGGAGGCTGGCAGCTGTGGGCAAACTACGGCCCGCGGGCCGATTTCGGCCCCGTTTGAAATGAATAAAACTAAAAAAAAAAAAAAGACCATACCCTTTTATGTAATGATGTTTACTTTGAATTTATATTAGTTCACACAAACACTCCATCCATGCTTTTGTTCTGGCCCTCTGGTCCAGTTTAAGTACCCATTGTGGCCCTCGAGTCAAAAAGTTTGCCCACCCCTGCTATAGGGACATCAATGTCAAGAGTTCATATACATTCTATCCATCATTATACACTTAACATGGCTCATTCAAAGACTCAGATTTGGTGCCTCTTTTTTCCATGGTTAGATGATCAGGCTAGTCCAACTTGGACTATGTAAGTGTTGCCCCATTCTATTATATATTTCAAGGTCCCTGAGTGTACAATAGCCAGTAAGAATCAAACTTTGGATTCTGGGAGCTATGCCCTATAAAGGGAAAGTTGCTGTGTCCCAGAAGGCTTCCCAAAGAGGCATCTCTTGGGTGCAGGGTCCATGCCAATCCATAGCAACACTGAATCTTCTGTGGCTCTCCAGAAAGTTGGTGGTCCAGGGGACACCCCAAGTTCAATTTGCACACACTAAGTTAAAAAATATAAAATTAGTATATATGACACAAGTAGATAGAAAGCTCTATTTTTACTTAGTTTAATTTGCAAACATCAATAGTACATGTACTATGTAAAAAATAACAGGGGTCTATTAAAAAGGAAAAAATAACTGACACATGCCATCAAGCATTTTCTGATGCTTATTCATTCACTCACTGACTCTTTCAACAAATATTTATTGAGTTCCTACCATATGCCAGGCACTGTTATGGTTCTGGGGGTTTTAGTAGTGAACATGAGTGGCAAAAAAATCCTGCCCTCATGGAACATTCATTCTTAGATAAGCAAAGATAAGAGATAGGATTAAATCTTGGCTCTTCCATTTATTAGGTGAGAGGCACATTTTTAATCCCTCTGTTGTTCAGGGTTTTTTTTTCATTTTTAAACTGAGAATGGATAATAGAATCTGTCTCATAGTATTATCATAGTAGTGTATTTTTCATATCTTTCATATAGTATGAGTTGCTATCATCTTGCTTCTTCTTTTCCTCCTCCAACTGCTACACTTCTTCCTCTGCAACATCATCGTCATCATCATTATTTGACTCTTCAGCCAGATCTTCATCCCCTCTGACTGTAAGGGCAATGCCTACAGTTATTCTTCTGTCAACCCAAATTCACCTAAAATCTCTCTTAAAACGGACTGATGACGGGGAGCATGAGTTTTATTTACTAATTCATTGAATGTGTAAGGGACTTATCCAACGTTGGGTTCACCAGAAGTAGATTCTGAGATGGAGTTTGTGGTTCAAGATATCTATTGGTATCAACACCTGGGAAAGTAAGAAGCAGGATTGGGGAAAAGCAAAAGTGGAACTGCAACTAAGGTCCAGCAAACTCTTGACCAAACTGTAGGATGTCCTGAAACTAGTAGTGACCATTAGAGAATCCCTGGTTGGGCCAAAATTGTTGGTCTTATATACTCATTACTATCATCAGCGTGGAATCTAGAGTATCTAGCCAAGGTTTTACCACAGCCCTAGTATAACCTGAATAAGAAAAAAAGAAAACAAAAAAAAAACACCCAAAAACATGGTATTAAGCCCTAGAAAACTTACAGTTTAGAAAGTGAGGGGCAGACCAAAGACTGAGAAACAGCAATCAGGCTATCAATCCCCAGAAGGAAAGTAGGGGAGGGCGGGGGTAAGGGGAAGAGATCAACCGAAGGACTTGTATACATGTATATAAGCCAAACCAATGGACATGGACAACAGGGGGATGGGAGCATGAGTGTGCGGGGCGGGGGGTGGGGGGGGGAGGTTGGGGTTAATGGGGGGGGATGAGGACACATTTGTAATACCTTAACTAATAATAAAAAAAATTTAAAAAAAAAGAAAGTGAAAGGAAGCTTATAACAGTAATAGAGAGAACATGTTCAGGCAAAGAGTTACTAACTATTATGAGAGTTCATTTAATAGAAAGATTAGTTCTGGCAAGATAAGAACACAAAATAATAGTGTTTAACTTTTCAGGCTAAGAAAATGTTCAAAGATGAATTGAACAAGAAATGAATAAACTCTTCCATGATGAGTATATTAGTGGTTCTCATTTAATTGAATTTTATCTCTGCAATTAAATTGGCATGAGAATATCTGACAGTCTATATCAATGCAACTCAGAGTGTTACCAGTCCTTAATTAGATAACTATAGAGAGTAAGAGTAGGCATTTAGAAAAGTGTTTAGCAATTTGACATAGCAATTTCCTATCCATTAGGTCTAATAACAAAAATATTAGGTACATCTACTTTTTTTCTACTTCATTTTTATGGCAATCCAGTTATATTGTATTTTTTAAATGGTTGCTCTGTAATGAAGTTAGAAAAAAAATCATGTTCCTTAAACCATGTAGTTTAAAAGTCACCTGTTGACATTGTATGTCTTATCTCTTTAAGTCTAATTATAATACATGTAATATATCTCTTTAAATCTAATTCCTTGTCATGTTTATGATTGTTAATTTGAAAATAATAGTGTATCTCATTTTGAATGAGTGTGCTTTTCCTATAAAGTGCCTAAAAAGATAATTCTTTTTGTGGATATATATATAGTCCTTGTCTCTGGTTTCTGACACAGAGCTCCTAAAACCCTTAGAATCTTTGGCATTTTAAAAATGCCTTTTGCATGCTAATGAGATGACTGGTGGCTGGAGGCCCCAGACAGTTTCAGAATGAGAGCAGCTCCCCAGAAAGATCAAGACCTGATTAGAGACTGGGCACTTTCAGCCCCACCTTCTGGACATCTGGGGAGGGAGGGAAGCCAGCTAGTGAGTTAATCACCACTGGGCAATGATTTAATAAATCATGCTATGAATCTTCATAGAAACACTTAACAGCAAAGTTAGGAGAACTTCCGGGTTGGTGAACAGAGGGCAGTACTGGGAGGTGGCACATCCAGAGATGATGTGGAAACACTACATGCCTTCACTCTGACCTTTGTGTCTCTGTCATTTGGCTGTTTGTGAGTTGTATTCCTTATAATAAACAGGTAAATCTAAGTAAAATGTTTTCCTGAGTTTTATGAGATGTTTAGCAAATGATCAAACCTGCAGAGGGTGTCATGAGAACTCCAAATTTGTGGTCAACCAAGCAGCAGTATGAGAAGCCTGGGCACCTTAATTGCAGTTGTCATCTGAAGAGGGGGCAGTCTTATGGGACTGAGTCTTGATCTGTGGGGTCTGTACTAAATTTGGGTAGTTAGTGTCAGAATTAAATGGCAATATAGGCCACCCAGTTGATGTCAGAAAATCAATGGACTGAAGAATTGATTGGTGTCAGAAAACACCAAACATTTGTTTGCAGGAGGGATGTCAGAAAACAGATCAAACAATTTTATGTGTCCAATTTTCTACTAACATTCAACTAATGAGATATTCACATGCATGTGACATCAAGAGAATTAAATACAACACAATACAAAAGTGATAAAGCCCTAAAATAGCATTGGTAAAGAAAAAATTCTGATAAAATATGAATAATATTCAAAATAAGTTATCCAGCATAAATAAAGACATATCATGATTTAAATTTTTTTCCAACAGCTCCCTCAAGCTGTAAAAATAAAGGCAGTAAAGGATAACAGAACAAAATGCCCTGAGCTGAAAAGTTGCTCTTTCTACAGAGTTTGCCCCAAGATATTTTACAATAGACCACTCTGCCATAAGACTTGTCTCCCTAGTTCTTACAGAAACTCCCAGCCACCATAAATCACTACTATTTGTTTTAGTGTGCGCTAAAGGAAGAAAAAAACTCCAACATCAAGGAGGCATTAAAGTTAAAATCCAGATGCAAGCTGCGGGGTTCTTGTCCCAGCATCAGGAAGGGTTCAGGAATCTGGGAAAGGGGCTGTGCGTAGATGACATAGGAATCCAGAGGCTAATAAAGAATCCGGAGATGAGATATAATTTTGAAAGGCATTGGGGGTCAGAGGACCTTCAGCTAAAGTAGTGGTCAGCAAACCGCTGCTTGCGAGCCACATGCGGCTCTTTGGCCCCCTGAGTGTGGCTCTTCCACAAAATACCGCGTGCCAGCGCGCACGTACAGTGCGATTGAAACTTCATGGCCCATGCACAGAAGTTGGTTTTCGGCCTGGGCAAGTCTATTTTGAAGTGGCGTTAGAAGAAGTGGGGGGTGTCGGCCGGTTGGGGGACGGGAGACGGGACACAGGTGGGCTGTGGGATATGCAGCGCGGGGAGGTACATTGTTTTGAGGTACATTCACTAAGGTCGACCCCTTCCAACTCTCCCATCCACACTCCTGAAACAAGTATACAAGACGAGTGTGGATGGGAGAATTGGAAGGTGTGGACCTCAGCGAACGTACCTCAATCAGATCAGATTGAGGACGTTTTTAGCAAAGGCCAGTTTAGGAGTACCCTAATTAAGTTAATAACAATGTACCTACCTATATAGTTTAAGTTTAAAAAATTTGGCTCTCAAAAGAAATTTCAATCGTTGTACTGTTGATATTTAGCTCTGTTGACTGAGTTTGCCGACCACTGAGCTAAAGGAACTGAAGACTCCCTCCTTGTCTAGGACCCTTGCTTTTATTAACACAATTTGTCCTAAGGCAAGGTGGAGATAATACACTTCAGAGAGTAAGGTTTCAAAAGGTACAGAAGCATTGTCAGTTTGGGGAGTAGCCTACGGCTGTTCAGGTGTTTGGCCAGTAGGAGGCAATAACATGTAGATTAAGATGCCTTTTAGCCGTCTGGCAGCCACAATCAGTTTCCTATTCAGGTTTGGGGAAATGCCTTTAGCCATTCCCAACAGGTGACTACATGTGTGACTCAACCCAGTTGAGTCCCCAAGTCTCATCAACCTTTTGATGAAACTCTTGAAATTATGACATGCTGGAATTGGTTCCCGGCACAAGCAACATTAAACAAGACAGTAGGAATAGATTTGTAAAGAACGTTTCTAAATTTTTTTTAATTAAGTATGTTGATAACATAATAACTTAAATCTCTCACTTATAATTTCTAAAACAGAGCATTTAGAAGTAAATATTAGTATAACAAGATTTTTTTCCTATGGCAAAATGTAGACTTTGATATTTTAAAGAAACCCTAATGTATTCAAATCAGATTTTATTAAATCTATACATTATTTGTGTTACAAAAGATTTCTACCTATCAGATGTTTTTTTGTTTTGTTTTGTTTACATGTGCCCTCCTAATTAATAGAGAATAAGCATAAAGCCAAGAAGTTAAAATTCTTTGACAGTATGATGAATAGTAAGAGATTTTTTTAAAAATTTTTAAAATATATTTTATTGATTTTTTACAGAAGAGAGAGGGATAGAGAGTTAGAAACATCGATGAGAGACAAATATCAATCAGCTGCCTCCTGCACACCACCTACTGGGGATGTGCCCACAACCTAAGTACATGCCCTTGACCAGAATCGAACCTGGGACCTTTCAGCTCTATCCACTGAGCCAAACCGATTACGGCGTAAGAGACTTTTTAACAAATAGTATCCATGTAGAAATGTTGTAAGATGATTGAAAAACATAATTTATTTAAAAAAGAAACTTTTCAAAGACCTATCTATAATACATGAGTAATATGCTATCAGAAGCTTATGCATTTCAGATCCAGAATCTGGGAAAGAGGTTATCAGAAAAAAATCATTCTAAAACTGAAGCTAATGAGCATTAATATCCAATACATAAAATTGATTATAATTACTTTTAAACAGTGATCTAAACATAGCTGATTTTTAAAGTAAATGTTCTTTCCTACTTTGACTTATCATGCAAAATCCCTCTAAATTGTAAATTGTATAAGACAAAACCTTAAAATCTTTTAATAAATCATAAGATTTTTTGTTGTTAGGATATGAAATTTGTGTATTGCATTGAAAACATAGGAAAGGAGAACCAGATACTAACTACTGGCTTATGGGTCTCAAGCACTGGTGGATAGAGACCAATATTCTGATTCCATAGGTGGGATTCTTTGCATGTATATGATAGACACTCAATAAGTGGTTGTTAATTGGTGAAAGATTTGCTAGTGAAAATGTTCAGCAGTCAAATAAACTTTGGAAGTGCTAGTTAAGTAAACTGAAACTACATCTATTTCCTGTTATAACTCTAACAGCCCTTAATATATTAGTATACTTAGTGCACCTCCAAGAGAGGCATATAAAAAGTACATACCACTCCAAGGAAGGTATGGGAAAGCACAGAACATTTACCAGGGTTATTATGACCATAGAACTCTTTCTTCTTGAAACATCTATGAACATTTCATGAAAAAACAGTTTGGGAAATGATGCCCTAGTTTAATTTCCTCATTTTAAAAGTAAAAGTTAAGAAAAATATTTGTGAGAGGAATTTGTGCAACTTACAAAGCAAGCCAATGGCATAAATAGAACAATAAGGTCAGAATTTTCTACACTCCCTATATTTTACTTAGGAAACATTACAGGGATGAAGGGAAGTTATGATTATACATGAGATTATTTGAAATTAACTATAAGCAATCAAAGGTAATCTACTTTCATTTTTATGTTAGTACCAATGCTTAAAAAAATAAAAACAGAAAATGGTTTATCAACAATACAGAATTAGAGAAATTATAACCAGGGTAACTATTTGTGTGCCCCTTTTGCTTAGTGATTATTTTGACTAATTATCATATTAAACTGATCTTCACAACTTTACACTGACGTAGAGCATCAGTGTGATGGCAAATAGTAGAAAACTCAGAGAAACTAAGATAGCGGCATAGGGAAACACCAAAATTGCTGCCTCCTACAACAACTTCAAAACACAATAAAAAGACAAAACAGACATCATCCAGAACTTACAGGAAGGCTGGCGGAGTGGAAATTCTACAACTAGAAGGAAAGAGAAAAGCACATTGAGGGTCAGGAGCTGCGGAAGTAAAGTACAAAGGTACGGAGGCTCGAGAGTGCTAGGAAAGGGGCTGGTACCTGAGGATGCGGCTGTCTTTTTGAATCGGGAGGGAGTCACAAGCTCCCGACTTCTCTGAACTCCGGTTCTGGGAAGTCTCTGGGGACTCAGGACTCATACGGGGAGAAACTGGACTGTCTGGCAGCGGGCAGAACTCGGAACTCGAGGGCGGCTTTCCCTCAGAGGTGCTTGCAGCAATTAAATTATCAGGACACTGAGACTCGCGCGGCCCCTTAGGGCAGGGCTGAGAATCCGCCATAGTTCCTTGCTCAGCCCTTTGATTCCCTGAGACCCCGCCCCACCCAGGCTGCAGCAGAGGCTTTTGCATATGAATGCCCTGGCCCTTTGCAACCTGAAAATTACCTAACAAACTGCAGCTGGGCCACAGACCCAGAACTTCCAAGAGAAGGCCCAAGGCTCCACAGCAGCTTGCATTGCTTCACAGCTGGGCCTCATCAGGGCACCTCCAAACTCCAAAAAAGGAAGGGGAATCTGCAGTTCTCTTCATAGCTCCTGCTGGGTAACCTCCAAGAGCCAGTGTACCCAGTGGTCAGAGGGGGACCTTCTGGATTACAATGCCTCAGATCCATAAGGGACACACCCAGGGGGCAGACTCAGTGAGCACCAAAGCCCCACTGAAGCAAGTCTTGCCCCAGAAGGGTGTCTTCAGCACAGAAGTTCTCCCACTGCAGACACAGCCGATTCTTACTGCCAATTGGCCTGGAGGTCAATTCCTCCCAGTGATCCTACAACAATCAAGGCATAGCTACAACAAGACTGTGCACAAAGCCCACAAGGGGGTGCACCAAGAGTGTCCACCTCAGGTAATGGGGGAGGCTGAGCCACTGGGCCCTACAGGACACCTAGCACACAAAACCACTCTACCAACACAGGGAAGCATAAAAAATGCGGAGACAAAGAAACAGGTCACAAATGACAGAAATGGAGGAAAGCAAACGACTGGATATAGAGTTCAAAACCACGTTTATAAGGTTTTTCAAGAATGTTATGGAAACCGCCGATAAATTTAGTGAGACCCTCAAGAAATCTAGTGAGACCCTCGAGGATATGAAAAAAGACCAGCTAGAAATTAATCATACACTGACTGAAATAAAGAATAATATACAGAGATCCAACAGCAGACAAGAGGATCCCAAGAATCAAGTCAAAGATTTGAAATACAAAGAAACAAAAAATACCCAACCGAAAAAGAAAAAAGAAAAAAGATTCCAAAAATATGAAGATAGTGTAAGGAGCCTCTGGGACAACTTCAAGCGTACCAACATCAGAATTATAGGGATACCAGAAGAAGAGAGAGGGCAAGATATCGAAAACCTATTTGAATAAATAATGACAGAAAACTTCCCCTACCTGGTGAAAGAAATAGACTTACAAGTCCAGGAAGCACAGAGAACCCCAAACAAAAGGAACCCAAAGAGGACCACACCAAGACACATCATAATTAAAATGACAAGAGCAAAAGACAAAGAGAGAATCTTAAAAGCAGCAAGAGAAAGACAGTCAGTTGCCTACAAGGGAGTACCCATACGACTGTCAGCTGATTTCTCAACAGAAACCATGCAGGCCAGAAGAGAGTGGCAAGAAATATTCAAAGTGATGAATAGCAAGAACCTACAACCAAGATTACTTTATCCAGCAAAGCTATCATTCAGAATAGAAGGTCAGATAAAGAGCTTCACAGATAAGAAAAAGCTAAAGGAGTTCATTACCACCAAACCAGCATTATATGAAATGCTGAAAGGTATTCTTTAAGAAGAGGAAGAAGAAAAAGGAACTCTTACCATTTGCCACAGCATGGATGGAACTGGAGAGCGGATAAATACCACATGATCTCACTCATTTGTGGAATATAATGAACAACATAAACTGATGAACAAGGACTGATCCAGAGACGGAGAGGCATTGATTGGACTGTCGGGCCTTGGAGGGAAGGTAGGGGAGGGTGGGGGTAAGGGGGAAAGATCAACCAAAGGACTTATATGCAAGCATATAGGCCTAACCAATGGACATGGACAACAGGGCGGGGGGGGAGGTGAGGGCATGAGCGGGGGGGTGGGGGGTAGGGGGTAACATGGGGATAAGGACACATATGTAATATCTTAATCAATAAAAAATATATTTAAAAAGCAAAAAAAAACCAAAAAACTCAACAAACAGGAAACCAACAAATAGTGGCTTTAAAATACAGGGTGTCCCCCCAAAAAAGGTATGCACACTTTAACAGCTAATAGCTCAATTTTGAAAATGAAATGTATTTTAATAAACACTGCCTTTATAATTATTCAAAGTATTTGTATGCGTTTTTGGGACACCCTGCAGAGGTTTGTTTTTATCATGTAGAAGCCCACTGGAAGGAAGACAGCGGGCACAGCCACTGGAGGAAATCATTGAGGATGTGAGGTCTTGCTATATGTGAGCTCTTCCAGCCCCAGTGGATGGTTCTCATCCTCACGGTCACTCGTCACTGCCACACGCTGGGCATCTTGTCTGAGTTACAGTATTGAAGAAGGGGGCTCTGAAGAGGTTGAAGACTCATGTCAGTGGCGTTAATTATTTATTTTCAGGAAAACAGTATCTTCCCTAGAATCTACACCAGCTAGACTTCTGTTTATAGCTTCTTGGCCAGAACTCTTCCATAATCACCCCTGCAAAGAACCCTGGAAAACGGAGATGGATTTTCTTTTAAAGCCACACATTGTTGCCCCAAACCAAATCTGGGCAACGTTAATAAAGAGAAAGGGCAAAGGGCTAGTGATAAGGCAATGAGCTGAGTTGCCTGTACAGATAGTATTATTCCTATTTTCATATGAGGAGCTGAGAGTTCAGGAGGTTACATATTTGGTCATTGTCACATTGCTAATAGTTGGTCATCAAAGAATGAAGCCAGACCTGTCTAGGTCTTAAAACTGATGTATTTCCCTTCAAAAGACCACTCCTCTGGGAGAGGAACAGAAGCAATCAGGAAATGATTTAAATATAATTATTATGTAAAAGACCTACAGAATTTAGACAGGGAATGTCTGTGGATTTAACTTATACAAACAGAGGTCTAAAGTGCCTGTTTGTTAAATTTATTCATCCACAAAATAAAGTCTAAGTTGGTGAATAAGCATCATTTATCTTGGCATCTAATAGAATCCATGTTGTTTGGGCTACTATGAGAATACACACTCCTAGAATTCTTCTGGCCCCTCTGACATTTTTAATAAGACTCTTTTTTTCTGATCCCTTAATGTCATTCTTCTTCCCTGGGTTCCTTCCTCTCCTTCTTCCTCATCTCCCTGTCCAGATGCACAGCTACCCGCCTTGGCTCCCCACACACAATCTTCATAATACAGCTTATGTTCTGGAAATTTTCCAGACCAATATCTTCTCATAGAGTCCAAGAGAAAATGAAGAGAAGATGCAAAAATGACCCTTCATCCTAGCTGCAGGGAAGCTCTGTGTTGCTAGGAAACCATCAGTAGGTGCTAACCATCCTTCATTAAATGAGGGCAGCTCCCAGCAGAATAATTCTTTTTATGGAAGCATCTAGAGTCATGAGTTCGCTTCCTACCTCCAACTGGTTATGTCCACATATAGGCTTTTTCTCTCCAATAATGATAAGCAGAAGAATTGATTTAAAATAATTTTAGGGCTGTGAAACTGCACCTATGAGGAAGATCAGAGGAGTTGTTTGACATAATACAGAACTATAAGATTAAAGCATTTCTTATTCTTCAAATACTTAGACCATTTTTGTTGGGGTGGGGGGAGTGCTGTTCTGCATGGGAGCAAACTAGAAACGTATTTAAATCAGATTTGGGTTAAATATATGATGGAAAGACTATTACTAAAAGATTTTCACATTTCAACAGAGATAGGCACACAGACAGAAGTAATTAAATATGATGCTGTCTATATACAGCATACCATTACTTATATCATTAACAAGGCACATTCTCTGAATTGATTTTCTTAAGGATTCTTTTTTCTTGATCACAGACATGTGTTGTAAGGTTTTTGCTCAAATCTAACCTGAAGGTAGCTAAACTTAGAAACCCAGAATTATGTCATTTCAGAGTGAGAGTGTAAGAATAATAGAGCATCCTAGAACAGTTTTAAAGGGGATGCTTAATTCATTCGTTGAATTATTATTTTCATGCCAAATATGTGTCAGGCTCTTTCAAGACGTTTGAACCAAAAGGTCTAACATCACCAAGCTTATATTTTAGTGAATGAAATCATTAATAAAAAAGATAATTTAGGAAAATATATATATGCTGATATGTATGCTGGATAATACCATGCTGAGGAGAAAAATGCAACAAAGGAGGGAGATATGAAATCTCAGGGCAGATGCTGAAAGATGAATTTTGAATTAGAATCTGATGGAGGTGAGGGAGTGAGGCATGCAGGTGTGTGGGGGAAGAGCATTCCAGGCAGAGTGAACATCAGGTGCCAGTCTCTGTAGCAAGAGTGCACCTGGCATGTCCAAGGAATAGCAAGGATGCCAATGAAGCTGGAGTAGTGGTAATGAAGAGGAAAATGCCAGGGATGCAGTCAGAGTTACAGAGTAGAGGGGGGCAGATGCAAGAAGAAAGATCCTGTAAGGCCTTGTAGTTCATAAGAAGGACTTCAGCTTTTCACCTGAGAGAGACGGTATGAACAAAAGAGTAGTACTCGGAGAATAATTGTGTGTTGTTCTACGTATCCCAGTCTCCCTTACAGCTGGATTCATGCCACATGCCAAGCTCTGAGCAGAAGTGATATTTATCATTTCCAGTCCAAGACAGTAAAGAGACATTGTTCCTCCTTCATATCTCTTTGTTTTACTGCCATGACTTTCAAATTCAAGTGTTCCAATTGGAAATGATGAGAACCATCCGACATTTATCAGCCTTCTCCTGAGTAAATCACAAAGCTTTGCTGCTTTACTACTGCACAGAGGTTGTTAAGGGATATTTGTTTCTGCAGCAGAGTTTGACTCTGCCTGACTAATACAGAGATGGTGCTCTAAGAGAGTTTTGGACAGAAGACTAACATTATATGCCTTACATTTTAACAAGATGATTCCAGATGCCATGTTAAGAATAATCTCTGAGAGTGGGTGGAGCAAATGGAGAGCAATAGAGATAAGTAGGAGTCTACTATACTGGTCCAGGTAAAAATAGTGGTGGTTGGACAACAGTTGTTACAGTGAAGGTGGTAAGAAGTGGTAAAATTCCAGGTATGCTGCAGATGAACTGAAAGAGAGGTGTAAAAGAGAAAAGAGACTCTGAAGTTTTTAATCTGAGCAAGTGGAAGGTTGGCATTCCCATCAACTGAGGTAGGGAAGGCTGAGAAAGAGGGAAAGACCAGGAATTCAATTTGAAGTTAGAGATGACTATTATACATTGAAACTAAGGGTATGGAGTAAACAGTTAGGCATAAGCATCTGATGTTCAGGAGAGACAGCTTGTGGTATATATTTGAGAGGCAACAGCATATAGATTATTTTAGTCATGAGACTGAATAAGATTTCCTAGAAAATGAGTATTATAGAAAAAAAATGAAGTCTATACCTATGGTACTTAGTGAATAGGAACATAGAGTCTAGACATGACTTCTAGGTCAATTTATGCTGATAAATGTCATCTAGAAAAAAGGTGACCGATGCTATGCTGAAAAATACCTTGGCAAATCTTTTTCCGTGTTCTGAAACTAGGAAGCAGGATTTACAGTGACAATGGATTTAGCATAATGAGTTTTCTCTTGTGAATTGGGACTGGTCTAAAGTGTCTGTGTGGAGAAAAAAATGAAAGTGGTGTCTGCACAAAGAGCAGTTGATTAAATGAAAAAGCAGGTATTAACATGACACTATCCCTCACTGTCGGGCATCTTGGCACTTGAATCTTGACTGAGCACTGTCGGCCACATTGTTCATGTGCTGGTCACACAGCAGTGTGGCAAGAAAGACCAGCTGGTCTGGCCGGTGTGGCTCAATGGTTGTGCATGAACCTATACACCAGGAGGTCATGGTTCGATTCTAGTCAGGGCACAGGTGTGGGTTGTAGGCTTCATCCCCAGTGTGGGGCTTGAAAGAGATAGCTGATCAGTGATTCTCTCTCATCATTGATGTTTCTACCTCTCTTTCCATCTCCCTTCCTCTCTGAAATCAATATATGTATTTCAAAAGAAAGACCAGCTAGTTATTTTCTAGTGCTGCTTCTGGAGCGGAATGGAGATGTCTCTATTCTGACTTGGTTCTATTTGCACAGTACCTACCACCATTTTTCCCCTGGTAAGTGATCTGAGTGACCAGTAACTAACATGATTGTGTAGTTACATTTGCATTTGTGTATCTTCAGGATAAGCTAAGTGCTGTAACAAACAACCTCAGGGCCTTAATAGCTGAACACCATAACGGTTTTATATTTTTAAAACCTATCACAGTCTAATTAGATATTTGGTGAATGGCCTTCCATGTAGTAGTTCTGATACACAACTTCACCATTTGTAAAGAACTCGAAGTTTCCGACATGACCTTCTGCACTCAGACAGGGAAGGAGAGAAAAGAACCAATGTGGAACATTTCACAGGAGTTTTAAGGTGCTAGACATGGAAGTGGCATTTATTGTTTTTATCTATATTTCATTGTCCTGAACTCAGTCCATGGCCACACCTAAGTTCAAGGGCAGCTGAAAGACACCTGTGTGCAGGAAGGGGAATGTGTTGGGTGAGTGTCAAACCATTCTCTGCCATTGATAAGGCAGCCTTATTATCTGCAGTCTTACCCAGATCTTAAGGTAACTGTCAAATCCGAAGTCATAAGTGCAGACTTGTGAGGAAGAAAAAAAAAACAGACTCAGACAGAAGGCTCATTGAATTCAAAGTTATTCATTTCCATTTCCACCAGCCTTAGGACAAAAATAATATCTCTTTAGAATATGATCTTGGAACTGGTCCAGACCTTTATCAACCAATTATTATTAAATAATTAAACAATGTTGTTGAGTCTGTATGACCAGACACAGCTCTCAGTATTGCATATATAAAAATGAATGAGAAATGGATCCTGTCTTCAATGAACTCACAGTTGAGTAGAGGAAACACATATGTGGAACAATATTACAGGTATCAGAGGAAGGTGTGAAAATTAATTTCAGTTGGAATGGCAGAGTTTAAGACAAAGCTCTGAGAAAACATGAAAAAGGAAACATGGTGCTTAAAGTGAAAAGCAGAAGATGAGAGAGATCACTTCTAGTAGAGAAGAGAAAGAAGAGAATTGTCGAAGGAAAGCACACCATGCACCAGAGCTGAGCCTGAGGGAGCAGCCAAAGAGGCAGATTACTGTGAGACTGTGAGGTCTTAGTACTGGACTAAAGAATGTAGACTTTGTGCCATAAGCCAAGAGGAGCCATAAAGCAATAGTGAATTCAATTCATATCTTGGAAAGATGTCTAAGCAAAGAGAAACTATAGACTAAAGCTGAGAGGGACAAAGACAACAAGGAGTTTGGAGGCTATTGCAATATCACATATATAAGGACAGCAAGGAGATAGGTTTCATAAATAGATACTGAAGAAAGTAACTAAGAAAGATACAAAGGATATACCATGTTCATGGATAGGAAAAAAGAATTAACAATTAAAATGTCTATACTACACAAAGCAAATTATATATCCAACACAATTCCTATCAAAATACCAAAGGCATATTTTGAAGAACTAAAACAAATATTCCAAATATTTAGGTGGAACCACAAAAGACCCCAAACCTCAGCAATCTTGCAAAAGAATAACAAAGTTGGAAGTATCATGCTACCTAATATGAAACTATATTACAAGGCCATAATAAACAAAACAGCATGGTACTGGCATAAAATCAGACATATAGATCAATAAAACAGAATAGAGAGCTCAGAAATAAATCTATGCTTTTATGGTCAATTAATATTTGACAAAAAAGGCAAGAACATACAAAAGGGTGAAGAGACTCTCTTCAATAAATAGTGCTGGGAAAACTGGACAAATACATGCAAAAAATTGCAACTAGACCACCTCCTTATACTATACATAAAAATAAACTCAAAATGGATTAAATACTTAAAAATAAAACTCAAAATCATAAAAAAACTAGTAGAAAACATAAGCAGTGAAATCTGGGACATTTCTCATAGCAACATGTTTTCTGATATATCTCCTAGGGCAAGGGATAAAATGGAAAAAATAAACAAATGGGACCACATCAAACTAAAAAGAGTTTGCACAGCAAACAAAACCATCAACAAAATGAAAAGGCAATCCACTGACTGGGAGAACATATTTGTAAACGATACACCCAGTAAGGGATTAATATACAAATATATAAAGTCCTCAACACCAAAAATAAAAAAAGCAATCTGATTAAAAAATGGGCAAAGGATCTGAATAGACACTTCTCCAAAGAGGATATTCAGGTGACAAAGAGACATAAGAAAAGATGCTCAATGTCACCAATCTTCAGAGAAATGCAAATTAAAACCATAATTAGATATCACCTCACACTTGTCAGAATGACCATCATCAATAAATCAACAAACTACAAGTGTTGGCAAGGATGTGGAGAAAAGGAATTCCTCATACACTGTTAGTGGGAATGTAGATTGATACAGCCACTGTGGACAGCAGTATGAAGTTTCCTCAAAAAATTAAAAATGGAACTGACTTCTGACCCTCTAATTCTAATTCTGGAAATATATTAGAAGAAAACCAAAACACTGATTCGAAAGAGAATATGCACCCCTGTGTTCATAGCAGCATTATTTACATCAGCCAAGATTTGGAAACAGCCCCAGAGCCCATCAGTAGATAACTGAATTTAAAAAGCTGTGATACATTTACACAATGGAATACTACTCACTGGAAAAAAAAAAAGGAAATCTTACCTTTTATGACAGCCTGAATGGACCTGGAGAGTATTATGCTAAGTGAAATATGATTTTGCTTATATGTGGAAACTAATAAGTAAAATAAACTAACAAACCACACTGAAACAGACTCATATATACAGAGAACAGACTGACAGCTATCAGAGGGGAAAGGGTTAGTGGGCTGGGTACAATAGGTGAAGGGATTAAGGTGAGAGAAAACCTCATAGACACAGACAACAGTATGGTGATTACCAGCGGGAAAGGGAGAGGACGGTGAGAGAAGCTAAAAGAGGGTAAAGGGAAGATAAATGGGTGGGGAAAGGAGACTTGACTTGGGGTGGCTAATACCCAATAAAGTATACAGATGATGTATTATAGAATTGTACACTTGAAACCTATAATTTTATTAACTAATATAAACTCAATGAAATATATTTTTAAAAGATTCACATAATATCAAATTCATCCCTAAAAGCAGTCTTTGAAAGGAGAAAATAAAGATAGAAGGAGCAGAGTTTATTTTATAAGTCTTAAGAGCTCTAATGCCTGGGAAAGTGAGATAAAGGGGTCCCACACTAGAAATAAAAGTGTGTGAGAGAAAGTGGGGTGCCAAAGAGGAATCTTACATGCTTTAAAATATTGAAACATATTTTAAAAATACATGTATAATTTGTGGGCTATAAATCACAAAGATGCTATTTTTCAGTCTTTTCAATAGCCATGAGATGGCCATTAGTTAATTAGAAGTATAAGCACAGTTTTCTAGAACTTAAATATTAATAAACCTGAGGTTTGTGGTTTCTTAAAATTTTCCTCTAGGTGCTTTATAAAAATTGGATCACTCTCTAAAATACAAGTAAATTTGTCTGGACTTTCTGGCAATTTACCAACCTATGAGGGCTTCATTTGGAGACTATTGATAGATATATCTAGCATTTGAATGTTAGTGTTTGGCCAATATCTGTAGACCCAAGAAAATTAACAAGTGCTACATAACCAGTACAATTGTTCCAGAAAACCATGGCCCATCAGAGTAGTAGATTCTACTACCTACTTTATATCGCTTATATTCTTGAATATCCCTCCATGATCCTAAAAGATACTCTGAAACCAATTCTTATACCAGAGATAGATTCCATATCAGCAACTCAGGAAAGAGGTCGGGGGCGGGGGGAGGGGGGGAGCTTATACTCCCTGAAAGCTAAGTTGCTCACTTTGTTCACCAACAAACTTCCTAAGTAACTGAGTGGCACACAACCAAAAGGAAGTTGGAAACTAAGTAAATACAGTCTCCTTAGGACACTCGGGGGATCTTTGGAGAGCAATATAGGGGAGAGATCAACCAAAGGACTTGTATGCGTGCATATAAGCATAACCAATGGACGCAGACACCAGGGGGGTGAGGGCATAAACGGGAGGGGGGGGGCGGCAATGGGGGAATAAGGACACATATGTAATACCTTAATCAATAAAGCAAAAAAACGAAGATGCTTGCTGATACTCTCAAATCAAAATCAACATCTAATGAACAGAATAAACTGATGAACAAAATAGATCCAGAAACATAGAGGCATGGAACAGACTGAGGGAAGGCAGAGGTGGGTGGGCGGGCGGGAAGAGATTAACTGGGGAATTTATATGCATATATGCATAACCTATGGGTACAGACAATAGTGGGGCGAAAGCCTGGGAGCGGCAGGTGCAAGGTGGATGAGGTCAGTGGGGAAAAAAGGGAGACATCTGTAATATTTTCAACAATAAAGATACATTTTTTTAAAAAAAATGGTGACACCAAAAACAAAATCAACATTGTATTTCACTGAGCTCCTGGTTTTAATTACACAAGCAACTTTTCTGTTACCACCACCATCCTGTGGCATTAAGAAGAGGGCTTTTCCCATTTACCCCCCAGCTTAAATTGTTCCTTTCCTGCTGTCAATCATACCTCTTATTATATTTATTTTCTTCTACCACAAACCTCTCTGACATTTCTCATGAGCTTTTGGAGGAGATGCTTGACACTTCACAGAAGGGGGAAAGCTGGTATTATCTGTCCTCAGCACACGCCCTCGGACCATGAGGAGACCCAGTGTATTCCATTTGCACAGATGGCCTGGAAAAACCCACCAGCCTCGGCTAATGAGGGTACACTTGAAATGATGGCAGATTTCGAAGACTCTAGTTTTTCATGCGCTGCTTCTGCGTGGAAGCCTCCCACTACCCATCTGTCTACACTTGAGCCTTTGCTACTAATCAGGAGGACTTGTTGACCTTGGGCACAGAAGGCGATTGTCTTGACATTATTATCATTATTCCTTACTAAGAGAAATTAGACCAAGGTCCTCAGGGGTGAGGGAGGGGTGAAGGAGGGTGAGGGAGTAGCAGAGCTTCCAGGTTGCTAGGTTCTCTTCTCTGTGTTCCAGAAACGTGGACCCACTCAAACCAACATCTCTGGGTAATATTCCCAAGCAGGTTAATTAAGAGTGATTTTTTTTTTCTGATGCTAACCATTGTGTAGCTTCAGAAATCTCTTTTTAAATCTCTCCAGTTAGATAGAATCACTCATTCCTCCATGCTCTCTCATAACATTTTTTCTTCACTCTGACTTATAAAATGATTATATTCCAACCAGTCTGGTCCACTGGATGGTAATCTTCTTAAAGACAGGACACACCTTAATCACCTGTAGCCATCAGAGGCCTGCACACAGCCAAGGCATTTGGCAACCAGTAGGTTCTCATGAAATACCTGCTCATATTTCAGGGACATGCATCAGGACTCACTCCTCTTATATCAGTATTTAGAGCTACAAAAGAGCTCAGAGAGAATCAAGCCTTATAAAATCGCTTTGGTTTTGACTCTGATATTTTTAGCTATATTGCAAATACCCACCTCTTAGCCAATATTTTTGTAGCTTTACATGTTATTATGTTTTTATTTGTCACATTTATTCATGATATAGGGTTATTTGACACTTTTTAAACAATGAAAATCTCTAGATTGACAGGCAATCTTTCTTTTAGTTTATTTGGCTGAGAAAGAAAAGGTAAAATGTCTTGCCTTCACTTCAGGCTAGTATAGCTGTTGCTGAGGCTCTTGCTCTTATCAGTGAATCAGTCAATGAAAAGATAAAGTTAGTTTTACAAAATATGTAGGGGGTAGAAAGTGACCTAAAGAAAATGATCAGCAAAAATCATGGACTAGAGAGCGAGTTTTGATTTTAGGAGGCCAATCATTCATTCAGCCAGTTTTAACTGAGCACCTATTATATGCAAGAACTATTTTTGCCTCTTTTGAACTTCCTATATCAAGGGCAACTGATATTAATAAAGCATTAAACACATTTAGACAGAAGAAATTACTTTAATTACCCACTATTAACAGTTTGAGGGATTCACCAACACTCTCCATCAGTCTATAAAACTTCCTGACCGATGCTCAGTCTGATCACTCTTCGTCTGAATAGTCAGCTCCTCTGTTCTGTCAATTTTGCTACAAGCTTTCTAAGACTTAATTGTGTTTGTCCCCAAGCCCAGTAATGCCAGCTGTATAATTTATCATCCTATCTAATAAAAGAGAAACATGGTAATTAGAGTACGACCGCTACCCTTCCCATTGGCTAATCAGGGCAATATGCAAATTAACTGCCAGCCAAGATGGCGGCCTGCAGCCAGGCAGCTGGAAGCGAACATGAGGCTTCCTTGCTTCAGTGATGGAGGACTCCAACGTTCCCTGCCGACCGCTGCCGGCCTCTGAGCTGCAACTCTAAGCAACTATGTTACAAATATAGAAGCTAAACAAAACCCCAGAAACCTGCTTTAGTCGCAGGGCTTCAGCCAGCAGGATCGCAACATTGTTTCAAATACAGAAGGTAAACAAAGGCCAGATACCTGCTTTCAGCAGCCGAGGCCTAAGACCTGGAGCCAAGCCTCAGAGCTAAAGCTGGCCCAGAATAAAAAAAAAAAAAGAAAAGAAAAAAAGGAGCGGTTGGGAGCTTCAGTCACCCGCTGGCCTGAAAACAGCCCTCAGCCCCTCACCCAGGCTGGCCAAGCAGCCCAGTGGGGACCCCCACCCTGATCCAGGACACCCTTCAGGGCAAACCAGCCGGCCCCCACCCGTGCACCAGGACTCTATATAGTAAAAGGGTAATATGCCTCCCAGCACCAGGATCAGCGGAGCCGCGAGGCCTCCTGGCACTGGGATCAGCATGACAGGGGGCAGCGCCCAAACCCCCTGATCGCCCTGCGGCTCTGTGTGTGCCCCAACCCCCTGATCAGCCCTTCTCTGTGCCTGATAGGGGGGAGCTCCCCAACCCCCTGATTGCCCTGCGGCTCTGTATGTGACAGGCTGAGGTGCCCCAACCCCCTGATCAGCCCTTCTCTGTGCCTGATAGTGGGGAGCTCCCCAACCCCCTGGTTGTCCTGCTGCTCTGTGTGTGACAGGGTGCGGCGCCCCAACCCCCACCCCGCCACGGGCCCTTCTCTGTGTGTGACAGGGTAGAGCCATAACCTCCCCATCGGCCCTGCCCTGAGTGTGACAGTGGCGGCACCCCAACCCCCTGATCGGCCCTGCTCTGTGGGTGATATAGGGCAATGCCCCAACCGCCCCCCACGGGCCCTGCTCTGTGTGTGACAGGGTAGAGCCATAACCTCCCCATTGGCCCTGCCCTGAGTGTGACAGGGTGCGGTGCCCCAACCCCCTGATCCACCCTGCTCTGTGTGTGACAGGGGGCAGTGCCCCAACTCCCCTATCGGCCCTACTCTGTGAGTGACAGGGGGAAGCTCCCCAACCCCCTGATCGGCCTTGCTCTGTTCGTGACAGGGTACGGAGCCCCAACTCCCCTGATTGGCCCTGCTCTGTGCGTGACAGGGGGTGGTGCTGCAACCTCCCCATCGACCCTGCCTTGAGTGTGACAGGGGGCGGTGCCCCAACCCCCCAATCAGCCCTACCCTGAGCATGACTGAAGGTGGCATCGCAACCTCCTGATCCGCCCTGCTGTGTGCATGACAGGGGCGGCACCCCAACTCCCCAATCAGCCCTGCTCTGAGCTTGACCAGGGGCTGCACCTAGGGATTGAGCCTGCCCTCTGCCACCCGGGAGCAGGCCTAAGCCAGCAGGTCGTTATCTCCGGAGGGTCCCAGACTGTGAGAGGACACAGGCCGGGCTAAGGGACACCCCCCCCTTCCCCCCAAGTGCACAAATTTTTGTGCACCAGACCTCTAGTAATTATATAACTTTACACAAATTTATATAATAAGGGTGTAAGAATAGCTGTTTCTATGAAAAGTATATAAATACAATAAAGTGAGCTACTAAAAAGTTTATTAAATTAAGTGTAGTTACAGCACTATAAAAAGACTGGGTAGAAAAACATAAAATATAGAAGATTCTCTTTTTAGATTGCCTCCCGAATGTTATTTAGTACTCTTTACTTAAAAAAAAAAAACCTAGAAAATGTACATGCTGCATTTTCTGTGTGATGATTCAAGAAAGATGATGGAGGACTCCAGTCAGTGGACAAAGACTCAAACAAAAAGCGTGGTTCTACATCTAAGATTGGAAAACAGATGTATACTTATGTTTTAACTTAAAATATTTAAACGCATGTTTTATTTCTCCCCCCTACTTCACTGCTTTAAAAGACTTGATTATCCAACTACCAGTCTTGGGTGATTGAGATGAAAATGTAAAGTGCTTCTGATATGTATCCCTGAGGTTAGACTGGAAATTATCCTTTTTCTGGCCACTTCACCCAAAGAATAAGCAGACATTCAGTCCTTAGGGGAAACCTTGTTTGCAGATTTATGAGTAATAAATGACAAATTAATTATAAGAATTAATATTTTAAGCACACACTCCCTTAAACCTTTTGGTATTTTTCATAAAATGTTAAATATATGTACCTATTTTATGCCATAGACATTACCTATTTAGAACTCAATGCAATGCAGGAAAGAGTTCATCGAACTTTATGAGCTCCTGAAAAGGCTCCAAGGACAGAAGTCTAACCAAATTTTCTACTTTCCGGAATCAGGCAGGGAGAGCGCTATGCTGCTGTAGCAGGGATTGCATTCCTAAGATCAATCACTAAGTGTAACCTCCAAAATTTTCATGATGAAATGTATAAATGGAAACATAAAATTTATGAATTTTTATTAATAACTATAAGAAGCTGATAGAAATGTACATATTATGCTGGGAACAGCTAATGATTACTTAATTAAAGTTATGGTACTTGCTATGAAGAAAATGTATCATGGAAAGGTCCGCTACAGAAGGGCTCACGCTGGTCAGGGTACCCATGGAAGGCAGTGTTGTGTTATGGCTAGAAGGATGAGTAGGAGCCAGCCCAGCCATGTTGGAAGGAGCAGGGAGTTGGAGAAGAGCAGCTTAGGTGACAGGAATAGTATGTGCAAAGGCCCTGGGGCAGGAAGAAACTGACATTTTAGAAACTGCATAGCCTGTTTGAGTCCAGATTTACTGGAGCAGAAGGGGAACACTGGGAGGTGAAGACAATGGGGCGGGACGGAAGGATGACATAAGAGACAGGGGGAGATAAGAAAGGGTGAAGAAGCAGGACATGCTCCTTAGTTCAGATAAGTTGTAGCCAGGTTCCCTTCCAAGGACTTGAGAATCCAGATAGTCACCCAGTGAAAACCAATTGAGAGACCTGGTGACTACTTCCTCTCTTCTGTTGTAGAAGAAATCAATTTATGCCTATTTCCTGGATTATCAATATGATTGTGTATATGCCAAGCACAGCCGCCCTGCAGTCAGATTATTCCTGTAGTTACCACATTGAAACCCAAGTCTCCCACCTTATACCCACTCCTTTCAGCTACTTCAGAGACCATTTCAGTGCTGCACAGCGCTTGCCTTTGCTAAAACACTCCCCACTTCACTCCCCCAGCTCAGCTCCCTATGCCCCCCACCCCCACGCCTTCCTAGTCTTCCTATCATTCCACACACACACACATACACACACACACACACACACACACACACACACACACACACACACAAACATATTTACCCAGGCCTCCAGCCAGGAAAAGTTGTTAAGCCCTGTCCTCTGAAACTTCACAGCACATTTGCTTTAATACCAAAAGGGGATTCATCTCGGCCAACGAGAAGCAAATGAATATGCAGAGATTTGCCACTTGCTATAAAGCACTGCCAACAGTTTCCAGGGCTGTGTTCTCTTCTGTTTCTGTCATCAGTTACAAAGGTGCAGTTCATGAGGGCATTTTCCCCTTGCAAAAATGGAAAGAAGCAAGCAGCTCCCTGAAGAGGCACAAAGCTCTTCTGAGAAACGTCTAGCAGACAGAGCTTCTTACAGTAACACTTTATTGTAATGGACCTTTAATGCAGAATTGACAATGGAACTCCCACTGAAGCCCTCACAGCAGCCTATTTACCCTCAATAAAAATGACTAGATTGCCAGAGATTGGTCACAACCAAGACACCAATTTTGGAGACTACCCAGGTGAGGGAGAGGGAAAGAGAATCACCCTCCCTGTGCTTCCCTATCTATTCCCGCTTCATCCCTGCGCCTTCCAATCCAACTCTCCATTTCCTTATTTAGATGAGCATCCCTTACACAGTTTGGGAATTATTCCTCTGCAGAGACGCCATGGGTATCAGCTTTCTGAGAACCAGATTGTTCTTTCCAGAAACCAGAGGGAGCCTGGTTGGTCTGAATGCTCTCTTGTGGGTGAGCCAAGGAGCTGTGGAAGGCAGCTCATGACTAACCAGCGTGACACGGCTCATATAAATGCTTAGCATCCACTCATCACTCGCGGCAGATTGAAGGTAATGTTGTAAGAGGTTTACAAGCTGCTGGGAAATTGTGGGTTTGCAAAATGTTCTTTAAACCTTTTGAAATTCAAATTCCATTTCAGCAGAGATGTTGGAATGGTAACATGAGGAACAAAGGACTGACAGTTCACCCCATTCACCACAACCCCTCCTGCCCTCCCCCCTGCCCACCACCTCACCCTTCAGATGGACAGTTGGTTGGTTGAGTTGCTAAAGGCCCACCACGGGCCAGTGTGGGAGGAAGTCACCGGGGCAGGGAGAGCTGACATTCGAAACAGGCTGGCTGAGAGTCTGCTGTCGTGTGGCTGGGGGGTGGTGCCAGGCTGCTTGGTAGCTGGAGCCAAGAACAAATGTGGGTAATGTGAACGCTATTTTATTAAAGCAGGGGAAGTGTAAGGAGCAGCCTAGTGAGGTCACCATACACAGCCATGGCTAGGCGCGCTGTGGCCTGCCCTGCTGGCATCCACCTGCTCCTACCTGAGCACACTGTAATATCTCCCCAGGATCCAGATTGTGATGACACTAGGGAATAAAAAGATAGTGAGTGTGACCAGGCAGGACTTTGAGAAAGCCATGAGGTAAAAATGTCCAGTTAGCCCAGATAAACAGGAGGTCAGAGGTCAAGTTGATAAAGGAAACAGGCAGACGAAGTGGTCAGTCTAAGGAATCTGTCAGTATATCACTAAGCACCTGGGCCCTGCAACCATACAGCTCAAGGTCCACAGTCTTCTCCTGCCATTTGCTATTTTGTGGGACCTTCAATGTGTTACTTCTCTATTAAATGAAGCCAATGGTAGCATCTAGCTCATAAGGCTGCCTATGTTAAATAAGATGACCTGCTAATAGTGCTTAATCCAGTGACTACTATATTGTAACACAAATTGTAGCTATCATTATTTGTGTGTGTTAAGAGCAGCCTGACAACATCACCCCCTGCCAAAAAGCATTGGTTTCCATAAGCTTCTATTCTTTATGTTTGAGATGTTCTGAATATACATGTTAGCATGTCCATGCACCAGCAATGATTACATAAATTCCTTAATCCTTGTCTTCATTGATTTTTCCCTTTAATTTATCATCCTCCAATTCTTTCTCAGTTTAGCTGTCACTTGATATTAGATGTTGATTGGCGAAGAAGTGGCTACTTCAGATAAACTGGTATTTGCCTGAGATAAACAACTTAGGCCATCTGTAAGGATTGATGAATCGTCTGGGTTTGAGTCTGGTCAAATACGCAGAGTTCCAAGATAAGATGGAAACACACCAGATCCAGTCCTATCCTGTCTCTGATTAAACAGCAGAAAGGGGAAGGTCTGGAAGTGATGGAGAAATGTGATGCCTCTTGTTAGAAGAGGAGGAAGAAATGGGGACATGGTCTCCGACTCCCATTGATGTTGAGGTCCTATTCCAGGAAGAGCATTGCAGTGGGACCTACAGAAAATAGCAAGGCACCATGCAATTCTGCTCTCTCCCACATTCAAAATTACTAAGACAAAAGTCACACTCTTTAATACCAACCTAAGAGAAATGTTTATTACAAAAAATGAATAATTATTTATTTCCAAAAAACTGCATAATTATTTAACACACTTTTTCAAATAACTCAAGCTGTTTATGAAAAGGCTAAAAAATACCAGACATTATTTTACTCTAATAAAACCCAAGTGTTTTACTACTAACTCTTAAATCACTTATCTGATTTGGCCTAGCAGTCTCTAGAATAAATCAATGCTAGATTGTCATCAGAGGCTCTATAAAATCCTTTATCAAAGTCCTAACCAATTTACCATGTTTAGATTCCCCAACTCAGGAATGGAGTATCTAAATCTCCTTTCAATTAGCCATCTTGAGAATGGTTACCCCAGTCCTATTGGCACAAACTACATTTCTGAAGAGCACGTTAGAAAGAAAGGCAGAGAGAGAGGAATGATACGAAATGCCACATTCTTAATGTAGAGCGCTATCCTATCATGGAACAATGGCTGCCGCTCAACCTCCAGACACCTTAGTTCTCCTCTGTGGAGACGTGAGTAGAGATGGGGTAAGAGACCTAAACAGTTACTGTAGGGAAATCCCTGAGTGTGTAAGAGTGGGGGAGAGGGTCAAAATGGATTTGGGAAATATAATTCTTAGGATGGGGTCCACATCAACCTCTTCCCTGTCAAGTAGGGCTAGATGATCTGAAGCTGTCACTTCTCCAGTTCCAAACCTGTCTACTCCTCCTTCCCAGCCCCCACCACTGTGTCACCACAGATAGAACTTCTGCTGTTACTCCTCCACCACCCTCTTTTCTCAGTTCAGACAAGCCTTCCCCTCCACTTAGAACGATCTTATTTCTTCTCTTTACCTGGGTAACAGCTGCTGATCCTTCCAATCTCAGCTTAGACACCTCCTCCTTTAAGAACCTTCCCAGTCCTACCAAGTAATTGTCATTATGTACCTTCCATACGTGATTCTCTGGCAGAGTATGCATCCTCTATCTCAGTATCTATTATGCATCTATTAGTTAACACTTTGGTTACAACACATGGAAATCAGCTTGAGAGAATGTAAGTAATGTATACACGTGGTGGAATCAAAATCGGGGCAGGGTTGAAATCAGGTCTTAGGAAAGGACCAGAACCAGAGGTTGAAAGTTGATAGGATTCTTCTTCCTTCAGGTTTTGACTAATTTCTGCATATCCTATTCTTCCCTGTCAGTTTCTACAAACCAGCTTTCTCTGCACTCTAGTCATATGGCGGGCCACATGCAAAAACTAAATGTCCCTGAACTACAATCCAAAATTTCTGCCATAATCGTATTGGCTCTAATTAAATTAGGCATTAACAGAAGGCTCATTTTAGAGAAGAAAGCAATATCTATGGGATAAGTCGTTGCCCTAAAGCTATACAGTACCATACTATTTATAATTGCCTCCTTGATGTCTGTATCCTTGGTCATCAGTAAGCTTTGCAAAAGTAGGTCCATCTACTATGTCTATCTTGGTCACCATTGCATCCTCATGAAACTGTGCCAGACACACTAAAAATGCTCAATTTGTGATATAAAAGAAACACCCATATAATTCCCTTCTTGCCAATGGCTTTCTTTTTCCAATGTCCCAAACTCATTTCAGCTACACACACACACACACACACACACACACACACACACACACACACACACACACACACACACACACTAGCTCTATCATTAATTACTACCTACTGCAGATGATGATCTATATTTCTTGTATATTTTAACCTCTATAAACTCTCCCCTTATTCTCCACAAACACTCTCATGGACTTTGCACTTTATATATCTCTCCACCTGAAATAGCAATATGAATTACAAATTATTTATATCTGACTATGTTGCAAGCATAGTGATAGGCATATAACATATTTTGTGTCTAATCTTATAACACTCAATATTTTCCCTAGTTAAAACTCAGAAATAACTGAATAACTTGTTCAAGGTCACAACTAATAAATAACCTTAGTCCATCTGAGTCCAAAACTTGATATCTTTCTACCTTCTAATCTTTCTACTCATGTAACCTACTAGGCTGAAAGCTTCTCAAATCCAGTAACCATTACTAAATTTATTGCTATATCTCCAGAATTCAGTACATTTTACATTTTATATAAACATATCAAATATGCTCAGTTCATATTTTTTGAGGAATGAATGAATTAATTAATGAGTACATGGACTCTATTGGGGGAAAATATACACTCAACATTGGTAAAGGCTAACTCCAGCCTAACAATTTTATAGTCTTTATGTGCCAACAAAATAATTAGCTCAGTTGAAAACAATTTTATTAGTGGTTTTATAAAGTTGACATGGCTGGAGTACCAGATTTGATCAGATAAAACCTCTCATTAAGAAAGAATATAAAATCTATACATAATATAAAATAAAAATAAAACAGCAGCTATTTAAAGCTTTGGAAACAACCAAGGTATCTAAGACTTTAAGAGCAGAGATATAAAAGAAAACAGAATCTCAGAGAAGGGAGCTTAACATAGTATGCAGCTTCTGCCCTTTCAACATTTGGTGAATTCTAAGATTTTGGAAGTAGGAGACCAATAAATTAAGACAAATGCAGCTAGTAAAAGTCTAAAAAGAATAGGCAGTCACCCTAACCAGTTTGGCTCAGTGGATAGAGCATCGGCCTGGGGACTGAAGGGTACCAGGTTTGATTCCAGTCAAGGGCATGTACCTTGGTTGCGGGCACATCCCCAGTAGGGGGTGTGCAGGAGGCAGCTGATCAATATTTCTCTATCATTGATGTTTCTAACTCTCTATCCCTCTTCCTTCCTCTCTATAAAAAAATATATATATATCAAAAGTATATTTTAAAAAAAAGAATAGGCAGAGCACAGTGGACTTTTAGAGCTGTGAACTATTCTGTAGGATACTACAATGCTGTAGGATACTACATGTCATTATACATCCCAAACCACAGAACCCTGGTGTAAACTATGAACTTTGGGTGATAATAATGTGTCAATGTCAATGACGTGTCAGTTGTAACAAATGCACCACTCTAGTACAGATTCCTTGGAAGGATGGTTTTGTGGTGGGACATGGAGTATGAGGGACTCTCAGTACTTTGCATTCAATTTTGCTGTGAACCTACAGCAAAAACCCAACTTTATTAATAATAATTTTAAAAAGCCAAGAAGAGCTTTTAACAGTAACAAGAAGCTGGGGAGAAATAAATTTGCATTCAGGACGGGACTCTGGTTGACATTTGAGATTTTTGAACAGGAAACAAGAGCCAAGAGAATAATGGCTCTGTAGAGTGCAGTGAAAAATAAAGAGGATGAAATATATTTATTTTGATATAGAAGACTTAAATAATGTTACCAAAATATGTCTATAATTATTAAATCTCTATTATTAATGGGAAACAGGTGACATGTGGTTGCTTTATTTGTTGTCATAAACAATTTTTGGATGGCTTCATACCTATTTTTTCTTATTCTGAAAAGCTTGTGCAGCCCAATATTAGCTTAACACAGCACTTCTCAACTTTTCCCAGGTTGACACAGTGGAAATACATTGCCAGGAGGATTTATATGTTGATAGGAAAACTTCCAAAGCTAAAAAGATATAACAAGTCAGTTTGAGATGGAGGACCAACCTCCCACACACACTATCCCAATTGTCATCATCTGGCTTATTGTGGAACAATGGGAAAAAACAGGCAAACATTTAAAATAAAAAGAATAAGTGATTATAAGAATAAGTGGTTCTCTTAACAACCATCAGCTAAGTGAGTTCCTGGGCTACAATAAATCCACAGAGCAGTCCAAACAGAGAGATATGGCTTCTTACCAACATGTTTATCTACTGATTTTTATGTGAAGCCAGAGGCTTCTGGACAGTAACTAAGGGTTGGATTATAGAGAAGATCAGACCAGTAGATTGTTCTTTGTGATAGGTAGTGTTACAGTGTCACAGGATTATATAAGGGACTAGTCAAGTCCTCAGAGATATGCTTGTCATCACAAAATTTTACTTCCTCTTCAGGAGAAACACATGGACATTTCTAGCTTATCTTTGTCTCTCTGGTAATGGAACTTAACTGGTTTAGTTATTTTTGAAATAAATGGCACTATAGTAAATATTGAAAACACATAAGGGAATATCTGGTCTACCAGTCTTTTACTTAGTCCCAAAGTCATAAAATACAGAGCATTCCATATACTGGTGGACACCAAGTTACTTCCAAGTCTCTTTCAAAGTCAATAAAATGATATATTTGATGCATGCTGATACACACAGTTTGTATAATTTTAGAGAGACATAAATTTAATATAGTTGTAGAAATATAAAATATGTATTTGATGTAATTGAAACAGAAGTCCTCAATTATGTAACTGTTTTAATCATCATACATTCGATAAGTAGTTGATTAGTGTTATTCCCAGAGCATTGCTTCCCACTTACATACATGAGAGTTGGGGAGGTGAGATAATTTTAGGGGCTATACGGATAAATACTCTTTATTTTTACTTTTGGTTATAAATTTCTGTTAGTGTGTGAATACATATATAGAAAGACATATAAACATAAACACACACAAACACCTAGCACATCAAATACCCAATATAAACTTTTAATAAACATGTTTACATTTAAAAAGTGAGTTGACTTAAAGAAAAATGTTAAATAATTTTAACATGTGATAAGCAGAATTCTCAAACAATATTCAAAATCACCATCCTATGGTGTGTATGCCCCGTGTAATTCCCTCCCCTTGAGAATGGGAGGAAACTGTGACTAGGATGGTATAGACACTCCTGTGACTCATTATCTAATGTCTACAATGTCATAGTAGATTAGGGGTCTCTCCAATTGACCTTGAAGAAGTGTGTCATTTGATAGGCAGTAAGAAAGCAGGAATCTCAGTTCTACAATCTCAAAAATCTGAATTCTTTCAAAACTTGAATGAGTTTGGAAGAAGACACTAGCCTCCAAATGAGACACTGATACCTGTAACACCTTGATTTCAGCCTTGTAAGACCCTGAGCAGAGAATCCAGCTAAACTGAGCCCACTAAGTGTGTGGTAATTGGTTGCTCAGCAAGAGAAAACGTGGGGTTAATAATAAAACAAGTGGCATAAAGCAATAGCAAAAGCCATGAAGGCGGTGACTCTAATAACTGAGCTTTGAGAATATTGCCCACAGCAGGAGACAGAACTACGTAATTTAGATTCAGAGAAGAAGAGCCCCTGCCTTGGCTCTTGCATGTTAGAGTCATCAATACACACAAAACGAGCACACACCTGGGCTCCGCTCTCCCTGGTCCCAGCACTCTGTCTTTGCCCATTATAATCTATAGGTCTGGTCAGGCCTAAACATCGCTCTCGTGGCTAATACCACTCAGACCCAGGAAATGCTTCTACTGATTTCTCACCCAATAGCCTTGGTGAGATAAACCAAACCTGAGAGTTGCGAGGTTTTATATATTGTGCTGCTCCTGGTAGCAGAAACAGCCAATGCAAAGACAATGGAATGTGGGAAGCTTAGGTAGAAGACAAATCAAGTAACTTGTGAAATCTTTCTCTTAGCACAAACACAAGTCCTCCTTGCATAACAAAATATAGTGTCCAGTAGTGTCAAACAGCTCTTTTATGCTTCTCTTCAGGTTTTAAGTAATTTTACAAAGTATTAAATAACATTTAATTAAATATCAATATCAAAAATGTTCAAGAACACAATAAGGATGTAATCAATAAAACCCAGGCTGGGGAAAATTCTATCAGATGAGCAAGGTGATTCCTTCAACAAACAAAATGAAAAGAGAATGAGAGAAACAGAGAGACAGAGAAAAGGAGAGGGAAGCATAAAGATAAAAAGGCATTTCCACAATTGCAATGTGTGACTGTTATTTGGATTTTGATTCAAACTATTAAAAATATATGTAGCATTTGATATAATTAGAATATTAAACATTTGCTAATTATCTGCTGATATTAAGGAATTATTGTCATGTTTTAAGTATAATAATGATAGTGTTTTATGTTAAAATTTTATTATCTTTAGAGACAATACTGATGTATTTACAATCAAATTATATGTCAGGTGTGATTTACTTTAAATTAATTGGGGGGGAGGATAGAAGATGAGATGAAGTAAGATTGTCCATGAGCTGATCAATTATTGCAGCTAGATAAGAGGTTTATGGGGAGTCATTATGCTATCTGTCTACTTTTTTTGTTTGAAGTTCTCCATAATCAAAAATTCCTTTTTTAAAAAGGAAAAGATTTTTAATTAAAACCTTGCAATTCAGTTTAACTTAATTTTATTTAGAATTTTTATATTTATTAATAAGTTTCCCTTCTAATCTTAGTAATTTTGAATAATTTAGAGAAAAACTAACTATCTTAAAGGTAAATAATTTAAATGATGAAAAATATTACATTTACTCAAACTTACATTATTGGTAAAAATATTTTCAAGTTTTGTAAGCTTTGAGTACATATATATGTTCTTTCTTAATCCTTTAGATTCTTGAGAATTAGTACAAATTGAAAGCATAATAGAAATGTAAAATACAAAAAGAGAGCTCAGAAAATAATAAAATGCTGAGAGAAAAATAGAAATAAACATTTTCCAAAAAAATATTTTGGATTTGTGTTAAACATAACACACATAAATATCAGGATATTATACATTTGCTGTAATTACTCATCAAAACAATGAAAATGAGCAAAATAATTTGTGTTATCAAGTATTCAATTTGAACAGAACCCATAAAATCCCTGTATTTTTACATCCTTTACTGCATGAAGATTAAATTACTAAAGATGATGAGAATGTGTGAGCTCTTCAGTTTGACTCTTGCTTTGGCCCTGTGCTGGGAAATGTTGGGAATGAGGATTGCCAGGAGATATGCAATATCTCCCTTAAGTGGTATATAGTCTCTCTTATTTTATTTTTATGTATTTTTACTGACTTCAAAAAGGAAGGGAGAGGAAGAGAAAGATAGAAACATTAATGATGAGAGAGAATCATTGATCAGCTGCCTCCACCACTTCCCACACTGGAGGTTGAGGCTACAAACAGGGCTGGCTGCAAATTGAACCATCACCTCAGTGGTTGATGCTCAATCACTGAACCATGGGCAAGGTATATAGTCCCTTTTAGAAAACATTTACCCAAAATAATGTTAATAAAATATATTAAGTTCAAACATTATATTTTATATTACAGGAGTTCAAAGAAGAAAGAGAATTGTAAAGCTCTAACAATATTAAAAATTAGAGCAGGCTCATGGGAGGAGGTAGGACTTGTCTGAGCTGTGGTGGAAAGAAGAATCCTATTAGATGGAGAAGGAAGGTCATTTCAGACACACGAATTCACGAAAGTATCACTGTGAGGATGAGGGGTCCAGATAGTCTATGGGGACTCTGATTAACAAAGACAGGTCTCAATCAATTTTACACCAAATGTAAGCTGGATTAGTCTGGCCCTGCTAAGTACCTTATTCAGGAACTGAAATGTTATAGCAGCAACATGGCTACCAGAGGAAATGAAATGGAAGCCTATAAACCCTGAAGTGTAGAGCAGGAACACAAATTCAGAGAACTAAGTATAGTTTTATTTTGGGACTGGACCATAAAGGTGACTTAGGTAGACCCAAGGGCCAGGGTTCTGTATGCATGTGTGCGGGCCCTTAGTGATCATTAACTTTTGAGGGGAAAAAAAGTTACATGGTTCTGCAAGTAAAATGATTAAGGTATTTTTTGTAGCTATTTCTGTGTGTCATAAAAACAGCAGGATTTTTTAGAATGGGCTGATGTTCTTTATCCCAGCCCTCCCTGAGGGAATTAAAGAGCTGAGACCTGTAGGAATTTATTGGTCTGATGGGATAAGAACATAGTGCCAAAAAGGGGCACACACATTCCCAGTGACTCATTTGAGTCTCTATCTAAATGCAAAGTCTGGTCTAATTTTTTGAAACCACCTTTCTGGTAGACTGTTTAAGAGTTAAGGGATTATAAGAATAAGTCATTGATCTCCCATTTCTGAGGCTAACAAAGAATTTCATATTACTAAAACCAGACATTGCCTTTAAACCCACCGATTTTAACCAAAGGGGGCGAGGGAGGAAGTTTATGTTTGCTCTGTCATAATTTGAAAGCTGTGTAACATTCTTGGGAAGAAAAGAAAGAGAAAACATTAAATCTATGAGAGCATTTGTCCATGCTCTCCTTGAGTAACAGGAAAATTAGATATTACCTTGAACAGAGTGTACAAATGGAATGACCCAAGGCTCTTTGAAGGATGGTCTATCTTTTAAAATAAAGAAGCATGATGTACTGTGTACTTAAAGAAAAACATTGTTTTCAGTCAGAACAATTCCAGGTGGAAGATGAGGTAGTTATAGATGAGATAGTTCCATTGCAATGTTGATGAAATCAAGCCAAATAAATACTTTACAGCTCCCTGACCACATATTTTGATTAAAGGAATTATAGTAGATGTAGCCTGCCACTAATAAAGATGAAGTTCCCCAATTAAACAAAGCAACTGAGTTTTAAAACAAATATACCAAAAAGGGACATATGTAATACTTTCAACAATAAAGGAGAAGCTAGAACATAAATTGAACTACTAATCCAATCTTGTCAAATATGGAAGGAGTCAGGATAGGAAACAGGCTTGAAGTGGGTGACTGGGTGGCCATTGGGATAATTTTAGTAAATCAGTGAGGCCAAAGATTAATTTTATGAGAAACTGTATGCAGGAAATTGAGGTAACTTTCTCAAAAAAAAAAAAAAAAGCATGCCCAAAACTGGTTTGGCTCAGTGGATAGAGCATAGGCCTGCGGACTGAAGGGTCCCAGGTTCGATTCCGGTCAAGGGCACATCCCCAGTAGGAGGTATGCAGAAAGCAGCAGATCGATGTTTCTCTCTCATCGATGTTTCTAGCTCTCTATCCCTCTCCCTTCCTCTCTGTAAAAAAAATCAATAAAATATTTTTTTAAAAATAAGGAGGAGGAAACAATGAGCTGGCATTTTCGAAGGGTACTGTGGAAGACTGAGGGAGAGAGGCACAGCTTTCTATCTGGCAACCAGGGCTGAAGTCATCCAACTCTCAGATCCAGAGTCCCTTCTAGGGTAGCGTAGGGAGTTAGACTATTTCTCTACTAGAGAAGCAGGTCCTGGTATTTTTTATTTTCTTCAGCAAATCCTGCTAGCCCCAAATGTAAATGTGATGTGGGATGCAAGCTTAGACACCATTTTACCTCCCAGCATCCTTCCCTCTGTGCCTACCATAGGTTACAATTTTTTTAAATTAAATTTAGGACACTTGCAAATATTCTGATTTTGCATTGGCTGATGCATATACTTTGTAGGAAATAGAGTAGAACATCATTTAAAGATTGTTTAATTAATACCATACAATGTTGATGATTTACATATAATTATTTTTAAAGGAAAGCTACAAATGCTCTCCTCTTGAATTATGATCATTTTAAAAATTAATTTAGGCTTAAAGTGAGTCATTTAAGGAATTAATTCTGAAGATACTGAGCTTGAAGTCAGTTACTCTCAGCCTGTTTAAAAGTAATTAAGAGACCAAAATAGCAGTGTAGACAAACACCTCCCACAACCAAATCAAAATTACAACTAAAATACAGAACAACCATTATCCAGAATCACCAGAAAGCTAGCTGAATGTAAGTCCTACAACTAGAGAGGTGAAGAAGAAAGCACACTGACACTGGTAGGAGACACGGAGGCGTGGAACAGGCTAATCGGTCACCCACGTGGGCTGCTTTTTTAATCGGGAGGGGAGATCGTCTCTGCGGAGGCTGCCCAGAGGAGCAAGTGGTCCCAGCCCCACACCAGACCTCCAGCCCAGGGTCCCAGAGCTGGGATAAGAAGTCCCTGTAACTACAGGCTGTAAAAACCAGTGCAGATTGGGGCTCAGTGACCCAGCTGCTCCATCTGAAATGCCTGCACCACAAATTGAACTTACAAGGTCTTATTTCTTCTGAGTTCCAGTGCAGGGTGAGGCTCTAGGGGACATTGGATTGTCTGACATCGAGGCAGGGACACAGAGGTAGCTTTCTCCCAGAAGGAGGTGCTTGCAGGGGTCATTGTTCCTATGCTGGGACCTTCCCATTCACATGACTGATTGGCAGCCATTTCTGTTTGCTCCACCATGGTGATTTCCTGAGCCCTCACCCCATCCAATTTACAACCCCACTCCATCTGCATGCAGCGACTTTTGCATATGCTCTACCCAATACATTGAAAAAACAAAAACAAAAACATAGGGAAGCAGTCAAAATGCAGAGACAAAGAAACACATCACAAATGAAAGAAATGGAAGAAAGCAATGGATGTTGAGTTCAAAATCATGATTATAAGGTTACTCAAGAATCTTCTAGAAACCTCCAAGAGACTTAGTGAGACTTTCAAGGATCTTAGTGAGGCTGCCAAACACATGGAATAGAACCAGTCAGAAAGTAAGCATACACTGACTGAAATAAAGAATAATATACAGGGATTCAACAGTAAACTAGAGGATCCCGAGAATCAAATCAATGATTTGAAATATGAGGAAGCAAAAAACACCCAACCAGAAGAACAAAAAGAAAAAAGAATACAAAAATATGAATATAGTGTAAGGAGCCTCTGGGAAAACTTCAAGTGCACCAACATTTGAATTATGGGGGTGCCAGCAGAAGAGAGAGAGCAAGATATTGAAAAGCTATTTGAAGAAATAATGACAGAAAACTTCCCCTACCTGGTGAAAGAAATAGACGTACAAGTCCAGGAAGCACAGAGAGTCCCAAACAAAAGGAACCCAAAGAGGACCACACCAAGAGACATCATAATTAAAATGTTAAGGACTAAAGACAAAGAGAGAATCTTAAAAGCAGCAAGAAAAAAAAAGTTATTTACCTACAAGGCAGTTCCCATAAGACTGTCAGCTGATTTCTCAACAGAAACAATGCAGGCCAGAAGGGAGTGCCAACAAATATTCAAAGTGATGAATAGCAAGGACCTACAACCAAGATTACTCTACCCAGCAAAGATTACTCTACCCATTCTATCATTTAGAATTGAAGGTCGGATAAAGAGCTTCACAGACAAGAAAAAGCTAATGTAGTTCATCACCACTAATCCAGTATTAAGTGAAATACTGAAGGGTATTCTTTAAGAAGAGGAAGAAAAAGATCAAAAATATGAACAACAAAATGGCAACAAATACATATCTATCAACAATTGAATCTAAAAATTAAAATAAATGAATAAGAAATCTAATGAACAGAATAAACTGGTGAATAGAATAGAATCAGAGGCATGAAAATGGAACAGCCTGACGATTCTCAGACGGAAGGGGGGGTGGAGGGGCAAGAAGAGATTAAATAAAGATCTTATATGCGTGACCTATGGACACAGACAATAGGGTGGCCTGGGGCGAGGAGGTACCCGGGTTGAAGGGGGTTATGGGGGGTTGGGGGGGGAAATAGGGACATCTGTAATAATCTCAACCATAAAGATTTTTTTAAGTGATTAAAATTTTGTACAGATATTTGACTATGCCATGTTTTTACAGTGTTTTTAAAACCCACTGAGGGAAGGAGAGGAAGATGGCGGCGGTATAGGCAGACGCGTCCCAGGTCGTGTCCCTGAGCAAATGGAGTGAGCAGCTGAAACTAGTATCATCCACCCCGAATTGGCGAAATTCCTCAGCTGGCGAGACGGTTTGCAGCCGGGAAGAGCAGAACTCCCCTGGAAAGGTAAAAAAACCAGGGATTTGGGCAGGAAAGTTTGCCACACCTCTGAGCCCAGAGAGTCAGAGGGAGACCGCGTGGCAGACAGCCGCGTCCCTTGGGACAGGCAGAGCCCCTGACGGGGGAAAGGAGAACCGCGGGATTCCTGGCGCCGCCGGGGGAATTGAGAGCTGGGTCTGTGATCACAGAGGACTGAGCCTAAAGGGGGCAGCCTGAAGAGCGGACCAGACCATGCAGCCCCGGTAAGAGAAGAAGCTTACAGAAACCAAGCCTTCCCCGTTTCCGGGGAAGCGTTTGTTGTCCGGCCGGCGTTTGTTTGTTTGTTTTCACTAAATCCTGTTCATGGGACATTTTGGATACAGACACTCACCTGTGCTGAAGAGAGGGATAGTGTGCGGAGGAGTGGAATCTGGGGAGAGACTGAGGAGAGAAGGGGGACAGGAAGAGGTGGCAGCGAATTGAGTGCTGAGACACCCCCCCCCCCCCCCCAGCCCAGGGCTGAGGCAGCCATTCTTTCCGGAGAGTGAGACTCCTCCCCCAACCCCCAGGCAAGGAACACAGCCACACCCAGATTCCACCCTGTAGGAGATCAAGGATTAAAATAACCTGATCAGTCCCTGGGAGTTAACAGGGTCTGGCCTATAGAGGGATTTTCAATCCCAGCAACAACACAGCACTGGTAACTCTTACGCAGCCAGCTCTGGGCAGTGAACTTCCACTGGACAGAGAGGCCCTATAGCCTCAGAGGCCAACCCCAGAACACTGCCACCCAGAAGCTGACCCACAAACTGACTCTTTGCTAAACACAAAATAAGGCAGTCTGGGAAACAAATGCGGCTTGCTTTAAAATAAGGACTGTGGTTTATAACACAGAGGAACAGTGTATCGCAGGGAAACTCAACACTCTCCTGAATACCTGGCAGGTCTAAGGCGAGCCACACTGAAGAATAGAAGAACCGAAGGACCTTCACTACTGCAATATATTTTTTTTCTTTTTTTCACCTTTTAACTAAGAAACCAATTTTTTTTTTTTCTCTTTTTTTTTTCTTTTTTTTCTTTTCTTCTTCTTTTTTTTCTTTTTTTTATTTCTTCTTTTTTCCATCACCTGATTTTACCCTTTTAATTACTACCTTCTTATTTTTAACCAGTATTATTACTGCTACCATTTTACCATTTTTTTTTAAAGTGCCATTTTATTTTCTCTTTATTTTATTTTGGGATTAGTGTTCTCCATTCTATTTTCATCGTTATATTATTGGTTGTTTCTAGTTTGCATTCATCTCCAGGGAGCTGTTGCTGGAATTTGTTGGGATTAATGGCTGTTCTATAGGAGTATTCTCCTCATATAAAAAAGTCTCTTCCCCTCTTCCACTTCATTCTCTCTTTTCGCTCTTTTTTTTTTTTTTCTTTTCTTTTCTTTTCTCGCTTTTACTTTCCCCCCTCCTTTTTCCCAATTTCATTTTTGCACTCCTTTTTTTGGTCCCTACTTTTCTTTTCTTTTTTCTCTTTTATCTTTTTCTCTTCCTTCTTCCTTATCCCCTAATTCTCTTAATTCAGGTGGTCACCTTTATTTGGGGTTATTCATATCGTGAATATATTTGTGTATAGTGCCTGGTACGTGGTGCCTTGTTGTGTTGTATTTTGTGCCTTTAAATCAACGCAGCAGATCCAAGCAACAGCAACCTCCTGAGCACCACACCCTCTGCTGAGGAACAGCAGCTGTACGTGAAACCTTGCCCCACCAGCCAGAAGAGCCACCACAGCTGTGAACAGCACCCACCAGAGGAGCTGCTGCCAACTGAAGAGCAGCTGCTACCGCAACCGCCCGAAGAGCAACCACAGACCAAGGAGTCACTGCCACCAAGGGAGCAGCCACTGAACGACTCAACGTCTAGATATGTCAGCGAGATCAAACATGGGTAGACAAAGAAACCCCCAAAGGAAAGAGAAGGAGGACTCTCCAGAAAAGCAGCTAAGTAATACAGAGGCATGCAACATGACAGAAAAAGAATTCAGAATAAGGGTCCTAGAGTGCATAAACCGGATGGAGGAAAAAATCGACAACCTCTCCAAGAAGCTAGAAGAAACAGATGAAAAAATCAACAACTTAAGTAAGACCCAAGAAGAAATGAAGAGTGATATAGCTGCATTGAAAAACTCCATTGAAAGTATCAACAGTAGACTAGGAGAAGCGGAGGACCGAATTAGTGATTTAGAAGACAAGGAAGCAAAACACACCCAAAACGTACTGCAATTGGAGAAAAAAATGAAAAGACAGGAGGAGAGCCTAAGGGAGCTTTGGGACAACATGAAACGAAACAACATACGAATAATAGGGGTACCAGAACAACAGAAGGATGAACAAGGATTAGAAAACCTATTAGAAGAAATAATATCAGAAAACTTCCCTGAGGTGGGGAAGAAAAAAGTCACACAAGCCCAGAGAGTCCCAAACAAGGTGAACCCAAAAAGACCCACACCAAGACACATCATAATTACCATGGCAAATGTTCAGGACAAAGAGAGAATCTTACAGGCTGCAAGAGAGAGACGGAAAGTTACATACAAGGGATCTCCCATTAGATTGTCAAATGATTTCTCAACAGAAACACATCAGGCCAGAAAAGAATGGACGGAAATTTACAAAGTGATGCAAAGCAAAGGACTGAATCCAAGAATACTCTATCCAGCAAGGCTATCATTCAAACTTGAAGGGGAAATAAGAAGCTTCACAGACAAAAAAAGGCTAAGGGAGTTTATCACCACCAAGCCAGCAATGCAAGGAATGCTAAAGGGACTGGTATAAAAATAAGAAATAAAAAGCTCAGAAAGAAAACAGCCACACAAAAACAGAAATGCCTACAAACAAGTACCTTTCAATAATAACTTTAAACGTAAACGGACTAAATGCTCCAAACAAAAGACATCGAGTGGCTGAATGGATAAAAAAACATGACCCATACATCTGCTGTCTACAAGAAACCCACCTCATTAGAAGGGACTCACACAGACTGAAAGTGAAAGGATGGAAAAATATCTTTCAGGCAAATGGAAAGGAAAAGAAAGCTGGGGTAGCAATACTTATATCGGACAAAATAGACCTCAAAGTGAAGGCCATAACAAGAGATAAGGAAGGCCACTTCATAATACTAAAGGGATCAATACAACAAGAAGATATAACCCTGGTAAACATATATGCACCCAATGCAGGAGCACCCAAATTCATAAAAAAACTCCTGGAGGATATCAAAGGAGAGATCGACAACAATACAATCATTGTAGGGGACTTTAATACACCACTGACAGCACTGGATAAGTCTTCTAGACAAATAATCAGCAAAGATACAGCAATCCTAAATGACTCACTAGATCAGATGGACTTAATAGACATCTTCAGAACACTTCACCCGAAAGCCAGGGAATATACATTCTACTCAAATGCTCATAGGACATATTCAAAAATAGACCATATATTGGGTCACAAGCAAAGTATCCCCAAATTCAAGAAGATTGAAATCATAAAAAGCGTCTTCGCAGACCACGATGGCATAATATTAGAAATAAACTACAATAAAAACAACCCAAAATACTCAAACACCTGGAAGCTGAATAGCATGCTATTAAATATTGATTGGGTTACCAATGAAATCAAAGAAGAAATTCGAAACATCCTGGAAACTAATGACAATGAAAACACAACAATCCAAAACCTATGGGACACAATGAAAGCAGTCCTGAGAGGGAAGTTTATAGCTCTACAGGCCTATCTCAAAAAACAAGAAAAAATGGTAGTAAATCATCTAACTCTACAACTCAAAGAGTTAGAAAGAGAGCAACAAGAAAACCCCAGAGTGAGCAGAAGGAAGGAGATAATAAAGATTAGAGCAGAAATAAATGACATAGAGACCAAAAAAACAATACAGAAAATCAATGAAACCAAGAGCTGGTTCTTTGAAAGGATAAACAAGATTGACAAACCTCTAGCCAGACTCACCAAGAAGCAAAGAGAGAGGACCCAAATAAACAAAATCAGAAACGATAGAGGCGAAATAACAACAGACCCCACAGAAATACAAATGATTGTTAAAAAATACTATGGACAGCTCTACTCCAACAAACTAGACAACCTGGAGGAAATGGACAAATTCCTAGAAAAATACAACATTCCAAAACTCAATCAGGAAGAATCTAAAAATCTCAACAGGCCAATAACTATGGAAGAAATTGAAGCAGTCATCAAAAAGCTTCCAGCAAACAAAAGCCCAGGACCAGACGGCTTCACAGGGGAGTTTTACCAAACATTCAAGGAAGAACTGAAACCTATCCTCCTCAGACTACTACAAAAAATTCAAGAGGAAGGAACACTTCCAAGCTCATTCTATGAAGCCAGCATCACCCTAATACCAAAACCAGGTAAAGACAACACAATGAAAGAGAATTACAGGCCAATATCCCTCATGAACATAGATGCCAAAATCCTCAACAAAATCTTAGCAAATCGGATCCAGCAGTACATCAGAAAGATCATACACCATGACCAAGTAGGATTTATCCCAGGGATGCAAGGATGGTACAATATCCGCAAATCAATAAACGTGATACATCACATAAACAAATTGAAAGAAAAAAACCACATGGTCATATCAATTGATGCAGAAAAAGCATTTGACAAAATTCAACACCCATTTTTGATAAAAGCTCTCAGCAAGGTGGGAGTAGAAGGATCATACCTCAACATAATAAAAGCCATATATGACAGGCCCACAGCCAACATCATACTCAATGGACAAAAACTAACACCATTCCCCCTAAGAACAGGAACAAGACAGGGATGCCCCCTCTCACCACTCCTGTTCAACATAGTACTGGAAGTGTTAGCCATTGCAATTCGGCAAGAAGAAGAAATAAAAGGCATCCAAATTGGAAAAGAGGAAGTAAAACTGTCCTTATTTGCAGACGACATGATATTATACATACAAAACCCTAGAGACTCCATCAAAAAGCTACTGGACTTAATACATGAATTTGGCAATGTAGCAGGATACAAAATTAACCCCAAGAAATCCGAGGCATTTCTATACACCAATAGTGAACTTTCAGAAAGAGAGATTATAAAAACAATCCCGTTTACCATCGCACCAAAAAAATTAAGCTACCTAGGAATAAACTTAACTAAAGAGGTAAAAGACCTCTACTCAGAAAACTACAGGACGTTGAAAAATGATATAGAGGAAGACATAAACAGATGGAAGAACATACCGTGTTCATGGATTGGTAGAATCAACATCATTAAAATGTCCATACTACCCAAAGCAATCTATAAATTCAATGCACTTCCCATTAAAATACCAATGGCATACTTCAGAGATCTAGAACGAACTCTCCAAAAATTCATCTGGAATAAAAAAAGACCCCGAATAGCTGCAGCAATCCTGAAAAAGACCAAAGTAGGTGGGATCTCAATACCAGATATCAAGATGTATTACAAAGCCACTGTTCTCAAAACTGCCTGGTACTGGCACAAGAATAGGCATATAGATCAATGGAATAGAATAGAGAGCCCAGAAATCGGCCCGAACCAATATGCTCAATTAATATTTGACAAAGGAGGCAAGAACATACAATGGAGCCAAGATAGTCTCTTCAATAAATGGTGTTGGGAAAATTGGACAGATATATGCAAGAAAATGAAACTAGACCACCAACTTACACCATACACAAAAATAAACTCAAAATGGATAAAGGACTTAAATGTACGACAGGAAACCATAAAAATTCTAGAAGAATCCAAAGGCAACAAAATCTCAGACATATGCCGAAGCAATTTCTTCACTGATACAGCTCCTAGGGCACTTGAAACGAAAGAGAAAATGAACAAATGGGACTACATCAAAATAAAAAGCTTCTGCACAGCAAAAGAAACCATCAACAAAACAACGAGAAAACCCACTGTGTGGGAAAACATATTTGCCAATGTCATATCTGATAAGGGCCTAATCTCCAAAATTTATAGGGAACTCATACAACTTAACAAAAGGAAGATAAACAATCCAATCAAAAAATGGGCAAAGGACCTAAATAGACACCTTTCAAAAGAGGACATTCAGAAAGCCAAGAGACATATGAAAACATGCTCAAAGTCACTAATCATCCGAGAGATGCAAATCAAAACAACAATGAGGTACCATCTCACACCTGTCAGAATGGCTATCATCAACAAATCAACAAACGACAAGTGCTGGAGAGGATGTGGAGAAAAAGGAACACTTGTGCACTGCTGGTGGGAATGCAGACTGGTGCAGCCACTATGGAAGACAGTATGGAGTTTCCTTAAAAAACTGAAAATGGAACTCCCATTTGACCCTGTGATCCCACTTCTAGGAATATATCCCAAGAAACCAGAAACACCAATCAGAAAGGATATATGCACCCCTATGTTCATAGCAGCACAATTCACCATAGCTAAGATCTGGAAACAGCCTAAGTGCCCATCAGTAGATGAATGGATTAGAAAACTGTGGTACATCTACACGATGGAATACTATGCTGCTCTAAAAAGGAAGGTACTCTTACCATTTGCAACGTCATGGATGGAACTGGAGAGCATTATGCTAAGTGAAATAAGCCAGTCAATGAAGGAAAAATACCACATGATCTCACTCATTCATGGATAATAGAGACCATTATAAACTTTTGAACAATAATAGATACAGAGGCAGAGCTGCCTCAAACAGATTGTCAAACTGCAGCGGGAAGGCCGGGGAGGGTTGCGGGGCAGGAGGTAGGGGGGTAAGAGATCAACTAAAGGACTTGTATGCATGCATATAAGCATAACCAGTGGACATAAGACATTGGGGGATAGGGGAGGCTAGGGGACTGTCTAGGGCGGGGGGATAAAATGGACACATATGTAATACCCTTTGTAATACTTTAAGCAATAAAAATTTAAAAAAAAAAAAAAAAAAAAAAAAAAAAAAAAAAAAAAACCCACTGAGGGACAATCACCTTTTCTCTTTTTGCCATTTCTTCAAAAAATACCCTGAGAAACGTGTCCTTGATCAGAAGCAAGTGATGATTTATGCTAACTATTGTTAGGCGATCTTAAAATGAGTGGTTTGTGTTGGATGTTTTTTCTCTCTTAGCAAAGAAGCTGAGAACCTAGGGAGGAAAATTCTTCAAAGTTCTCTGTGCATTAATCCATCCAAGAAAAAATCCTTCAATTCAGCAAGGAAATCCTTTGGAGTTGGGATCAGACAGTGCACTGCGGCCTTAGTTCATTTTACATTGTCAATTCCAGAAATACAGTCATAATCTATGTTTACTCATTCTTCTCATTCAGAATCATTAACCCTGGTCTCATCCTTTATGTTAATGCACATGGAAGTCCCACCAGATATAAGCCAGCTTTTCCCCTAATTACCATGCATCCCATATAAACCTGCTCCCTCTCAGAAGAGCTCCGTTTACCCACCCTTATCACCTGCCCACAGTCTGCTCAGCTGCAGGGGATGGTGTGGCAAAGGACCGTAAACGTGATAGAGTCTTTGAAAGATATCAGTAAAATTTTACATTGTCATCCTGATGGAGAGGAAAGGAAGGAAGATGCATGAAAAGGCATCAGATTATCTTCTTTTGTAAGAGAGGTTAAATGGATAATTGATTTGCATCTCTGCCTTTCCACAGCCATTGTACACCTGTCTGATAGAACAAATTATAAACCATGAAAAATGAATGGTTTCTTTATTTGGACTTTACTGAATAAAATCTTTGAAAATGTTTGTCTTTTAAAATGATTTCAAAATAATAAGCATCAGGTTCTTGTTTCCATCATAATCAACACCAGTTTCACTTTGATCCATGGAGCAGTGAGTGCCACCTCAAGGTGCCAGGTACTTTGAGGGGGTTGGGATAAACAGATGTGACTCCCCTGATAGCAATGTAAGGCAGAGGTATGTGTTGGAGACATTACTGCAGAAGAAGAAGCTAGAATAAGAAGGAAGAAGCTATTATTATTAGCATATCCAGAGAAGACTTTGTACAAGGGCCTAAGGGTCTTGGGCTAGTCTTTAAACTTCTGGTTCAACATCAGCAGATAGAAATAAAAGGGGAAAGAAAAGTCAGATCATAGGATGAGTAAAAGGGACATATGGGAAGGTAGAAAAGAGGCTGGAGCCAGGTTGTGTAAGACTTGAAGTGATATAAAACGTGTTTTGAATTCAACTCTTTAGGCAGAAGAGTCCAGACATTCTTTAAAAAAAAAAAAATCCAAGGATAAGTTTATTGATTTTCAGTGAGAGAGGAATGGAGAAAGAGAGAGAGAGAGGAGAGAGAGAAAGAAACATCTATTGGCTGCCTCCCATATTCCCAAACCAGGGACCTAACTCACAACCCAGGTATGTGCCCTGACCGGGAATGAACCTGCCACCTTTTGGTGTGCGGGAGGACGTTCCAACCAACTGAGCCACATTGGCCAGGGTCAGAACATTTTTGTACATGGAGACTTGGTATGATGATAGCTGAGTTTGAGAAAGAAAAATCCAAGAGCAGTTTGGGGGATGGACCACAGGAGAGGTTACTGGTAGTCAGAGACACCAACACCACTGAGGACTCCAGTTATGGATAAGAGAAGGGGGGCACGGGCTAGACTAAGGCAGGAGGAATAGGAATGGAGAAGCAGGAATCCACAGAAGATGGGAAGGAAGTAGGTTCTTCAGAGCATAGTGATCAAAAAAAAAGAAAAGGAGAAAGTAAAGATAATGCTGATTCTGATGATGATTTTTTAATGATATCATTAACAAATTGGGGAAGATGAGAGGAGGAGGGATTTTGGAAGAGGAGAAAATGCTCAGCATTTAAAAAAAAAATAACGGCAAGGTATTAATGAGCATACAAGTAGTAGTTACCCATGAATTATTATTGGGTCATTGGAGCTATGGAGAAAGGAAGGAATAGGAATGTAGATTTTGGATCATTAGTATAAGGATATTTGTTAAAATATAGAAATGAAGTAAATCTCCAAGATGTTCTAACTTTTAATAACATGGGATACCTATCTTTAGAGAATGAGAGAGAAATGAAGAGCATGAGAAAAGTCCAGCAGGAAGAAAAAAACCACACAAATAAACAGGAAAATGCAGAAGCTAAGGGAAGATTTTTTGCCAGTGTCTATGGGCTTGAGAGATACAAGTGGGAGGTGAGAAAGCAGAATCAATCTATGTAAAAAATTAATTGTCCAGAAGGTTAGCTGTGAAAGAAAGAAGAAAAATGTTTAGTAGCCAGAAGGAAGATGTTTTTGAAATAAGAGAATTCCATAAAGGTATCACTGAAGGTGCAAGAGAGAGAAGCAAAGAACTAGGATACACTCTGTAAGGTTCCTGCATGAGGCACTATCCTGGGGGTTGTCAAACGCAGTGGTCCAGCTTGCACAGTAAACAAAGAACTCTTGCTAAATTCCTCAATGGAGAAGTAAAGGAGAGCAGGGACCTTGATAAGCTCTGAAACATTTGCTGGAGGACTAACAAAAAGATTTTAGATCCTAACACCAAAAGGATGGAAAGGGTAAAATCAAGGCTACATATGAAGGCCCTTGCTTGAAAAAGGAGGAAAATAAAGGGAGACTTTGGGGAAGGAGCCGAGTGTGTCGGAAAGTGGAGCCTGTCAGCTTTACAAAAGGCTTGTACTGGCCCTGAGGGGGAAGTGTGATAGGAAGTCAGATAAATAACAGGGTTTCTGAGCAGCACTGAGGGTGCCGCTGAGATTAGAGAACATTGATTGGTGGTATATCCATTTATATAAAAATTATACCATGTACATGAGTATTGGCTATCCAGCCAAGAGCTAATGCACAAATACAATATTTTATCTCCAGTAATGGTACTTAAATTTTTTTAGTAAACTCCAACAGTCAAACACAATTTTAACTTGACCTCCCTCTCGATGCTGGTGCATTTACTGAGCACTGCTTTGTTGCCTTTTACTCACTCAGCATTTTTGTTAGTTTTTAAAAACCAAAAGGAATTGATTTGTTTTTCTCAGCGGTTCTGAAATCACCCCCTACACACACACACACACACACACACACACACACACACACACTCATTGAGTTGTATTTAGGGGCAAAGGAAGAAAAAAAAGTTTCCATCTTGAACCTGCTTATATTTAGGGCAAGATAAATAATCTTTTAGATATATATTCTTGGGTAGAAAGTGACCAGCGTGCACATGGAGCCAGTGGGAACATGTTGGCTCTAAGCATTGGAAAGCACCTTCATTTGTCCTGATTCTGTGACACTTGTCAGACACCTACCTACCTCTGAGCCCTCTGCCCTCCTGTTGGATTTGGCCAAAAAATCCTATTGAAGAGTAGCAAGCACACAGAGGCAGAGGAGCAGATGGCAATTTGAAAAGCATTTTTCTCTGGGGAGTGGAGGGAGAGTTACAAAAATGGATTCTGCTGTCACCTAAGTTAATTGAATAGGTAGCTCTTGACCTAATGCACCTAAGACAAATGGGTTGGGGGTAGGGTCTGTTATTTGGGAGAATGAGGACATTTTCATTAATACTTTCCGTTTCTATAACTCTCTTCATAGATGACTTATAAGCATTTACCAGTGAACCTTCACTGTGTACCCAAAGTGACAAGCTTTCCTTTGTAGTGATGGCCCATTAGGGAAGGATCATTGGGTCCAGGACCAAGATATTTGTCTCTAGGCCACTGACGCGAAATACTGAGGCTCTGGCTGAGGAGTTTGTGGGAGTCAGTGTAAGGCAATTGATTATCAGTTCTGCATTTTCAGTCTTCATAATGCCAGTGACCACAAAGTATTATTGCTGGGCTTCAACTCCAACCACACTGCACATTTCTCATTTAACAGATCCTCCTGGCATTTAGTGGGAGTAGATACTATCCTGGTTCTTATTCGAGGCCCTGAAACCACACAAGCATTAAATCACAAAGCCTAAAGGTGGCACATAAGGAGAAAACCCCAACCTCAGACCTAATTGGAGCCAGAATACAAAGCAGACAAAAGCAACACTCCTTCTAGCTTTTCTTTTCTTTTCTTTTTTTTAACATAGTCTTATTGGTTTCAGAGAGTAGGGGGAAAAGAGAGAGAGAAACATCAATGATGAGAGAGAATCATTGATTGGCTGCCTTCTGCATGTCCCCCACTGGGGATAGAGCCCCCTACCTGGGCATGTGCCCTGACTAGGAAAGGAACCATGACCAACTGGTTCATAGGTCAATGCCCAACCACTGAACAACACTGGCTGGGCCCCTTGCTTTTCTTTATTCCACCTCCAGGCATTGCATCTTCTTAGCTCCGCCCTATGAGTCTCAATTTCTGAACTACAATTATTACTGTTTTCCTTTTTATTGTTATCTTCATTATCAAAAGAAGCAGTACCCAGCACTGCGTACTATATTTATTTAGTACCTTAGATGTCTCATTTAAATCTCACATGACTTGTGAATGTATAGGGTGGGACAAAAGGAGGCTTACCGTTATTCATATGGAAAATAATAAAACAGTTAATAAAAACACAAGGATAAATTATGTTTTGAATACTCACAACTGAAAACCTACATTTTTGCCCCACCCTGTATGTGTTGGTCTACAAATTCATTTCAAAAGTGCTAAAAGTGCATACATGTTCATCTACACAAAAACTAAGACTGTGTCATCAACTTCCTGTCCCCACTCCTATGTTGGTGTTTAAAACAATGACATGATTTTGGATTCCAGACGAGAGATATGGAAGAATGCCTTAGAAAGCGATGAACACAAAGTATGTATTATTCTCCTAAACTCATTCTGTTCTTTTGGATATATCCTAACTTCTCTCTTGCCTTATTCTCTTATGGTGGCAATCAATACTGCAAATGGAGCAGCCAATCCCAGACCTTTTCTAATGTCTACACACCTCTCTTACTACTTGCTAGCAATAAGAAGAATGGAGAATGTCATCTGTTTTGAATGACCAATCAGTAATTCGCTCGCCATTTGGAATAGAAGCCTTTTCATTTTGCAGTACACATAAAAATGACTGAAAACAGTGAAAGTGGTAGGAGTCATCGAGATCTACAGATGCCTATTCAACCCATCCCAGTCCCCGTCCTTAGCTGCATTCTGAAAGTCAGATACTGGGCTAATCTTGACTGAGCCACAATGATTATGGTGGGAAGGGGGGCAGGCCCCGAAACTGATGGTTTTCCACATTGGTCACCAAAGTGTAATAGGGCCCATATCAAATTGTTGTTTCAAGGACTCCCTAAAATAAGTATTCAGTAAACTCCATATTTCCATACAAATATTAGGTATTCTTTATTATAACAATTATCCCTCCAGTGTTAATACTGTCCTCTCTCAGTGATTCTTCTTAAAATTCACACTTTATCATGAAGAATAAATGTCATCCCAGTATCCCAAAATAATGCAGAAGGCACTCAACAATCCATAGTTTATGTTACCCTGCTATGAGATTAGGGAGGCAGCATGGTATAATGCAAAGCAAATGAATTAAGAAATGGAAGACAGGGATTGTGATCTGGCTCCTCCCCTCCTAACCCAGCTTCAATGTTCTCATCTATCAAACAGAAAAAATAATACTCTTTGTTTTGTGAGGGTCAACTGAATTTTTTTTTAGTGCAAGTGTCTTATAAAGTTATACACTACAGCCCGAGCCAGTTTTTCTCAGTGGATAGAGTGTAGGCCCGTGGACTGAAGTGTCCCGTGTTTGATTCCAGTCTAGGGCACATACCTGGGTTGCAGGCTCATTCCCCAGCCCTGGTCGGGGTGTGTGCGTGCAGGGGGCAACCAATCGATGTGTCTCTCTTACATTGATGTTTTTCTCTCTCTCTATCTTTCCCCCTCCCTTACACACTCTCTCAAAAAAAATCAATTAGCCATAACTGGTTTGGCTCAGTAGATAGAGCGTCGGCCTGCAAACTGAAGGGTCCCAGGTTCGATTCCAGTCAAGGGCATTTACCTTGGTTGTGGGCACATCCCCAGTAGGAGGTATGCAGGAGGCAGCTGATCGATGTTTCTAACTCTCTATCCCTCTCCCTTCCTCTCTATAAAAAAAAATCAATAAAATATATTTTTTTAAAAATAAAAATAAAAAAATCAATTAAAACATATCCCTGGGTGAGGATTAAATAAATAAATAAATGAACAAACAAACAAACAAAATAAAGTTATACATTACATAAATTCATATTATTGTTATCAATCCTCTAATGATTCTGAAATCTGTGCTTACTGGTAAAAACTAAAGCATTAACAGTTTGTTTATGATCATTCTCATTAGCATCTGATTGTAAGAAGCAACATATTTTCCATTAATACACCCATTTATTTGTTCTTTCCTTTGTAGTGACTAGTGAAAGTTATAGGATAAATCACCTGTGGGCTTTTTGTCCTGCCAAAATGCCTCAGAGGGTGAAGATATTTGAAAACAATAGGATTAGAAGGTTCATTTCCTACTCTTAACTTTAAAAAAAAACACAAACTTTATCTGCCGGGAGCCGGTCCATGCTTGCTGTTTCAAGGGACCTGGCATATATGGCATACTGTTCTTAATATGTTTACTCACCTTCTTGGCACTATGTGTTTTAACCAAGGTCTCTGAGAAAGGTTGTTTCCCCAGGTAGGGATTTTCCCCTGAAGTTAGGGAGGGAATAAAACCTCTTAACTAAGTGCCAGGTGGGTAATTAATCACTTTAACTACGAACAATCATGCTTAAGCTACATAATCTTTACTCCCTGGAATGGAGATAAGAAACGACCTAACCTTTGAAATAGAGATTGATAGGATTGGAATCAACTGGTATAAATACAGAACTAAGAATACAGAATGAAGAGAGACAGAACCTAGGCACAGAACCCACACAGAACGTTCTCTAGAGACAGAAGAACTTCGCTGGAGAGAACATGGCAAAAGATCCTGGACAGAAACTGGCCTCAGAACCTAGAGACAGAACCTAGCGAGAGAACATGGCAAAAGATCCTGGACTGAACCTGACTACAGAAATTGGCAAGAGAACCTGACTAGAACCTGGTGACTGAACCTGGCTGGAGAACCTGGACAGAACCTGGCTGGAGATCCTAAGCAGAACTTCACTGGAGGTCCAGACCAGAACTTGGCTGGAGATCCTGGCTAGAGATTCTGGCTAGGCTGCTGATCAACTGAACGCTGTCTCCGTGTCATTCCTTCTTCGCTGACTCCATCCACACCTTTGGGGACCCCTGGACCCGCTGGGGCTGGACCCCGGCATTTATCCTTCCTAAAGAATACAGAGGAAGGGTATCAGTGAAATATTCTCTTGCATTTTTATCCAGACATCATTATCATAGCCTACCAGGCCTGGAACACACTCAAATATGCTTGATTTAAAACAAAAACAGCAAAGACATAAAACACCATAATAGGCTAGAGCTATGAGAAATTAAATCCTCTGTTCAATCACATGTTGGCAGCTTTGTTGTGGCAGAGTTGGGACCAGAGCCCTCTCATCTCCTGACTCTCTAGTAAGTTTCTCATCATATCTCATTACTCCTGAACCAGTGTTTATTGTAGCACTTTGTTTCTTGAAAAATGGTGGAAACCATGTGATATAGAACTCTTTGCTGGTAAAGATAGTCATTTATTTTAGCCACGAAGTAGGCTATTTTTATTGTTGTTATTTGCCTGTAGAGCCATACAGAACAGAAGCAAATTTCATTTCAGATGATTTTCTCTTTTAATATCAAGACTCCCTCATCAAAAGCAAATGCTGGGAAGGGGTTGGAAAGCAAACTTATTTATACAATAGACACTTATCCAAGGAAATGGGTTGCAGGGAGATTAGCATGTCTTGAATGATGTTATTCCTGAAATGTCAATCAGTCATTACAGTATTTGCTTCTCTCATGGTATTCTCAAAATGGATTATTGTCCCTGAATTTTTAATAATAATTTAGTGGTTCAAAATACTGACAGTGATGTATGACAACAGCCTAAAAAAGTGCTCTGGCTTTCTATATTGCATAAACAGAACACAATTGTATCTCTCTAGCCAGTGTCAGAATTATTCTTGACAAAAAAAATGTTGAAGCCATCTGCCAAGAGAAGGTCAAAATCATATATAGAAAATAAATCATGACAAACATGGAATTGGCTAAAGGTTAAGGATTTAAAAGACAAACATATTTGAAAGCACAAATCAACCTTCATAGAGTAATAATTTAAACAACCCCACCTCTGGATTCTAAATAGCTGATGTAGTATTTACATATATTTCTAGAAATACTGTAATATTGAGTGGAGCAACAAATTGAAAATGTAACTGGTAAGGATGTTAGAAACTTTTAGCTCCATTAAAGCCTTCCTTATTTTGTACAGTGCTTCAAGACTGGCTAATAACCTGCTTCTTGACTCTAGAGAAGTCCAATAAATATATGAGCTGATTCTAGAAATACCATTCCAGTGACATTCTAGGAATTGTTGGATAAATTGATCATAGATTTTTGGGAAGTAGACAGGACAAGAAGAGTTGGCATACACAGTGACTTTAGACCATGGGGTCTGGAGGCAGTGCAGTAGCCTCAAATCTCAATGAGTTGTTAATTTCCTGGAGCTCCCAGCATCCATTCAGAGTCTCAGCATCCTGCAATCACTGGCTTGTGCAAAGACAATACCATGAGTAAGTAAGCTTCGTTTGCATGTTCATAGACAAAGGAGACCTCAGGAATCCTATTCCCAGGAAATAAATATTGCGTGAACACAGTGGAACTCTGCCTAAACCAAGACAAAATCTAAAGTCAAAGCATTCTTCCCATTGCTTTCTACATCTTTTTTCTGTTGAAATTAGTATTTATAAAATCACTATTTCCCAGAAGAAAGCTCTACAAAAATAAAAATTAATACAAGAATGGAGTAAAAGAAACCTTATGCACTCGAGTCCTTGACCTGTAACCCTTATATGTCCTGGAATAATAATTGTTTAGATACAACTTCACCATTAAAGTGTAAACTTGAAGATAGGACAGTTGCTATTCATCTGCACACCATGCCTAGAACATCTCATTGCACTGCACATGAACTCTGCTCAATATATATTTGATCATCTATCCATTATAAACCACACGAAAGTAGCTTATTCTTTATTAGAACTTATTCTTTGCCAATGCAGGGCCAAGCACAGAGTAGGTGCTCTATAAATATTTACTGAATAAATAAATGAGTGAATGCCAAGATGATCTTCTAGCCACCTTCCTTCAGTCCACCCCAAATAATTCCTCTTTACTAAAGTCAGTAGGTTCACTAAATTTAACCCATTTTCATGAAATACTCTATAGTAGGGCTCCTCCACAACATATACATTTTCTCCATCACAGGTGAGGAAAAATTGTCATTCCTGAGTGGGGCTAATTTTTCTCTATTTCTTAATTTTAAAATCTTAATCCAGGCCAAATTTAAATAATAAAAGACAGAGGTGTTTAAGATGAAAGGGAAAATGTTCTCTTCATTCACACCCTATCCTATTCGTTGGAGCTACTTTTATATGTACAAAGTGAGTAGATAAAATAAGGTTCTAGTAGGCTATAATTCAACCTCTACTTGCTTGTAATAAAAGATGCAATTTTGGGGGGAGGGAGGTATTAGATTCTCTTCCACCCAGAAAATAGGCAGTAAATGTCCTGTCAGACAGTCAATGTTCATGTCTGTCAATTTGCTGACCAAAGTATTTAAAAAGAATTTTAAACTAAGATAAAGCACAGTCAACAACCCTATGCTATAAGTTACTTACCCATAATACCACAGTCTCTGAGAGGACCCACAGGCATCCAAAATAACACAAAAATCCCTCCTGGATTTTTTGTATTTTTGGCAGTCAGACTGGCTCATCAAATTTTACAGATGTGGAAGACCCACAGACAGGGCTCTCTTTCCAGGTGGCCAGCACGGTCTTCTTTGCAGCCTATTCCAGCTGAGGCACCAAATAAAGTTCTTCCTACCTCATAGTATCATCTCCCAGAAACCAAGGCCTTGCAATGCCCCTTTGGTAATGTTAGTATCTGTAGGGAGAAGAAAGAGCAGCATCCTCTTTTTTCTGGCATAACTATAATCTTTTGTTCTTATCCCTGAGCCTCCCAAGAGTCATGGTCATGTCCAGGCAAAATCATCTGAGCAGAGAGCAAGGTCTTGATGTCTTCTCCAAGCAGGACTCACAGAGGATTCATAAAAGAGGCCAGTTTTGTATTTGGGCCTTTTTAATTCTGCAAGTGTTTCAGATGGTTGCCTGCCTTGATCACTGTGAAATAGCACCTCTCTTCTCTCCAGTGCTTGTGCTTATTGGGCTGAGCATGCAGATCAAGAAAAGGTGCTGAGAAACAACGATTCCTCTAAATTGCCTTGGATTTTTCCACATTTTGATTATGAATTTGAGACTTAACACTCACTGCTGCTTTTTAAGGTTTTGTGTGTGTGTGCGTGTGTGTGTGTGCGTGTGTGTGTGTGCGTGTGTGTATGTGTATGACAATAACTTCTAGTGGAATAAGGCCATGACTTTTATATGTTTGCATAATGCTGATCACACTGACTATTAACTGGGTGCCCATAATCAATCAAAGTTTAAAACACATAAATTCTCTTCTAGTCAGCAATATTTTCTTCTTAAGATTTCAGCCTGTGACAGACAGAGCGTCTGGAGATGACAAACTGTATGTGAGTCTGTCTCTGGAATATCACTATTTCAGGGTGGCTAACAATACTTGCCAAGTTAGATGGGGTAGGGTAGAGAATGGAAGCAAGTTGTGCATTATTCTAATAGATTAAGAAAATATAATCCCATTTAGATCATTTCCTGGGCCTCCATCCAAACCATGAGATGGCTTTGCTAATCATTAAAATGTACAGAGAGAGGGTGGGCTTCTTTTTTTCATAGCTATATTGCCTTTCTAAAGCGCACTGTATTCATTTCTTTATGAGTATAATCTAATCAGAAAAATAATTGATTTGCAGGATGATTGTTCTATAAACAAACTTGCCATTGTTTTAGTCTGGAATAGCAATCCTCATCTCATTTCATATTTTTAGTTTATACATGTACACTAATGAATAATTATTTTCAGGAAATATCTTTAAATATTTTCAATTGCTTCTGTACTGCTTCAGCAAATTTTGATTGCCCTGTAGTTATGGTCAGGCTCATAAAGACAAGGGCCTCTAGAAGTAACCAAGGTTTAGAAAAACTAGAAATGCAATTTAAAGTCAAATGAACACTTTATACATGCCCTAGGTCAATGGAAGATAAACTGATTATCCATGAACAGGACATTAATTTATCATGTGTGCCCATTAAACAATAATAACAATATGGGGGTGATTCACCAGGATGCCCTTTGGGTTACGACATTATTTTTTTATTATTTATGTGCCTACCAGTCCTGGGGTCAATGACAAATAGATGAATTGTTTATGTTACCAATGTGATATAGAGATTGTTACAATTACAACTCATGATCAGAAACTCATGCCCTTCAGCCAAAAGAATTCTTAATGAATAAATTTTGGTTATTTAAGTTTATAGTTATCAATCGTCTTCATTCTGTATAAGGGACAGTAATATTCAGTGAATATCAATCTCCTCTTGCTAGCTTTCCTAAACTATTCCAACACCTGGGCTAACCATTAACTATGTTGTTTAAATGTGTTTGTGAATTCACTATCCCAAACAAATGGTTATCATTTTAAGATCTATACAAAGAACTATTTTATATCACTGTTTCAAAAAAAAAGCTTTCGCCTGTTAAAAAGTACTTTTTAAAGCAAATTCTGAATTAGTTTCATTTTCAACACTGAAGGAGTTTCTAGACACAGAAAGGGAGCAAATTTAAGACTGTGTATTAGTTATCAGGAAATATGTTATCTGAATTGTTTTATTTCATCTTCAAAGCAACCCACAAACTAAATATATTAGCCTTATTTTATGGAAGAGGGGGAAAAGGGCCCTGAACATTAAGAAAACATGTCTGAAGTCATGCAGTTTACGTGGCATTCAAGGCCATCAGATGCCAAAACTATGTGAGGCTGTGCTATGAAAGTACAGTGTCTGAAATGGGACATCGGTGCAAATGCTGATCAGTAAAGTGGTTGCCAAAGCCTCTTCCCTCATTTTGCCTGTAGACTCTTTGAAAGCTATTAAAAGGAATGAAATATTAATACATGTTACAATATGAACAAGCCTTGAAAATACTATGCTATGTGAAAGACGCCAAACACAAAAGGCCATGGTATATTGTATGATTCCATTTATGTTAAATATTCAGAACAGGCAAATTCATAGAGACAGAAAAGAGATTAGTCATTGCCAGCGGACTGGAGAAGGGAAGTATTGAGGGATATAAGATTTCTTTTTGGAGTGATAGAAATGTTCTGGAATTAGACCATGGTGATGATTGTATAACCATATGAATATAGCAAAACCCACTGAACTGTACAATATATACATACATGCATACATACATACATTTTCATTTGAAGCACATTTATTAAAGACCTATCATGCACTAAGTCTTTTGTTACCTGCTGGAGATACAGACACAAACAAACATCTATGGCTCCCCAGGAGCAGCCTGAAAGGGAAGGTATGTTTAGTTTACCAAAGAAGAATACAACAAAGAGCAAAGTGGTTGCATTGATTAAGAGATATTTACAAGAATGTCGTTTAGAAACATACCAAAGATCTGAATCAGGCATTGTGTTATCTCTATTGTTTTATCTAATCATCAAGAAAAAAAACCCAGTGAAGGGTATATTAATGAGTGGATTGCAGCTTCCAGAAACTGAGGCTCAATGTTCCAGCATCCACTGAGGTATCACCCATGTCTCATTATTCCGGGAGCCGGTCCATGCTTGCTGTTTCAAGGGACCTGGCATATATGGCATACTGTTCTTAATATGTTTGCTCACCTCTTGGCACTATGTGTTTTAACCAAGGTCTCTGAGAAAGGGTGTTTCCCCAGGTAGGGATTTTCCCCTGAAGTTAGGGAGGGAATAAAACCTCTTAACTAAGTGCCAGGTGGGTAATTAATCACTTTAACTACGAACAATCATGCTTAAGCTACATAATCTTTACTCCCTGGAATGGAGATAAGAAACGCCCTAACCTTTGTAATAGAGATTGATAGGATTGGAATCAACCGGTATAAATACAGTTGTAAGAAGACAGAACTGAGAACACAGAACTCAGAAGACAGAACCAAGAAGACAGAACCTACACAGAACTAGAGACAGAAGAACTTCGCTGGAGAGAACATGGCAAAAGATCCTGGACTGAACCTGACTACAGAAATGGGCAAGAGAACCTGACTAGAACCTGGTGACTGAACCTGGCTGGAGAACCTGGACTGAACCTGGCTGGAGAACCTAGCAAGAGAACATGGACACAGAACCTGGCTGGAGATCTGAAGCAGAACCTCTCTGGAGATCCAGACCAGAACTTGGCTGGAGATCCTGGCTGGAGATCCTGGCTAGGCTGCTGATCAACTGAATGCTGCCTCCATGTCATTCCTTCTTTGCCGACTCCGTCCACACCTTTGGGGACCCCTGGACCCGCTGGGGTTGGACCCCAGCATCATTACTTAATTCTCCTAATGAAGAACACTGACTCGCATCCTCATAGGTGCCATTGCTCACATGAAATATGGGCAGCTTCTGTCCTGCTGGGAAGAGCAGTCAATGATCAATGTGTATAAGAACTGTCCACCATGGTTGCACAAGGGGGAATAAGACAGGCATTAGCAATGACTTCTAGAGAAAACATCCATCAAAAATCTGTGTATACAATGGAATACTACGCTGTTGTAAAAAAAAAAAAAAAAAAAAAAAGAAGGAACTCTTACCATTTGCAGCAGCATGGATGAACCTGGAGAGTATTATGCTAAGCGAAATAAGCCAGTCGGAGAAAGACAAATATCATATGATCTCACTCATTTGTGGAATATAATGAACAACATAAACTGATGAACAAAAATAGATCCAGAGACAAAGAAGCATTGAACAGACCATCTAACCTTAGAGGGAAGGGGAAGGGGTGTTAAGAGATCAACCAAAGGACTTGTATGCTGGGGAGAGGGGGTAAGAGATCAACCATGAACACAGACAGTGGGGGAGTGAGGGCATGTACTGGGGGGTGGGAACGGCTGGGGAGAGGTCAATGGTGGGGGAGGAGACATATGTAATACTTTAAACAATAAGAATTTACATTTTTTTAAGAAATCCATGTATATCTTCTACCCCTTCGCGCAGTCAATAGAAAACCTGCTATCCGCTGCACTGGGAACTTCCATGCATGCAATGGCAGCATGGCAATATGGCAGACCTAATATCTAGGAGATTAAGATTGCCCAACTATTTATCTCACATCTCCAGTTCTATAAAGTGATACCAAATAAGCACTGATATTAAGATTCTATATTAGACTCCAATTACAAGTAGCAGATAATTGCCCCCCTCTATCCACACTATCAGGCTTTCACGAAGATGACTATGTACCATCCTCAAATTGTCTTGGCATAGTAAACCTTCCACTTTTGAGATTCCTTTGCCTACTTCCGGCATATCTTTCAAAGACTCACTTAACTTATCATAATCAAGTAATGGGCATATTTATTTAAAATCTCAATGAATAAAAGAAATAGACGCATTTGGCCTTTGAAAATGGAAAAGAGCAAGGGAGAGCCTGTGGGACCCTGGATTCAGGCTGGGAATAAAGTGAAGAGGAAGTGTCATTTAGGAGGGTGTGGGTTGATGAAAGAGGGGGTAACAGCCCTAACCTGTTTGGCTCAGTGGCTAGAGCGTCAGCCTGTGGACTGATAGGTCCCAGGTTTGATTCCAGCCAATGGCATATACCTTGGTTGCGGGCACATCCCCAGTAGGAGCTGTGCAAGAGGCAGCTGATTGATGTTTCTCTCTCATCAATGTTTCTAACTCTCTATCCCTCTCTCTTCCTCTCTGTAAAAAATCAATAAATATATATATATATATATATTTTTTAAATAAAGAGGGGGTAACAATATGACGTCAAAATAGATCCTGTGGATACATATAAATTTTAAAACTTGACATGTATGTATTATAAATTTATTAAGTTTGCAATATTTTTATGCTACATAGAAATGGAACATATGAGCCACTTTGGGTTTTAAAGGCCTCAGGGGCAAAAATTGCTAGTTTGCCTGTAGAAATCCAGGAAATATGCAATATAGACTAGTAAGTGTTGGTACTGTCGGACCAAGCTATAGACCAGGGAGAGGAGGTGGGAAGAATAATAAGCAGTAATTTCTGAATCCCAACAGAAGGCCTAATGTGAGTTGTCATGTAATGGGATTCAACCAACATCTATTGAGTATTTACTATTTACCCAATATTGCTTCCAGCTAAGGACAATCTTGAAGTTCAATCAAATCATAGTTCCAGGTCTTAAAAAGTTCATTGCCTAATTAAAGACACAAAATAAATGTGAGTAAAATGGAAGAGAAGTCAGGTTTACTCATTAATTGTAAGTCCAAGCTTGGTTTTCAGCTTTGCAGTTTTGGAAACTGATCTGAGTGGCATTAAGAGTAGATTAATTTCTCAGATGTCCCAAGATGAACTATGCCAGCTTTTGTGTGTATAATTATCTTCTCTGCTTTATTGTTAACTAACTACTCTTCTGATATTCACACTCTTTCCTTAGGTATTAAATGTATTCAATCGAGTTCTGCATGAACAAGGTCAAACATGATATTTGGGGGTTACATTGGAGCTGGAGCATTACTTAACCACTCTGAGAATCTATAACTATATTTAAAAGGCAAAAATAAAAAGAGAGAGTTATTAAAAGAGGCTTGGAGTGATTAAATGATTTAACACCTGTAAAGTGCCTACCTTGTGCCTGGTACCTAGTAGGTATTAAACATCACATTATCGTCATTACTTTGTATTTTCACAGATCTTCCTTCAGAAGGTCTATAAGTGTTTTAGAAACATTATATTCTTTAATTTTAGAACTTCCTTGCCAGTGAAATAAAGGATAGCAGGACTTGATCACATAAATCTGAAGGAGAATGTAGTTGGCTGTCTTACCAGAGGAGTTCTTCTATTATGTTGGCTCCTAGAATGAAAGAATAGTGTTTTTGGAGATGGGGAAATGTTCAAAATGAAAATATAAAGCAACTAATGAAAAAAAAATTATGAATGAGCAAATTAATGAATGAAATCAATAAAAAAATAATATATGTTATGTACACTGTGAATGTACAATGCGTATTATGTTTGGAGGAGTTGAAAGTTATAAGACTGAGACCATTTTCTGGATCCATTTTATTCTGCCCCACATAGATAAATTGCTTTAAATAAAGAGCTAAAGAGCTGGATTTTTGTACCCAGAATGAAAAGATATTTCTGTGACATTACTGAGACTCCATCAGAAAATCTTTAAAAAATATATGCCATATTATTTCACATTTCTTCTTGAGAGCTAAGATTAAGGAAGACCTCAGAGAGCATTCCTGTTCAGTTGTTGCTTTGCTATTAGGAACAGAAAAGGAGGAAAAGATAGAAGAGTCACAAAATGTGTGTCATCAGGACTTTAAAGGTGATTTTTCTAGAAGATTTCTCTTTTTTAACAAATCTAATGGTTTTGGAAGACTTGACAAGGTTGACCCATCACAATGAAGAAATTCAGCGAATACTAAAGGATGTAAACAAATAAATACTTGAATTTGAAGCATGCTTGTGGCATTAAGTAACTTTAGGCAGTTGTTTGGGTGTTTTAAAAATAAAAACACCTTTGTAGATACAAGAATACAGTATCATATAAGTCAGCATCTTTAACAACCTCACCCTGAGGGGCTGTTCTTGAAATAAAAGCACTATGGTGAAATGAAATAATGGACTGAAAACTAGAAAGCAAGACATTGTAATTTGACTCTCCAGTCTATCATTTGATGGTTATGTGACTTTAGGTGGGTTTACCTAAAGTTATGTGTCCTTTATGTGGGTTTTCTTAGCCATTAAATAGGAATAATACCACAACACAACATTTGTGAACATAAAATGACAATGACATTTGAAGATATGTTTTATATGAAATCTAAAGTAAGCTTAGTCCCTTTTGGATAATAACTCCATGCAATTTTTTATTATTGGCAAAATTTGATGGCATCTAAGGTTGTTGCTCTCACCTTTTCACATAAGTTTGCTATTACAAAGCTGTATCATTATGAAAGCTAAAATAATAGACCCAGCCTGTAAATTACATAGACTGCTATCGTCTTCTTCTGAGAAAACCAGGCAATCCTACCAAGGGGTTTTCATGAACCAGACCAAGGAGTGGACCCTAAACCAGGAACAGCCCAATAGAGCAGTATCACATCCATTGTGGCTGAGTGGACCAATCCAATTCCTCCTTATGTGGGGAGGCTGAAGATAGGAGGGAGAGACCATCAGGGACAGACAACTTGAGAAGTCCAGAGAGAGATCAGACCATTGGGTAGCACTATGCAGACCTAGCTCATCAAGCCAAACCATGAGCCCTAGGATCAGTTATATCAACCTAGTCAAAGATACACCATTTTAAAAGTCACTTTTTTTAGTGGGAGCACCTTTTCTAATTTACACTAAGATTTCTTATGTATCAGCTATGGACTTGGATAAATAACAGGATGGCTCAGAACTGGAACAAAAAAGTTGAGATTTTTCTCAATAATCCCCATTACCTAAGACTTCTCTGACTAGTTTACTTATATCCTTGGGGATATAGAGCAATGTACCACTGGGGTAAGTATGCAAGCCCCAAATTATTCATGTGTTTAATAAATATGCATTAATCTCGATCTGGATACACAAATACATATGATAAAGATTCCCTTAGACCTTACATTCTACCTCAGGAGACAGTCAGTAAAGAACTAGGTTAACAGGAGGTCACGACTCAATTCCCAGTCAGGGAGCATGCCTGGGTTGCAAGCTTGATCCCCAGTAGGGGGTATGCAGAAGGCAACTAATCAATGATTCTTTCCCATCATTGATGTTTCTCTCTCTTTCTCTCCCTCTCCCTTCCTCTCTGAAATCAATAAAAATATTTTTTTAAAAAAAGAACTAGGTTAAGATATATACTTTTGAAGCTAAGAAGGGGGATAGAGAGTATATGTGGGTACCAGAGAGTAGGGAATTTTCTTAGTGTTGGTTTTATCATAAACACTGTGTGTGTGGGTGTGTGTGGGGTGGGGAGCAATTTTAATATGAAAGCTAAAGGATATATTATATAGTATTATAGAAATCTAACGACTCTTCAAGATAAAACATGAGCCTTCAAAGACTTGGAGAAGATGAGGCTGAGTTCCAGATCCCTGGAGGAACACATTTACTCTCCACACTGTAATTAATGGTAATTTGATTTAGATTTTGGAAATCACTGACTTCTGATTACTGGGGTACATCTTTGTTCCATTCAACCAAATGAATTTAAGATGCCATGCACACCTAAGCCATCCACCCGCTTTGTCCTATATTGATCATGAAACATCAATTTTTTTTTATTGAGTCATCCTGAATGATTTCTTTTAAGTTACAAAGATTCAATTCTTGCTACCTGAAATCAAGGTGTCATGTTGGTTCATCCTGCCTCTTATCTGTATAAGATGATTTTCAACTACCATCTCACATCCTGTGGGAAATTCAAAGTTCTCCTTGGGAATATTTAGAAATTTTAAGAGTCTCCACTATTTCTTAGTCACTCCAGTGCCAATGTTCAGTTTCCACTCAATTCTCTGTGTGTATTTTGTGTCTGTGACTGTGCCTTTTTTCTCTACTGCACTTGCATCCTCTCAATGCAAACACACACACCATTCTACTTATACAAGTTACCGCTTGGAGATAGAAATTTACCGGAGAAGAAGGAATAATGCTGCAGAAATTTCCAATAGGAAAACCTGAATTAGACATTAGTCTTTTCTAGTTTTTAACCGTCCTTTAATAATTGTTGTCAACTCAGGATCAAAATTTTCATCAATTGATGTGGTAACCCCTGCTTTCTCTTCCTTCTCATCTGCTCATTATTGCCCATTCTCCCGACCAATTCATTTATTTTAGACAGAGAAATGAAGGGAGAGGGAGAGAGAGATAGAAACATCAATGATGAGAGAGAAACATCATCAATTGGCTGTCTCCTGCACACCCCCCACAGGGGATCGAGGCCACAACCCGGGCATGTGCCCTGACCGGGAATCAAACCAGTGGCCTCTTGGTTCCTGGCTTGATGCTCAACTGCTGAGCTACACCAGCTGGACTTCATTTTTTTTTTTGAAGAAAGTGTAGCTGTCTCTTTACTGTCTCCTTCTAATTTGTACCCCAAAGCCTAACCTTCCACTTATATGCAGTTTGTCAAGGTGTTTTCCCAAACAAATGTAATTCCTTTTCTCAGAGGAAAGAAATTGCTCATCAGTAAATATTTTATTAACTTCATATATAAAGAAACTCTGAAAAACTAAGCTGTTTCAGACAAGGTTTTGACCATCTCAGTGTAGCCTGTACAAGAGGAAAAGCATCATGGGTCTCACCATCACCACTACTACCACGACCACTATGGTGTCTTAATAAAGGACAGTCCTACAATCTGATATCACATTTCTTCAGCTAACAAAAGAAAATGGAATAACAATGCATTTTCTTAACTTTGATTTGGCCTAGCTTAAAAACAAGAGTGATTTCACAGCTGGGCCTTTTGTGCTAAGAGGTGTCCTCAACAGGCAAATGGGGCAAATACGGTCACAATCTTTTAGCCAGACCCTTTGTTCAGGAAGCCCAGGGGCAGGGTGTGAAATTGAAAATAAAGAGTAACTGTGTCTGTTCTGTAAAACATGTAAAGAGTTGGCATCATTTCTGGGCAGAGCTGTGGTATGGTGCAGCTAGGCAGATGCCATTTTCATATATATTTAGGTTTCATTATCTAAATGTGAGAATGTAGACTATGAGACTAAATTTCACTATGGGAATTGTCTATCTTCAAAGACCCCAAGTTAATAATAAAAAAAAAAAAAGGAAATTTCACATAATAAGGAGGGAATTCAATGACAGTTATCCACCTGCCACAGTATGAGGAAGGGGATCTGACAGAAAGACAAAGCACGAGACCCAGTGACCGCCAGCATGGCATCGGGGAAGGGTGATGGAAACAGAGTGAATTCCACAGCATCTATGTCTGCACACTAACAAGAAATCTTCAAGTAGCTCATACCATCATAGTTTCTTTGCTGTTAATAAGTCCAAGAAACCCTGAAAGCCTCATATATGCACCATAAGAATAAAAGTGAAACCTCTTATCTTCAAAACGCTACCCACATGAAAAATCCTAAGGGCTTAGCTCAAAAGCCAAAGCTTTTGAAAGAAATACTATCTATCTGTTAATCACTGATCTTCCTATCAACATTTTCAGACTGAAGCATTCTGCTCTTATGTAGAACATTCAGAAGAAACACTAGGTTTGCTTTTAGTGGAATTCCTTATAAAAAGACCACAATTAATAGCACAAACTAAATTAGATGTTATTTTTCTCAAAAGCATCAATTTCTAGGTTTTTGGCTAATGTATTCCTATAAATGTGATTTAAACTATTCACCAAAATATGCCAAACAACTGAGTTAAAGAAGAACATAACAAATACATATTTCAAGAATTAAAATGTCTAAATATGCAGGACCAACCATGAATGTTTATTTCTTTATAAATTATATACTTGCAATGCTAATGTGTTATAAAACAAACACAAAGTTAGAATATGTTAAGGGATAAAATAAAAAATAAATTTATAAAGTCCTAGTGTTTTCTTTCTTTATACCCATAGATGGTCGTGTGCTGGCTCCCCTTGAGGGATGAGGCCATGGAAGGCACCTCTTCAATTCCTGGCTGCCTGAGCTCCTATCTAATATTAATCCACTGGAAATATAAAAGCAATAACCGTATTTTAGCTTGCTAAGTACAAATCAATCCAATGTGGCTTAAGATATTTTACCAAAAAAATGCCATAGAAGTCCCTTTATAATAGTGATGTAAAAAATCTCTGACTTTCCCCCCTTACATATTTTCAGGTTAAGTGCTTCTTTCAAGCCCTAGGCTGTGACACCAGTACATTCTTGGAATGTTGTTGCATATCTCTCTATTCAGCACACTCATCTTGGCTGCTTTTTTCTTTAATGGCACATTGTGTGCTACTTTCGTGGATTTATTTTGTTTTCATTCTGTCTCCCTCAGTACAAATTTAAACTTCCAAGGGCAGGCATAACGTCTTCTGTGCCTCCCCATCTTCACACAGTAGATGGTCCTTAGAGTCATGTTTACTGGGTTCTTCGGAGAAGGAGAATAATTCATGATCTCACTCTAGTCAGAGAAAGCAAAATCACTTTTAATGGTGTCAAACAAATCACGGTGGCCTTTATTCAGAATGCATTTTCTTGAAAGGCCAGCTTGCTGCAAATACATGCCATGGGCCAGCTGAGCAATAAAATGAGCAAGGGTTCATGACACAACGTTCCTCAAAATCTGCCTTCCACATCGCCCTGCCCTCCGTGGGCTGGGAAAAGGGCTGGGAGCTTCCAAAGCAAACAGCCCAGGAGACCGAGGAAGAGCAGAGGGTACCCTCAATACTGTCACCTCAAACTTGGGATGTGCCGGGGTCCAACCCCAGCAGGTCCAGGGGTTCCCAAAGGCGTAGACGGAAGAAGGAAGGACACGGAGACAGTGTTCACTTGATCAGCAGCCTAGCCAGGATCTCTAGCCAGGATCTCCAGCCAAGTTCTGGTCTGGATCTCCAGAGAGGTTCTGCTGCTTATTGTCTTGTTACATCCGTATTTATACCAGTTGATTTTAATCCTGTCAATTTCTATTACAAAGGTTAGGGCGTTTCTTATCTCCATTCCAGGGAGTAAAGATTATGTAGCTTAAGCATGATTGTTTGTAGTTAAAGTGATTAACTACCCGCCTGGCACTTAGTTAAGGAGTTTCATCCCCTCCCTAACTTCAGGGAAAAATCCCTACCTGGGGAAACAACCTTTCTCGGAGAGGTGACCTTGGCTAAAACACACAGCGCTAAGGGGAGCAAACATATTAAGAACAGTATGCTATATACGCCAGGTCCCTTGAAACATATGCTGTGCAGATGTTTCTATCCTGCAGCGACTGTGTCAAGCAGCAAGGATGGACCGGCTTCCGGCAGGGATGCACTTGAGCACCCTTTCCGGAATGAAAAGTCAGACCCCTGAACCTTCCTTATGCAAAGACAGTGAAAGGCTGATGAGCTTCCTGATCCACAGATTGAAATTCAGGATATTCAGAACAAAAATCAGGACTACATAGAGGATTGTGAAATCACTTTTGGTCATTTCTCCAATAAAATAATGGCCTACTTGCTGTAAAAGATGATGTGGGGAAGAAAGTATTAAACTACAAAGGTCTGTCTGGTTTATTGCGTTTCAACAGAAGCACAGTATCTCAGAACTGGAGGGAAGTTTCTCTGTCTCACCCCTTCGTTTATTTCAAACCCTTTTATTTTATAGATGAGGACGATTAGGAATGAAACAATTTTTTGAGATGCACAGAAAGGTAATGGAAAAGTCAATATTAGATTCAGGGCAGAAAAACACTGGGTTCTTCAGAGAGTTTTCTGAGTCCACACTAAAAACTAATTCATTTTACATACTAACCCTAGGATTTAAAGCATATCAGTATTAAATTGGGGGGGGGGGGGGACCACAATGTGTTGATTTCCAAAGTCATTTCAAGACCTACACTCATATATAAATTTTATTGTTTAATTGCAAACATATATATTTGTGTTAACAAGTTAACCACAACAATATTGCATTTTTAAATATCTAAAAAAGGAATAATCACCCTAAACAGCTACTACACATATATATTGCAAGTATTTTTCTTTGTTAGCCTAAGATGTTTGTATGATACATATATGCAAATAAAGATATACTTTATGCTTCAAATGGGTACATACTCAGCATATTGCTCAGTAATTTCTTTCAACTGACAGTATGCATCTTCTCATATCTGTATTCATAAGTCTGCTTCACTCTTTTTAATTCCAGTGTCACATTTACTGGTGTGTTTGTACTATTATTTATTTTACTATGGACAGAAAAGTGGGCTATTTCCAATTAGTTTCTCTTAAAGAAAATGCTACCTTACCCATATGAACCCCACTCCTTTTATTATGATGGCATTTCTTCAGAGCAAATAGCTAAAAGTGGGATTGCTAAGTCTTATATTTTGAGTCATTTTATCAGAACTTAATCAGAGGTGGTTTACTTGGGGCTCGGAGAACCTGTTCCTATGCATTCAAGTAAAAACTTTAAGAATCTACCTCTGCTAGATTCTGACTGCACTTCTGCTGGAATATCCTCTTGTCTTCTGAGGCCACATTTGATTATAGGGTTGTTGTTTTTCATTTACCTTAAAAACCAATATAATTTAAGAAAAATGAGTACATGTCAATGAATATTTATTGTCCAAAAGTATATCTTTGGAAATGACTTTGATTTTCAAATTCTGACCAAGTTAAGACTTTTAAAACTAAAATGACATTTGATGACTAATGAAATTAAAATATGACATTTGATATAAAATCATTTTACATCACAGATCATAAAACAAAAGGATCAGAAAGTATCAAATTTAATGATAGTAACAGACCCTGCCCCTCTTCACCTCTACTCCTCTCTTGATATTTCCCAGCATCCCTAACATTACATTTTAATGTAATGTCACCTGTACCTCCATATGATGCACTCCTGACACAGCAGCAGTTATAAACCTGGTCCCACTTCTGCCGGAAGCCGGTCCATCCTTGCTGCTTGACACAGTCGCTGCAGGATAGAAACATCTGCACAGCATATGTTTCAAGGGACCTGGCGTATATAGCATACTGTTCTTAATATGTTTGCTCCCCTTAGCGCTGTGTGTTTTAGCCAAGGTCACCTCTCCGAGAAAGGTTGTTTCCCCAGGTAGGGATTTTTCCCTGAAGTTAGGGAGGGGATGAAACTCCTTAACTAAGTGCCAGGCAGGTTGTTAATCACTTTAACTACAAACAATCATGCTTAAGCTACATAATCTTTACTCCCTGGAATGGAGATAAGAAACGCCCTAACCTTTGTAATAGAAATTGACAGGATTAAAATCAACTGGTATAAATACGGATGTAACAAGACAATAAGCAGCAGAACCTCTCTGGAGATCCAGACCAGAACTTGGCTGGAGATCCTGGCTAGAGATCCTGGCTAGGCTGCTGATCAACTGAACGCTGTCTCCGTGTCCTTCCTTCTTCGCTGACTCCATCCACACCTTTGGGGACCCCTGGACCTGCTGGGGTTGGACCCCGGCACACTTCTATGCAAATACACCACAGGAAAGACTTCATCTCATTCAATTAATACTTTGCAGAATTTAAAATTGAAAAAATTAAAGTTAAAGGAGGGGAAAACTAACATTTAGCAAGCACCTTCACATGTATGCTATCTATGCCCGTTACCCCTTTTGCTCTCCCCACAGAACCCTACCAGTGGGGAAAGATTCATGTCTCCAAAACGGAAGCTGACACAATTGACCCAGATCTTCTAACTTTAAAAACTATGCTTGTCCGGCCAGCATGGCTCAGTGGTTGAGTGTGGACCTATGAACCAGAAAGTTGTGGTTCAATTCCAGGTCAGGGCACATGCCTGGGTTAAGAGTTTGATCCCCAGTTTGAGATGTGCAGGAGTCAGCGGATCAATGATTCTCTTATCATTTATGTTTCTATCTTACTCTCACTCTCCCTTCCTCTATAAAATCAATAAAAATGTATTAAACAAGAAAAAAAAGTCATGCTCATTCTGTTCCCAGTACTGCCTACAAAATTGTCAATTCAGTCCCACTACATCCCCATGGCTGAGAGAACAGCTCAGAACTTATTCTTGGCTTTCTGAAGGCCCTGTAGCTAGCAATACTTCTGACCCCTGATTCAATGTTTTTCTGATGAGATTTTTTTAACTGACATTAAATCTGACTAACTCTGAATATTAAAATGAGTCTCTATCTCCTCACATTCCTTCAGAATAATTATGTTCCCATTCACCTGTAGGGGCTGGGTCTCCCACGTGAATATGACCAACCTTCCTCTGTCTAGTTCTTTCTCTCTAAAGGCTCTCTTTTCCACTGGATGGGCATAAGCCAGAATGCCATTCTGCATGCCATTTAACATTCTTATTGCAAAACTGAAAATCTGGCCATAGCCAATGCCAACCTTAAGTCCTCACAAAGCTACAGAGAAAGGAGGCAACAAACAGCTGTGGTCTGACTGCCATTGTTCAGATACAGTGAGGAACTGGCATTTTAATTTTTACAGTCCAGATGGAAATGCAGCTCTCAGCTCCAGCAATGAGGACAGAGGGTCAGCAGTGAGTGACCTCTTGGGCAGCTCTTTGGGTCCCCACTGTTGTTGAAAATACTCTCAAGCTCTTCAGCAATTAAGGCAACGACCTCTATGCTCTTGAACTTTCCAAAGAGGCTTTTTTGACTAAAACTTCATGTTTTGTAGAGATTATACAAATAACCACTGAATGGTAACCTCACCAAGGTTCCCCTCAGCTTGACTTTATGCTTTGTTAATTACTAGACTTGAATGGAAGCAATGCCTGCATTAGATATACCTACAGCTTAGTTTTCTACTTTACTAGATATTCATGAACAATAAAAGGGCTCAATTTTATTTACACTATTCATCAAAATGCACAAAACGAAGTGGATTTAAGTAGAATTTACTTTACAGACTTGAACCAAATAACTCCTTCCAGATAAAGGCACCAACTTGAAAATCGTGTAAATCTTTCTCAGTAAGTTGAAGATGATAATTGAAGCAGTCATCTTTTGTTTGCAAATCCAAGGAGAATAAACTTTCAGTTGTCTTTTGAAATGCATCCTCTACAAATATTTTCTAGAACTCTTCTACATGACAAAATCTGTTCTGAATTTTCTACTTCAACAAAAACAGCTCTTTATCTGATTTTTTTTTTAAAGCAAAACAAGAACCTCCATGGGCTTAGATAAATCAGGCCATGAATCTGGTAACTCTTTATTAAAGCTTTTGGAAGAATCATTCAGAGAACTCTGGCTTTAGGGTCTCTGTTCTCATTGTCTTTCTTCACACATGGAATGAGCTGAAATATATTCATGAAACATCCATGAGGGCCAATTGTCTATGAGTAAAAACAACAGCAACATCAATATTTCAGGGTCTGAAAAAACATGAACATTCTCTTGCCTTGAAAAGATTGCTAGAAATCATTGCATTTTAATGAATTCAAAATAACACTGGAGACTTGGGGCTGATTGGCTTCTGAAACTGCAGCGATAAATCAGACATTTCATAACTTATCTTTGAGTAAAATATATCTGATACTGTTGCTCCGCAAACCCAGGGCAAGAGGAAGGGCCAGGGAATTGGTGATCTCATCTGTGTCGTGGTCCTGGTGGACTCCTGGTTTCCAGGCAGTTTCAGCTGTCACAGTTGCTTACACTTTTCTGAGCTGTTTTTAGTTACTCATTCAAATATTCATAAGAAGAGAGGACTGTGGTTTGCCTGGCTGGCAACAACTTCATTTTCGGATCACACTAAGTTTGTCCTTGCGGATTGCTTTTTTCGACCAGGACTGGGCTCTGGGCCGTCACGTGGCCTTTCAAGGATAATGGAGTTTCCCTGGGAGTCAGCAACAGAAGCACGTTCCATCTTTTATCTTTGCTTGGCTGGATGATGAGAATAATTGCAGAAGACAGTTATGGATTATCAAAGAGGCAAGTGAAATAATCAAACTTATATCGAGCACGGCTTTGTGCTACCCGAGAAGGCAGATCCTTTAATTATTTACTTTGTGAGACTAGGTACATTTCAGGAAATCCTAAAATGGCAACATATTAGTTCAAGTATTTACTCAAAAGTATTGTTCTTGAATCCAGAAATGAAAATACGTGTCATCTTATGCTACTGTCTTGGAAGAAACCTATGCACTGTACCCTTTCTTAGCTTAGGGGAGGATCTCTTCACTATTTTTCTATTATTTAATTAAAACTCTTGTTAAATACACATTAGGTAGACAAATTCACTGCTTAGTTAGAGGCTAATATCTAATAGATAATAGCTGAATTAGCTGCTGTAATACTCAAATTACCACAAATAAGCAACAGTATAAAATACAAAGTGCAATTTTTAAATTAAACACTGATATCAGCTGTACACAATCATTTTATAATCTATACCTTCTATTATGCTGAGTGGGAAAAGCCTTGTTAATCAAGATACATTTTAAAAATAACTTTATGCTTTGACATTAAAATTCTGAATTATTCTGGCTATAATTTACACCATATTACCATATATAGAGGAAGGGATTAATTTTTTACCAACTTATTTATATTGAACTAGAGGCACAGTGCACAAAAATTCATGCACTGGGGGGGGGGGAGGGCCTCAGCCCGGCCTGCACCCTCTCACAATCTGGGACCCCTCGGGTAGGGTCCCTAGGCCTACCCTGAGGTCAGGGCCTATCGGGGTTTTCCTTCCCCTGGCTGCAGGCAGCTGGCCCCACCCCTGCCGCTGCCTCCGGTGGCCTCCCTCTGCAGGTGACAGGCATGGGGTGTGATGGCTTGGCTGGCGTGAGCCTCCCTCTGTGGGAGGGAGTCTATGAGGTAGCCTGGGCCTCCCTCTTTCTTTGCTGGGGATCCATCTGCCTACCTGATCGTCCCTAACCACTGGCCTGCCTATCTGATCACCCCTAACTGCTGGTCTGCCTACCTGACCACCCCTAACCACTCTGCCTGCCTGCCTGATCACCCCTAACTGCTTGCTTGGTGGTGGGGCCAGCCTGACGAGGGGCTGTCTGCCTACCTGGTCGCCCTTAACCACTGGCCTGCCTACCTGATTGCCCCTAACCACTCTGCCTGCCTGCTGATCACCCCTAACTGCTTGATGGGGGACAGGGCCAGTCCTGCGAGGGGCCATCTGACCTACCTGATTGCCCCTAATTACTGGCCTGCCTACCTAATGGCCCCTAACTGCTGGCCTGCCTACCTGATCACCCCTAACCGCTGGTCTGACTGCCTGATCACCGCTAACCCTTCTGCCTGCCTGCCTGATCACCCCTAACCACTTGCTTGGGGACGGGGCCAGCCCAGCAAGGGGCCATGGTGGTTCTGGTCTCTGGTCATTCTGGTAATTACACTTATGGTGGCTGGCCTTTTATTATATGGGATAATACTCACTTTATAAGAAGAAATACATGCCTTCTTTTTTGATTGTTTTTAAGTCTCTTTCCTCTACAACTACTTTACATTTGCACAGTTCTTCTCACCATGAAAATGCACAATGGTGCTTCTGAGACCATTTGTATATTCTAAAAAAAGACCAAGCAGGTAGATTTGGTAAATTCATTTAGAATAAGGGGGTGGAAGTAACCCAGTCTGAAGCAAAGCAAGAGGAATTTCAATCCCACAGTCACTGCCAGATAAAAACCTGGGAAAAAATCATTAATCTCATTTGTTTTCATTATAGCAACACTTGTTATCACAACTTTAGTTAAGGAAGTGCCAACATTTATACCAGTGATTATATATCAGCAAAATCGTTTCTAAAGAATGAAGCTTCTGGTACTATAAATTCTGTTATTGCTGAAGTCTTTACGAATTGCAATTGAGTATGGTACATATTCTGAATGCTTGCTACAATAAATAATTGTTAGAATAATGCTTGGCAGGCATTGTAAAGTAATATTAACTCCTACATAAAGTACCAACATTTTCATATATGTGATATAATGCTTTATCCTTCAAAGGAAGATATTTTTTTTTTTTACTGACATATTTCTTCCATCTTTATAAGGAGTAAGTATAAAAAAAATGTAAATATTTGCCCATTTCTGTTCATCTTTTTAGCAGCTCCTGGGGTGAAATCTCTCTCCGTGGTAGAGATCTCAAGCACAACTGATTGTAAAGAAGTCCCCTGTTAGCAGTATGCTATATGTGAAACAGAGGCCAAAATTAAGGCTGCATTAATCAGAACATCTCCCAGCAGAGATGCTAGGGAATTTGACACCTGTGGCCTTCAGTCTATGTGGTAAATGCTGGTCTTTAGATAAATTTAAACCAATATTTTCAATATTTCAATATTCAATATTAGAATTTTAATTTTATATAATAAAAGCCTAATATGCTAAGTGTCTGGTTGTCTAGTCATCCGTTTAACCAATCAAAGCGTAATATGCTAATGAGATGCTAAGGCTGCTCAACCACTCGTTATGATGTGCACTGACCACCTGGGGGCAGATGCTCTGACCAGTAGTTTAGCTTGCTGCTGGGGTCTGGCTGATCAGGACTGAGTGAAATGGGCCGGACATGCCCTGGAGCCCTCCTGTGGTCCCTGCCTGGCCCCAATCATGTACTCGGACTGGCCTGCACCCTCTCACAATCTGAGACACCTCAGGGGATGTTGAAGAACCAGTTTCAGCCTGATCCTGCAGGCAAGGCTGAGGGACCCCACTTGTGCATGAATTTGTGCACCGGGCCTCTAGTATTTCAATAAACACAGTATAGGAAAACAAGTTTTTAAGGTTTAGTAGGGTTTTGCTTTTTTAAAAAAAATACATGTGCTATGCCTGCACTATTTGTGGTATTAGATAATTCTTCCTTGCACAACAGCAATGAGATGCCTGAAGAGAAAGCCCAGAAATGGCTAGTGAAATAATTTCTAAATGGGAGGGCTCAATGCCACATTGTTCACTTAATGCAAGATGAAGGCATACTGTATAATTAGAATTTATTTATTGAGAGCTTTGCCTGTGTCAAGCACTTTACAAATACCATCTTATTTAATATTCACATTAATTCAGCAAAGTAAGATTATTTTCATTTTATAAATGAGAAGATTGCGATTCAGAGATATTATGTGAAATGGCCAAGGTCACAGCCCTAGTGAATGGCAGAGTAAAAATTCAAACCCAGAGTAGAAGTAATTGCAATAATATTTAGTGAGCACCATCCTGTGCCCTGGGACTTGTGGAGACAACTATTTCAGCAATGTGACATAGGTCAAAGAGAACCTCTATATAAGTGTAATCTGAGTGTAAGTAAAATTTAAGAGAAAACCCAAGGAGACGAGCTGGGAACTTCTAAGAGTGGGAAGATGGAAACAAGCATGGAAGAAAAGATTTCTGAGCAAAAAGTAATAAAAAGAGATAAACATAAAATACCAATTCACTTAGTAATAAAAGACAGTTTGCAGCATTCATTTTAATGCAGAGGTTGGTACACTATATATGTGTTAGAAGAAACTATGCAATAATGGGTAAGGCTAGGAGCATTAGCACAAAATAAATATAGTTGAAAATATTGACAAGTTCAAGACCTAGGCTTTGCACACGAAAGAATACCTGGTAAAAACTCAGCCATGGATACATGGTCTATGATGGAAGAAAACAGCCTACCCATCAGAGATTGTTAGGGGTCTACACTTAGTCACTACAGTGGAGCAAAAGATGCTGCTGAGTCAGATAGTGAGAGAAGGGAATTCATAACAGAAGCAGGTGTGAAATATGACCTTTGTCATTCTTAGCTAAGAGCTCAACCAACCCAGTCTGATGAGAAGGAACTGGGAGTTAGTGTGGCAAAACTACATCATAATTGACCCATTATATAATTTGAAGTGTATGTATATGTGTATATTTGAGTATAAGTAATTTTGAAAGCTTTACAATTAATAACAGTTCACCTTTTTTGGAATGCCCACCCAGTTTCAACAATTCTAATATTCAAAATAATCCTGCAAATGAGTATTAATATACATCTTTATATAGAAAAGGAAAAGAAACTAAGAGACTCTCTCAAGGTCTTCCAGTCCCTGTTACTGAACCAAGATTTAAACCTAAGAGTTGCAGGCTTCAAAGCCCATGTCATTGCCCCTGTGGAAAGTTGCCTGCACCCCAAGGTTAAGAACCAGCTCCTAGAAAATGGACCTGAGCATCGTCCATGATTGGCTTCTTAAACCACCTCTTACTTAAGGAACAAACCTGAGATCTTAGCAAACAATGTCTCAAACTTCCATAATTTCCCTAAAATTTGAATCAACAAAAAAGTAAAATGATTGAAAATATCATGGTCAATGAACTTTAGAATAAGATCATGTTTAATAATACATAATGGTAAGATGAGTGATTAGTTCAGCAATTCTTTTTTGTAGAATAATCAATCTAACAAGATGTCTTCCAGCTAATAAAATATCTATCATTTCTCATCAATTCTGAGATAAACAATTTTTCATATTTTACATCTATAAAATCAGAGTGCATCTCACAAATGCTGTTAACTGGGTGAAAGTAGTTTATCATTACCTGTGCATGTTGGAATGCAGTTGTTATTTCTACTGACCCAACTGGACAATCACAACCCTTCAATGTCTCAGTCAACAAGCCACTTAAGGTCCACTTTGGAAGGAATATAAAGCATGGTTATTTTCTGAAAATATTCTGTTGACACCTTCTGGAACAATTCAGAAAGTACAGGCATCACAACTTGCAAATAAGGATCAACTGCCTCAAAAAAAATTCCAGAGGCAATATTGGAGCACTCTTTTAAGAAATGCTACATCATCTTTAGCACCTTTTCATTTTTTAAAAACTATGTCTACATGTTTACTTAGATACAAAAATATTTAACATTAAAGATAATAACAAAAGAAGAAGGGATTGAGATGTATAAATTTTCAGTTATAAAAACTGTCATTGGAGATTCAGGAAGATGGCGGCGGTATAGGCAGACGCGTCCCAGGTCGTGTCCCTGAGCAAATGGAGTGAGCAGCTGAAACTAGTAACATCCACCCCGAATTGGCGAAATTCCTCAGCTGGCGAGACGGTTTACAGCCGGGAAGAGCAAAACTCCCCTGGAAAGGTAAAAAAACCAGGGATTTGGGCAGGAAAGTTTGCCAGACCTCTGAGCCCAGAGAGTCGGAGGGAAACCGCGTGGCAGACAGCCGCGTCCCTTGGGACAGGCACAACCCCTGACGGGGGAAAGGAGAACCGAGGGATTCCTGGCGCTGCCGGGGGAATTGAGAACTCGGTCTGTGATCACAGAGGACTGAGCCTAAAGGGGGCAGCCTGAAGAGCTGACCAGACCATGCAGTCCCGGTAAGAGAAGAAGCTTACAGAAACCAAGCCTTCCCCGTTTCCGCGGCCGGCGTTTGTTTGTTTGTTTTCACTGAACCCTGTTCATGGGACATTTCGGATACAGACACCCACCTGTGCTGAAGAGAGGGAGAGTGTGCGGAGGAGTGGAATCTGGGGAGAGACTGAGGAGAGAAGGGGGGCCGGGAGAGGTGGCAGCAAATTGAGTGCTGAGACACCCCTGAGCCCAGGTCTGAGGCAGCCATTCTCTCCGGAGAGTGAGACTCCTCCCCCCAGCCCCCAGGCAAGGAGCACAGCCACACCCAGATTCCACCCTGTAGGAGATCAAGGATTAAAATAACCTGATCAGTCCCTGGGAGTTAACAGGGTCTGGCCTATAGAGGGATTTTCAATCCCAGCAACAACACAGCACTGGTAACTCTTACGCAGCCAGCTCTGGGCAGTGAACTTCCACTGGACAGAGAGGCCCTGTAGCCTCAGAGGCCAACCCCAGAACACTGCCACCCAGAGGCTGACCCACAAACTGACTCTTTGCTAAACACAAAATAAGGCAGTCTGGGAAACAAATGCGGCTTGCTTTAAAATAAGGACTGTGGTTTACAACACAGAGGAACAGTGTATCGCAGGGAAACTCAACACTCTCCTGAATACCTGGCAGGTCTAAGGCGAGCCACACTGAAGAATAGAAGAACCGAAGGACCTTCACTACTGCAATATTTTTTTTTTTTCTTTTTTCACCTTTTAACTAATAAACCAATTTTTTTTCTTTTTTTTTTCTTTTCCTCTTCTTTTTTTTTTTTCTTTCTTCTTTTTTCCATCACCTGATTTTACCCTTTTAATTACTACCTTCTTATTTTTAACCAGTATTATTACTGCTACCATTTTACCATTTTTTTTTTAAAGTGCCATTTTATTTTCTCTTTATTTTATTTTGGGATTAGTGTTCTCCATTCTATTTTCATCGTTATATTATTGGTTGTTTCTAGTTTGCATTCATCTCCAGGGAGCTGTTGCTGGAATTTGTTGGGATTAATGGCTGTTCTATAGGAGTATTCTCCTCATATAAAAAGTCTCTTCCCCTCTTCCACTTCATTCTCTCTTTTCGCTCTTTTTTTTTCTTTTCCTTTCTTTTCTCGCTTTTACTTTCCCCCCTCCTTTTTCCCAATTTCATTTTTGCACTCCTTTTTTTGGTCCCTAATTTTCTTTTCTTTTTTCTCTTTTCTCTTTTTCTCTTCCTTCTTCCTTATCCCCTAATTCTCTTAATTCAGGTGGTCACCTTTATTTGGGGTTATTAATAACGTGAATATATTTGTGTATAGTGCCTGGTACGTGGTGCCTTGTTGTGTTGTATTTTGTGCCTTTAAATCAACACAGCAGATCCAAGCAACAGCAACCTCCTGAGCACCACACCCTCTGCTGAGGAACAGCAGCTGTACGTGAAACCTCGCCCCACCAGCCAGAAGAGCCACCACAGCTGTGAACAGCACCCACCAGAGGAGTTGCTGCCAACTGAAGAGCAGCCGCTACCGCAACCGCCCAAAGAGGAACCGCAGACCAAGGAGTCACTGCCACCAAGGGAGCAGCCACTGAACGACTCAACGTCTAGATATGTCAGTGAGATCAAACATGGGTAGACAAAGAAACCCCCAAAGGAAAGAGAAGGAGGACTCTCCAGAAAAGCAGCTAAGTAATACAGAGGCATGCAACATGACAGAAAAAGAATTCAGAATAAGGGTCCTAGAGTGCATAAACCGGATGGAGGAAAAAATCGACAACCTCAGCAAGAAGCAAGAAGAAACAGATGAAAAAATTGATAACATATGGAAGAAGCTAGAAGAAACAGATGAAAAAATCGATAACATATGGAAGAAGCTAGAAGAAACAGATGAAAAAATCAACAACTTAAGTAAGACCCAAGAAGATATGAAGAGTGATATAGCTGCAATGAAAAACTCCATTGAAAGTATCAACAGTAGACTAGGAGAAGCGGAGGACCGAATTAGTGATTTAGAAGACAAGGAAGCAAAACACACCCAAAATGTACTGCAATTGGAGAAAAAAATGAAAACACAGGAGGAGAGCCTAAGGGAGCTTTGGGACAACATGAAACGAAACAACATACGAATAATAGGGGTACCAGAACAACAGAAGGATGAACAAGGATTAGAAAACCTATTAGAAGAAATAATATCAGAAAACTTCCCTGAGGTGGGGAAGAAAAAAGTCACACAAGCCCAGAGAGTCCCAAACAAGGTGAACCCAAAAAGACCCACACCAAGACACATCATAATTACCATGGCAAATGTTCAGGACAAAGAGAGAATCTTACAGGCTGCAAGAGAGAGACGGAAAGTTACATACAAGGGATCTCCCATTAGATTGTCAAATGATTTCTCAACAGAAACACATCAGGCCAGAAAAGAATGGTCGGAAATTTACAAAGTGATGCAAAGCAAAGGACTGAATCCAAGAATACTCTATCCAGCAAGGCTATCATTCAAACTTGAAGGGGAAATAAGAAGCTTCACAGACAAAAAAAGGCTAAGGGAGTTTATCACCACCAAGCCAGCAATGCAAGGAATGCTAAAGGGACTGGTATAAAAATAAGAAATAAAAAGCTCAGAAAGAAAACAGCCACACAAAAACAGAAATGCCTACAAACAAGTACCTTTCAATAATAACTTTAAACGTAAACGGACTAAATGCTCCAAACAAAAGACATCGAGTGGCTGAATGGATAAAAAAACATGACCCATACATCTGCTGTCTACAAGAAACCCACCTCATTAGAAGGGACTCACACAGACTGAAAGTGAAAGGATGGAAAAATATCTTTCAGGCAAATGGAAAGGAAAAGAAAGCTGGGGTAGCAATACTTATATCGGACAAAATAGACCTCAAAGTGAAGGCCATAACAAGAGATAAGGAAGGCCACTTCATAATACTAAAGGGATCAATACAACAAGAAGATATAATCCTGGTAAACATATATGCACCCAATGCAGGAGCACCCAAATTCATAAAAAAACTCCTGGAAGATATCAAAGGAGACATCGACAACAATACAATCATAGTTGGGGACTTTAATACACCACTGACAGCACTGGATAAGTCCTCTAGACAAATAATCAGCAAAGATACAGCAATCCTAAATGACTCACTAGATCAGATGGACTTAATAGACATCTTCAGAACACTTCACCCGAAAGCCAGGGAATATACATTCTACTCAAATGCTCATAGGACATATTCAAAAATAGACCATATATTGGGTCACAAGCAAAGTATCCCCAAATTCAAGAAAATTGAAATCATAAAAAGCGTCTTCGCAGACCACGATGGCATAATATTAGAAATAAACTACAATAAAAACAACCCAAAATACTCAAACACCTGGAAGCTGAATAGCATGCTATTAAATATTGATTGGGTTACCAATGAAATCAAAGAAGAAATTCGAAACATCCTGGAAACTAATGACAATGAAAACACAACAATCCAGAACCTATGGGACACAATGAAAGCAGTCCTGAGAGGGAAGTTTATAGCTCTACAGGCCTATCTCAACAAACAAGAAAAAATGGTAGTAAATCATCTAACTCTACAACTCAAAGAATTAGAAAGAGAGCAACAAGAAAACCCCAGAGTGAGCAGAAGGAAGGAGATAATAAAGATTAGAGCAGAAATAAATGACATAGAGACCAAAAAAACAATACAGAAAATCAATGAAACCAAGAGCTGGTTCTTTGAAAGGATAAACAAGATTGACAAACCTCTAGCCAGACTCACCAAGAAGCAAAGAGAGAGGACCCAAATAAACAAAATCAGAAACGATAGAGGCGAAATAACAACAGACCCCACAGAAATACAAATGATTGTAAAAAATACTATGGACAGCTCTACTCCAACAAACTAGACAACCTGGAGGAAATGGACAAATTCCTAGAAAAATACAACATTCCAAAACTCAATCAGGAAGAATCTAAAAATCTCAACAGGCCAATAACTATGGAAGAAATTGAAGCAGTCATCAAAAAGCTTCCAGCAAACAAAAGCCCAGGACCAGACGGCTTCACAGGGGAGTTTTACCAAACATTCAAGGAAGAACTAAAACCTATCCTCCTCAGACTACTACAAAAAATTCAAGAGGAAGGAACACTTCCAAGCTCATTCTATGAAGCCAGCATCACCCTAATTCCAAAACCAGGTAAAGACAACACAATGAAAGAGAATTACAGGCCAATATCCCTCATGAACATAGATGCCAAAATCCTCAACAAAATCTTAGCAAATCGGATCCAGCAGTACATCAGAAAGATCATACACCATGACCAAGTAGGATTTATCCCAGGGATGCAAGGATGGTACAATATCCGCAAATCAATAAACGTGATACATCACATAAACAAATTGAAAGAAAAAAACCACATGGTCATATCAATTGATGCAGAAAAAGCATTTGACAAAATTCAACACCCATTTTTGATAAAAGCTCTCAGCAAGGTGGGAGTAGAAGGATCATACCTCAACATAATAAAAGCCATATATGACAGGCCCACAGCCAACATCATACTCAATGGACAAAAACTAACACCATTTCCCCTAAGAACAGGAACAAGACAGGGATGCCCCCTCTCACCACTCCTGTTCAACATAGTACTGGAAGTGTTAGCCATTGCAATTCGGCAAGAAGAAGAAATAAAAGGCATCCAAATTGGAAAAGAGGAAGTAAAACTGTCCTTATTTGCAGACGACATGATATTATACATACAAAACCCTAGAGACTCCATCAAAAAGCTACTGGACTTAATACATGAATTTGGCAATGTAGCAGGATACAAAATTAACCCCAAGAAATCCGAGGCATTTCTATACAACAATAGTGAACTTTCAGAAAGAGAGATTATAAAAACAATCCCGTTTACCATCGCACCAAAAAAATTAAGCTACCTAGGAATAAACTTAACTAAAGAGGTAAAAGACCTCTACTCAGAAAACTACAGGACGTTGAAAAAAGATATAGAGGAAGACATAAACAGATGGAAGAACATACCGTGTTCATGGATTGGTAGAATCAACATCATTAAAATGTCCATACTACCCAAAGCAATCTATAAATTCAACGCACTTCCCATTAAAATACCAACGGCATACTTCAGAGATCTAGAACGAACTCTCCAAAAATTCATCTGGAATAAAAAAAGACCTCGAATAGCTGCAGCAATCCTGAAAAAGAACAAAGTAGGTGGGATCTCAATACCAGATATCAAGATGTATTACAAAGCCACTGTTCTCAAAACTGCCTGGTACTGGCACAAGAATAGGCATATAGATCAATGGAATAGAATAGAGAGCCCAGAAATCGGCCCAAACCAATATGCTCAATTAATATTTGACAAAGGAGGCAAGAACATACAATGGAGCCAAGATAGTCTCTTCAATAAATGGTGCTGGGAAAATTGGACAGATATATGCAAGAAAATGAAACTAGACCACCAACTTACACCATACACAAAAATAAACTCAAAATGGATAAAGGACTTAAATGTACGACAGGAAACTATAAAAATTCTAGAAGAATCCAAAGGCAACAAAATCTCAGACATATGCCGAAGCAATTTCTTCACTGATACAGCTCCTAGGGCACTTGAAACTAAAGAGAAAATGAACAAATGGGACTACATCAAAATAAAAAGCTTCTGCACAGCAAAAGAAACCATCAACAAAACAACGAGAAAACCCACTGTGTGGGAAAACATATTTGCCAATGTCATATCCGATAAGGGCCTAATCTCCAAAATTTATAGGGAACTCACACAACTTAACAAAAGGAAGATAAACAATCCAATCAAAAAATGGGCAAAGGACCTAAATAGACACCTTTCAAAAGAGGACATTCAGAAAGCCAAGAGACATATGAAAACATGCTCAAAGTCACTAATCATCCGAGAGATGCAAATCAAAACAACAATGAGGTACCATCTCACACCTGTCAGACTGGCTATCATCAACAAATCAACAAACGACAAGTGCTGGAGAGGATGTGGAGGAAAAGGAACACTTGTGCACTGCTGGTGGGAATGCAGACTGGTGCAGCCACTATGGAAGACAGTATGGAGTTTCCTTAAAAAACTGAAAATGGAACTCCCATTTGACCCTGTGATCCCTCTTCTAGGAATATATCCCAAGAAACCAGAAACACCAATCAGAAAGAATATATGCACCCCTATGTTCATAGCAGCACAATTCACCATAGCTAAGATCTGGAAACAGCCTAAGTGCCCATCAGTAGATGAATGGATTAGAAAACTGTGGTACATCTACACGATGGAATACTATGCTGCTCTAAAAAGGAAGGAACTCTTGCCATTTGCAACGTCATGGATGGAACTGGAGAGCATTATGCTAAGTGAAATAAGCCAGTCAATGAAGGAAAAATACCACATGATCTCACTCATTCATGGATAATAGAGACCATTATAAACTTTTGAACAATAATAGATACAGAGGCAGAGCTGCCTCAAACAGATTGTCAAACTGCAGCAGGAAGGCCGGGGAGGGTTGCGGGGCAGGAGGTAGGGGGGTAAGAGATCAACTAAAGGACTTGTATGCATCCATAGAAGCATAACCAGTGGACATAAGACATTGGGGGATAGGGGAGGCTAGGGGACTGTCTAGGGCGGGGGGATAAAATGGACACATATGTAATACCCTTTGTAATACTTTAAGCAATAAAAAAAATAAATAAATAAATAAATAAATGCTCCGAAGGAGACACCAAAAAAAAAAAAAAAAAAAAAAAAAAACTGTCATGGGATGGACAGTACAGCATAGAGAATGTAGTCAATATTTTAATGACTATGTATGGTATCAAATGGGTACTAGATTTATTGGGGCGATCATTTCATAAGTTATATAAATGTGTAATCACTTTACTGTACACTGAAACTAATATAACATTGCATGTAATCTGTAACTTAAAAAATTTAATGAAAATAAAAGATCATAGAAAACAAAAATACTAATAATACTTTAAGTGATTTGCCTATGAGGCACTAATGCACCACAAATTTGCCATTACACATCAGTTGTAAAATAAGTGGAATTGGTTCATATCTGTCACAGTAATATAAAATACTAGAGGCCCAATGCATGAAGATTCATGCAAGAATGGGCCTTCCTTCCCCTGGCTGCTAGCATTGCCTTCGCTCTGGCCAGAGCCGCCTTTCTGCCTTCCCATGCTGCCCAGAGGCCCAGAGTGGCTGGGGTGGTGCAGAATGCCTGCATCATCACCGTGACGACGCAAGCGTCCCACCCTGCCCCCGGCCACTCAGCGGCTGTGTATGCAAATTAACCCGCCATCTTTGTTAGTTAATTTGCATACTCGCTCCTAATTGGCTAGTGGGCATCGTGAAGGTACAGTCAATTTGCATATTTCTCTTTTATTAGTGTAGATTTCCTTGGGGTTCAGATAGACATAGTTTCATATTATTAATGCAACTAATAAATTAGTAGATCTTCAGTGGTCATCTAAAAAAAACAGAGTTGTTACCTTATAAATGGTGAGTCTGGCAGATGATATGTAATTATTAATAATTCTTCGTACTTCTGAGCATTCATTTATTTAATCTGTTTATAATTAGTTTGAGCATTTCTAAAGAGTAATGACAAAACCTTTTTTTAAACATAAAAATGTGTTTGGGATTGTTTATAATGATTATGGCACTTCTATGCCTGATTGGGACAAACATTTGATAGAATCTACCCATTCTCTCTGAAACCTGTATTTAATCATGGAAACTTTATTTTGTTCTCATTAATTAAATAATTTGACTCATTAAGTAGTGTATCAGAGAAGAATAAGATTTCTAATTGTGTTTACAATGAAAAACATGAGCTAATAAAATGTGAAAACAGTCTATTAAAATGATTTAAAACTTATAGAATAGAATATGCTATACCAGGTACATAAGAATATATTTGTACACATTAAAAAAATAAAAGAAAGAAAGACAAAACAAATGCTACATGATTAATGAAATGACCTAGCAGATATCAATGAGTAGAAATATCAGTGACACCAACAGCTCTGAGCCAACAGTGATTCCAAAGAACAAGAGTCTGGATGTGAACAATTTCAGGAATGCCTTAATCACGTCTACTTTCTTTTCCTTTTGATGTTTACACAAGACTAAAGTGTGGTTTTACAAAATATATTTTTTAAACAAATCTTTCAAAATGTATAAAATAAATTTATAACTGATAAGCATAATATCTTAGTTGTATGAGTATATGTGCGTGAAGAAGCTAATGACAGTTTTTAATTGACACTGTCTTCAATTTTTTTAATTTGTGAATTTTTCCATATGTTTAAACTATTATTTGTCTTATTTTCTTGTTTTGCGTGAGTATGTGGCTATATTTTTTCAAGCATTGTTTCAGAAATGTTCAACTTCTTAAAAAGAGACATTACCATCATTTTTGAAAGATTTTTAATTATATGTTTAGAGAAAATACTAGAGGCCCGGTACACAAAAATTTGTGCACTCGGGGGTAGGGGGTCCCTCAGCCCAGCCTGTGCCCTCTCACAGTCTGGGACCCCTCAGGGGATGACCACCTGCTGGCTTAGGCCCGCTCACCAGGGGATTGGGCCTAAGATGGCAATCAGACATCCCTCTGGCAGCCCGGCAGCCCTTGGGGGATATCCACTTGCCAGCAGGGAGCAGGCCTAAACTGCAGTCAGACATCCTTAGCGCTTCTGAGGAGGAAGAAGAGACTCCCACCACCACTACTGTACTGGCAGCCATCAGCCTGGCTTGTGGCTGAGCAGAGCTCCTCCCATGTGAGAGCACCCTGACCACCAGAGGGCAGCTCCTGCATTGAGCATCTTCCCCCTGGTGGTCAGTGTGTGTCATAGTGACCAGTCATTCCCAGTAATTCTGCTGTTAGGGTCAGTTTGCATATTACCCTTTTACTATATAGGATAGAGGCCTGGTGCACAGATGGGGCCGGCTGGTTTGCCCTGAAGGGTGTCCTGGATCACGGTGGGGGTCCCGCTTGGGTGCCTGGCCAGCCTGGATGAGGGGCTGATGGCTGTTTGCAGCTGGTCACACCCCCTTCATGGTGGGGGTCCCCACTGGGGTGCCTGGCCAGTCTGGGTGAGGGGCTGAGGGCTGTTTTAAGGCTGGTGGGTGACTGAAGCTCCCAGCTTCTCCTTTTTTTCTTTTTTTTTTATTCTGGGATTTATTTACCTTATATAGCTGTCACTGGAGCTGAGAGCCAGCTTTAGCTCTGAGACTTGGTTCCAGCTCTGAGACCTCAGCTGCTGATCTGTGTTTGTTTGGCTTCTATAATTGAAACACTGTTTCAGCTCCAGCTCTGAGGCCGGCTGGCTAAAAGCAGGTTTCTGGGGTTTGTTTAGCTTCTATAATTGCAACATTGTTTCTTAGAGTTGCAGCTCACAGGCCGGCAGCAGCAAGTGGGGAACCTTGGCTTCCTCCATCACTGGAGCAAGCAAGCCTCCTGTTTGCTTCAGCTGCCTGGCTGCCAGCCGCCATCTTGGTTGGCAGTTAATTTGCATATCTCGCTGATTAGCCAATGGGAAGGGTAGCGAAGTAACGGTTAATTACCATGTTTCTCTATTATTAGATAGGATTGTACTGTGTCCTGAATAGGGTTACCAAGCCATGTGGCTTCATTATAGCTCATATTGTACAATATTCTTAGAACACCTATCATGTACTAGAAGATGCTACATGGAATGTCAAGAAAATCTTCACTTTTAAAAAAGCTTACATTTCAATCTATGTCCAAAGAGTGGTATATCCATTTTATGTTGTGGATTTGCCTCATTACATAATCTATAATAATGGAAAGAATTGCTACAAATATATAGTATATATAAGTATACACTATTTCTGTTCAAAGCCATAGATGTATTTCTTTTAGGAGAGTGGGAGCCATAGTTTCCAATTCTCAAATTTGAAATAAGATGGAAAGTGTGAGAGTGCAGGAAGAGAAGTCTACAGAGACAAAGAAGAATGGGATGTGTTCAGGTGTATTGGGGGGAAAAAACTAATGTGTGCATGCTCCCAACCTTGTCCATGCTTCTTCTACCTCATGGACTACAAACATTTTCTCTTTGCTATTCATCTCCCCATTCCCCACCCCACCTAGGAGTTGTTATTGTTGTTTCTGAACCAACCTATTCTAGATTTCTATGAGGCCTAATGGATTAAATAGAGCAAGACACAGAATCAGACAGTGGGTGCAGGGAGAAGAGAAGAAGAGAGAAGAATTTCACCAAACTGGGCTCGGGGAAGGAAAGTCGTCAAAGCAGTCATGAGGTGACAGAGTCGGGTGGGTAAGAAGAAACATATTTTATTCAATTAGCTGGATTTTACAATTGAAATCAACATGAAAAATTAAAACGTTATGTAGAGGAAGTGTACAATAAGAAAGTCACACAATTGTCTGGATTTGTATCTAGCCCTCTCTTTTTTAATTGTTGTATCCATAATATTTCATTGGCCTAAATGAGGATGGAAAGAAAATAAGAGGAAAGGAGACCAAAGACACGACCTAATGTCTACTCCCCTAAACCCACAGAGTGTATGTGACACATGTTAGCTTGGGTTACAAATTAAAAGGAACAGCCAACTTCCGCCTTCTGTTCTTTCAGTTGCTACCTAAAATCAACCAAAATTATCAAATAGAAAGCTTCTTTTAAAAGTAGGTAAAGCCCAGTTAGAATGGTTCAATGGTTGAGCATTGTTGACCTATAAACCAGGAGGTCACAGTTCAATTCCTGGTCAGGGCACACGCCCCGGTTGCAGGCTTGATCCTCAGTGTAGGGCTTGCAGGAGGCAGCCAATTAATGATTCTCTCTCATCATTGATGCTTCTATCTCTCTCTTTCCTTCTCCCTTCCTCTATGAAATCAATAAAAATAAATAAATAAAATGAATAAAAAGGTAGGTTAAAAACAGTAAATGAACAACTAAATCAAGCAATCCTGTTTTGGCTGGTAGCTAGGAAGGGTATAGAGATAAGGCAATACGTAGAAGGGTGGTAGTTATAAATGTGAGAAAAGGGAAAATTAACTACAAATATTATGTTCTAAATCAAAACATAATTTGAAATGCAGAGAAGAGGATAAAGCCTGGGTTTTGCTAAATAATTAAATTTTTTTATTATTTAGAAAAGAAACATATAGAGTAGCTTCTGCAGGAATATATAGGACATAACATGCACACACATCAAAAAAATTCTAGTTTCAATTCACTACAGTCAGCTAACTTGGCCACAAGCCCAATGGATACTGACATTGGTGTTCATTGAGATGATTTATTGTTGAGTTTGAGACTCAGATGTATATTGGACAATCCCAGGATGCATATCAAAGTAGAATGATTACCCAATGAAAAGATACAGGCCTAATTTCACTTTATAAAGTAGACATGCCATAATCTACAATGAAGAAAAAGACTCACACACACGTTAAAAATATAAAAATGAATGGTTTAGAGATTAATTTTCAACTTTCACCAAAACTCTTGGGAATACTAGAAAATGACTTGGAGGTATGCCCAATTACCAGGTTACATACATACTTTGCTGCATTTCAGCTCTCTTCCCCAAGGTATTAATTGAGATTATAGGATACACAGAGCAAAACTTGAAGACTCAGCTTTTTATCTTTCCTAAGCATATAAAGACAGAATTTGTTTTTTTAAATAAGTTTTTATGTGTATGTATGTATATATTATATATGTTTCAAGTAAGTTTTTATGTGTATGTATACACACACACACAAATATATACATATATATGTATATATATATATATATATATATATGTATATATATATTAATAAAAGGGTAATATGCTAATTAGACTGGGAGACCTTCCAGGAGACGTCCAGGGAGGGCAGTTGGGGGCCATGAGGCTGGCAGGGGAGGGCAGTTGGGGGTGAGAAGACCAGCAGAGGGGGGCAGTTGGGGGCAAGCAAGCCGTCAGGCAGAGTAATTAGGGGCGATCAGGCAGGCAGGCAGGTGAGCGGTTAGGAGCCAGCAGTCCCAGATTGCAAGAGGGATGTCCGACTGCCAGTTTAGGCCTGATCCCACAGGGGTCCCAGATTGGAGAGGGTGCAGGCCGGGCTGAGGGACACCCCCCCCCCATGCACGAATTCCATGCACCGGGCCACTAGTATATATATATAAAAACCTAAGCAACCAAACAACCAAACAACTGGTCAACTGGTCATTATAACACTCACTGACCACCAGGGGGCAGATGCTCAATGCAGAGCTTCCCACTGGTTGTTAATGCACTCCCACAGCGGGAGTGCTGCTCAGCTGACCAACCTGCCCGGAGGCCCACCAGCCTGGCGGCAGTCACTCCCTCCCTCAGTAGTCCTGCAGGTCCAATCTCCAGAGAACAGACCAGGCACCGACAGACCAGCGCTACCGGCACAATCCCAACAGTGCTGCTGGCCTCCTGGAAGTTGGCCTCAGACACCGTGGCTGCTTCCCCTCCCTAGACACTCCGCAAGGAAGAAGCAATATAAAAGCGGCTGCCAAGTGGCTCCCGACAACAGGCATGGATGTCAGCGGGATGGATCTGGATCCCAGGCCAATAAGGGTGTCCCACCACCTGCCTGGAGGGCCGATCATGTCCTGGCCTACCCCACCCACCTCAGGACGGGCGCCAGATGCAGGGCTCACAGCTGGCAAGTGCTGCTGTGGCGGTGTGAGCCTTTCCCGATCAGGACTGACTGGGCGCGTGCCCATAGCAGGCGCAGTCGGGCCAGGATGAGCGTGAGCAGCAGGCAGGAGCAGCTGGAGGCGTTGGACTGCCAGTTTCAGCCCAATCCCCACAGGCCATGCCGAGGGACCCCACCTGTGCACGAATTCGTGCACCAGGCCTCTAGTGTATAGATGATAGATAGATAGATAGATAGATAGATAGATAGATAGATAGATAGACAGACAGATAGATAGATATAGATAGATATATAGATATCCATAGATAGATATAGATATAGATATAGATATAGATATAGATATAGATATAGATATAGATAGATATATTTACATAAATATAAGTTGTACCTATCCTTTTTTATCCTAATAACCAAAATTTAATGAACCAACCTGTTGTGCACTAACAAATTTAGGCCTTGAATACTCCACACACTGGTTTTAGTACTTCTTGAAATTCAATCAAAATTTCAGATTAGCCTTAATTTTATAAAAATACAGTTGCTATTTTCCTTTGCCTTTGGCCTCTGGTGATAAAAATGCAAAGAATCAACGCATTGGTTCGTATTACTCACTTTCAAAATTATATTTCAGTTACAGTAATAGAAAAGCTTCTTTTTATACTGGCATGTATTCTAGTTTTCAAAAGCAAATACATAAAGAACAGGCTTCAAAAATGAAAAGATAATCTAAGCTAAAATAAATAAGTCTTTTCTAGAACCTAGGTAATAATTGCACTGTAAGTTATATCAGCCTCGGTGTCAGTACTCTGGCAAAGACATCCATTTATCAGGCTCAGCAAGTAATTCCATGTTCTGTGAATGGCAGAATGAGACCAACTTCAGCTGATTTATGAAGTGATTTTTTTTTCTTCAACTGAATGATTGAGACAGAGGACCTGCAGGAATGACAGTTCATCTTTTCTACCCAAGTGCCAATTCTTTTTATTACTTTTGTTTTGTTTCTAACGCAGACATTGTCGGTTCATTTACCATCTGCCAATGTAAATAAGAGCATTTAACTCTGGGCGACTCACAATGAATTGCCCAAAGAAAGTAATCTAATAGCTTTATCCCTCTTACGTGCTGCTTCGGAGTGTCATGGAGGGGGAAGTTTCTGGCTTGGAATCCAGCAGGGAACATATCTTTATTCATCTTTGTATATTCTGTTAAGTCTAGCAAGTCCCTAGGATGTCGGAAGCACTAAAAAGAAATTGTAATCAAGTTAAACCGGCCTCTAACCCTGCTGGAGAGACAGGGAAAGTGTGATGGGAACAGCTTGGAGCCAGAGTCTGGCAATCGTGACGCTGCCATTTACAAGCTAAACAGACCAAGGGCAAACTTTGTATGCTCTCTGAGACTCAGTTTGCTCATCCACCAAATGGTAATAACCAAGCTCTGTCTTTCAGGGTTGAAATAGGGATTAAATGATACAGTGTATGTATGTTGCCAGTTATCAAAGTAAGGAGCATGAGTCAGACTCTCTCTTCATAGATTTAGGCAAAAAAAGAAGATTCTGAAAAACTGACACTGTCTTTCCCTCTTGCCCATCATTTCTACAGGAAAAAAGGATTTTCAGTGTTGCTTTTCAAAGGTACATGCATATCCAACATGCATGTGAACACACACACACACACACACACACACACACACACACACACACACCAATCTTGAAAGCAACCTGAAACCAGAAGGAAATGAAAAGCGGTCATGGGCAAAGTTGATCTGTCCATTTGTCCTAGCAACAAACACAGGCCTCTTCGTATTTTTGTTGACAGTTTTTTGTTCTTGCTTCTTCTCACCCTCCATCTCTGCATCAACAGGGAGAACCACTTCAACCCCACCCCTCCCCCCAGCTCTGCCATCTCACTGCTTGCCCAATTAGCATTGCTGCCTGCCAAACAAGGACTCCCCAAAATGTTAAGGCTCAGGACATCAGCGCTAATTGCCTAGTTCTCAAAGTGTCACTCCAGTGCCCCAGAGTATCAGTACAGTGGGGTCACAGCAGCCTCAAATAAAAAAGCATAGATCATAATATTTTCATGAATTTATAAGGCAAAATAGTGAATGTTAAAGAAAACTCAAGCAAACTGGGATTGGGCAGGACCCTAGGCTAAGTCCTCAAGGCCTCCATTTCCCAACTCCTGAGTACACTTTCCTTGGACATTCAGAATAATTTGCAGACAATGACAGAGAAGCATTGCCTAACGGATTTCCTTAGATATTTTCTTAGAGAACACATTTAGTGAAGATGACAAAGAATAAGTAAAAGATGATCACCAGTGGGGAGCTTTACCGCGGAAGAATCAAACGAGGAACAGAAGTAGAGACTATGGGGTGGGAATGGGGGCAAGAACAGGGATAAGAAAAGGGGTACAGGGTTCTGTTTTAGACAGGGTTGTTGGAGAAAGGTGTCCCTGTAAAGATGGCATTTTAAGCAGAGACCTTGTATTCGTTTCCTATGCTCCTGTGATAAATAACCACAGATGTAGTGGAGTCGAACCACACAAATATATTGTCTTACAAATTTATTATCTGGAGATCAGAAGTCTAAATGAGTCTTGTGCAACTAAAATCAAGATGATTGCCTAGCTGTGTTCCTTTGGAGGCTCCAGGGGAAAATCCAGTCCTCGCCTTTGCCAGCTTCTAGAGGCTGCCCACGTTCCTTGGCTGTGGCTGCCTTTCCCTTCATCTTCAAAGCCAGCGATCATAACACCTCTGCTTCCCTCCTCACATTTCCTTCTCTGACCCCGCTCCTCCCCTTTCACTTATTATTGCACTGTGATTCACGGGGCCCTCCCAGATAATCCACCATAATCGCCCATCTCAAGATCCTTAACTTAATTACATCTGCAAAGTTCCTTTTGCCATGTAAGGTAACACAGTCACAGTTTCTAGGGATTAGGACTTGGACATCTTTGGGAGGTGGCTGTTATCTGTTCATCACACATTTGAAGGATCACAAATGGAAAAACAGTGTTTTAGTCTAAGTGTCTAGAACCTGGAGGGTTCAAGTTACTGAAGGAAGATAAGCACTGCAGACGCAGAATGCAAGAGGAAGAATGGTGTAAAACGAGGCCAGCAGCCGGGCAAGGACTGAGTCACACAAGACCTTGTGGGCTATGGTACAGATTTGGGGTTTATTCTGTTACAGTTGGGAGCACTGGAGGCTTGTAAGCAGCAGAACCAAATAACCCAGTTTATGTAATAGTTGAATCAGTCTGGTCGTTAATTAATGCAATGTACAGTCTAGCCGGGAAGATAGACTTTGATCAAATACTCCCTCATATACAGATAAAATTATGTTAGTTAAAAGTGCTATGAATATGGCTCTTTGAAAAAAGTTCTGAGAAGAGAAAATGCCTGGGAGGCAAGAGTGATAAAGTAGGAAAATCACCCTGCTTCAGGCAAGTAAGAGACTCTGATCTTTGTCTCAGCTCTGCAATTGACCTTGGACAGACACTTAGGCATCCCCAGGCTTTGTTTTTCTCACGTGTAAAATGAGAGAGTTGGCTCAAGTGGTCCTTTAGGATCCCGCAGCTTCTGAAGTTACTGAGACACCAGGATATCAAATGGAGCTCATCCCCTATGTTTCTACATAAATAGGAACATAAGCAAGAAATAACTCTGCACAATACATAACCAGGCTCTTGACACAAAGATTACATAAGTAAATTCATACAAACAAGAGATATATTCTGCAGCCCCTTTACAAAACATCAGCATTTTTATTAAGATGATCTCAAGTTGCACTGAAATATAATTATGAAATAGGGAGAAAAACTCATAGACATAAACAACAGCATGATGGTTACCAGAGGGGAAGAGGAGTGCGAGAAGGTAGAAGAGGGTACAGGGGGTCAAATACTATATATGGTGATGCAAGGAGATTTGACTTTGGGTAGTGAACACACAGTGCAATATACAGATGCTGTATTATAGAATTGTAAACTTAAAATTTATATCATCTTATTTACCAGCTAGAGGCCTGGTGCACGAAATTCGTGCACAGGGGGCGGGGGGAGGACGGTCTCCTCAGCCTGGTCTGCACCTTTGGGGGATGTCCAACTGCTGATTTAGGCCCAATCAGGCCTAAACCAGCAGTTGGACATCCCTCTTGCAATCCAGGACCACTGGTTCCTAACTGCTGGCCTGCATGCCTGCCTGATTGCCCCTAATCACTCGCCTGCCTGCCTCGTCACCCCTAACCACCTCTGCCTGCCTGCCTAATTGCCCCTAACCATGCACCTGCCTGCCTCATCGCCCCTAACCACTCACCTGCCTGCCTCATCACCCCTAACCACTCACCTGCCTGTCTGCCTGATCACCCCTAACTACCTCTGCCTTGGCCCCTGCCACCACAGCTTCATCCAGAAGGACATCTGGAATGACGTCCAGAAGATCATTCAGCTCTCTAGTCTAACTTAGCATATTATGCTTTTATTATTATAGATGTCACCCAATAATTTTTTTCTTTATTGATTAAGGTATTACATGTGTGTCCTTATCCCCCCATTGCCCCCCATTCACCCCCCCACTCATGCCCTCACCCCCCTTGTGTCTGTGTCCATTGGTTAGGCTTATATGCATGCATACAAGTCCTTTGGTTAAATTTAATTTAAAAATTTAAAGTATATTTGCATTGTTATACAACCATCATCACTGATGTCTAGTTCCAGAACATTTTTATCACCTGAAATAGAAACTCTTTAGGCAGTTGCTCCCCATTCCCTCTTCCCCCTAAATTTGTGTCAATCATAAATCTGCTTTCTGTCACTATGGGTTTGCCAATTCCGGACATTTCATATAAATGGAATCAGATAATAAAAATTTAAGAAACATTTAAAATGCAAAAAAAAATACATCTACCTTCCCCAATGTTCCAGATTTCCTCAAAATTTGGATTTACTAAAATCCATCTATTTCCTTTTCTTCCCTCTCCCCACCTTATTAATTGTACAAATAAAGGGCAGACAAAACATTTGTTTCAAGTATGCAAATTTTTAAAATAATAATTAATATTATACACTTCCTTTGTGTCCCATTGTAATAAAATCTGTTGTTTCATCAGGCTCATTAGAGTAGGTTTTGACCTATAGTGGAAAACCACTCACGTGGGCAAGTTCATCTGTGAAATGAGAGGACTCAGGGGGGTGATTGCCACTGTTTCTCCTCTGTGAATATTATATGATTCTCCATGGAAATGATCATAATAGGTGCATTGTCATTTCACACAAAGGGTAGGACCTCATCAGCAGGCTGAAAGCTGGGGAAACAGGATGTGCCTAAATATCTCAGTGGTATAAAAAAGTCTTTTCATGGTTAGTGATGTGTTTTCCTAATCATGGTAAAATTTTAAGAAGGAACTTAGAGGTTTCACTGTCTTTTTCCTTATCAAAGGCGGGATCTAGAAAAATACTATCAATGGGCATCTTGCTATAGCTTTTCTACTATTAACAGTAAAAAAAAAATATGTAAGTTGCTGAAAGCATAGTCAGTGCAGATGTTACCACCCAACTGGGTTTTCCACAAATTATATTGCTGGCGTGTTAAAAGACAGCAAAAGAATTTGATTTTGCTTAGATAAGTATTATGTTTTTAATTTGGGACCATTATGTAGATCTTATTTTTAAAATATGTTCATCCTAAAATTAAGGCCTTTAAAAAATGTAGAATGAATACTGGATTCCAGGATTGAGTTCTATATATTCCACATACTTTTACAGTTGCCAAGGTGTCAGACCATTTTGCCAAAGGTTTCCTTAATTTTTATTTACTATTTCCACAATAAAGGCAACAAGCAATTGAATTAAGTGAATAAATAAATTAAATATCCAATTCATATATTTCTAGAAGAATGCAAAAAAGCAGCCCATTGGACCAGACAATTTTATTGATTTTTCCTTACTCTTGTTTATTCCATATCATTACGTAAAACAAACAGCAAACCAAGCAATTGTAATCTTCTGCTATTGACCAAAAAAAGCATACTTCATAGGAAAGAATGTGTTGAAGACAGAAATGAATGTGCTTGTCAGTGTGGCAAAATATTTACAGATGATGATATTTTAATAATCAGGAGGGAGATTCGAGTTTCTTTCTGATCTGGATTATTTTCTTTCCTTCTTAGCTGCCACTGGGATACCTATGACCTGAAGGCAGCCCTGAGCATGGCACTAAGTGCTGACATAGGCGCTCATCTGATTCTGAAAACAAGCTGCAGCTACCAGTGATCCATTGGTTATGATTCTGCTCCTTCACCATCAGCCCAAGCATTGACCTAGTTAAGTATATTTTGATCTGATCAATACTCTTGAACGCCCAAAAAACTATATAACAAACTCTGCCTGCCCAACAAGGGTTAACTTATACTTCTCTTTGTGTTTTTAAACATTACGTGTTAGCCCAGCTGGCCAGCGTGGTTCAGTGGTTGAGCTTCGACCTATGAACGAGGTCACAGTTTGATTCCCAGTCAGAACACATGCCCGGGTCGTGGGCTCAATCTCCAGTGTAGGGCATGCAGGAAGCAGCTAAATGGTTCTCTCTTGTCATTGATGTTTTTTATCTCTCTCTCACCCTCCCTGCCTCTCTGAAATCCATAAAAATATATATTAAAAATAAAATAAACATTATGTGTTTGTATTTTTACATTAATTGGCCATGACTAATGTAATTTTGTTAGAGTCTAACTAAAATGTTAAGCCACATCAATTAAAAATGTATAATATAGTATTCCATTTTAAGAAATGCCACCCTCTAAGCATGAATGTCTTCAGATTATCATCAATAAAACCCCAATGAAGATGCTTAACTGTAAATCTTTGACCACATTTGTAATTTTCTTCAGGATAGAACTTTTAAAAAGAATTCTTTCAAATTGAGAGACAATAAAAATGTTCTCATCTAATTAGAATTTTCTTTCTTTTTAGAGATTGTTTTGTATATGTTCCTTGCCGTATGTATTTCTTCTATGAAATCTATGTCCTTTGTTTATTTCTTTAAGTCTTAAGTTTTTAATATTTCATTCAACCGCATGTGTAATATGCAATTAAAAGTACATTTTGGAAAAAGTTTAAAATGTAGCACCCATCATTCATTTATTTCTGTAAAGCTTCCTCTTAAAGTTATTTTTAAAATATCCATGATTTTCATTAAAATGCCATTTCAAGAATCAGACGGTCTAAATGCCCAAAGGTTGTGTTAGACTGCCACCTAGTATTTCAATGTGGAGCTGCCCAAAACATTTACCAAAGGTTTTCCCATATTCATAACATGCAGACTACAGTAAACATAAAAATGTCACCTTATGTCCTGAATCCAGAAAGGCTAAAGACTAATGTTAATGAATGCAAAAACCAAGGCTCTCCATTGACCCAGAAACAAGATAGGCTATACATACCCTCTATATTTAACACTTGTCACTATTTACCTTAGCTGCAATGAAAAGATCACCACTATGAAAGTCAAGAAAGTTTGGGTTTTTATTTTTAGTGTACTGGAGTACTGGTAACAGATATAATTTTTCTCTCATTAATTGCTGAGTCTCTTCAGGTCTCAACTTTTCTATAATACAAGCAAAGATGAAGGAAAGCTCTCCCCTCCCTCACCCTTCTCTGTAGTGTGTGCATATTAGCAGTGCGTCCTGAGAACTGTGGGTTTCTGGGGCTATAGTAGCTGTGTAAGATCAGATTCAGCACAGAGCCCAAGCTTGGCTTCTTCCTGGTCACCTTTTCTTTCTCCCTGCCCCTCCTCCACATAGATGGAAGGCACTTCTCAGGTGGAAATGCTTGACTGCCTGGCTGTGGTCTAATGGAGAGCTTTGGGGGAAAGGAAGGCAAGCGGTAGGAGAAGTAAAGATTTCACAATTGGCCTGCATACAATGACATTGACAACACTCACAGAGTCCTATCATCACAGTGTCCGGTGCCCATAGCAAACATGGACTACTTATTCCTGACAACTTCCTTATCTTCCTAAATTTCTCTCCAGACCCTTCCCACCTTCCTCATGTGCTCCACTTCTTTCCATAGGCTGTAAATATTCTCCAAAACAGTCTCAAAAATCTGCTCTTCTTTCTTCATACTTTTTCCCTGAAAGAAATTACTTATTTACATATCTTAAACTCTATGGTTTGATTAAACAATCTTTAACTGCTAAACAAAACTCTCACTTGAGTGCCAGTCATGTATGTTCAGCTGCCTGCTGGAATTTTTGATGTCCCACCAAATGTGCCTACCACATCACATTTGGGATGGAAGCTTCATGAGAGCCAAGACCTCATCATATTTACTGCTATCTTTTTGAGGCACTCAATAAAAATTATTGAATAAATACATTCTAAGCTTATTTCTTTATTCTCATTTTTATTTATGCCCTATACCCAATCTTACTTTCTATTCTCCTTTTTAGATCTTATCTATCCATCAAATTTTAACTTCTCCAAAAATATCATTTTCAAATATTCCAATCAGACTGTTCCTCTTCAAGACTTCCCTAATAATCTCCTAGATACTATGAGATCAACTCAAACACCCAATCACATAGTCACTTAAATGTTTCTTGTGCATATATGTTCAACCAGAATGTACACAGCACAGCCTGTGTTTTACACTTTTGGAGTATTTCTCCAAGTTTGACTGCATGCTGGTGAGGGTATTCATTCTATAAGAAAAGAAAGCCCTTACATAAGAGTTGCAGAGAAAGCCTATAAAAAATAAAACTTAGAAAATGGTTTGGGAAAATCTCATTCCAAGAAGACTCTCCAGTGAATGGACTTTGGGTGAGTTCTATAGCAAGTTGGCATATGCTTTCCTATTATAATTGAATAAATGCATGTTATTTAATTTTTATAATGTAATCACATCATTTCCCAGTTATGTTTTGCATTTTAATATTATTATATAGTCTCATTGAGATTACTTTACAATCATTTTTTATCATAGAATGAAATTTGCATCTAAAGCTATGTTTGGAAACTCCATATTACGTTCTTGCAGTAGTAAGAATCAGTTTGAATTAACTTAACTTGGGACACATGAGCTCCTAGCTTCCACTTTGGTTTTTCAATGAGATCTTACGTTTGAATTGGAAAGTAGGGCTAATCTCAATGATGGTGGGGTAAGAAGGATTTATTTTAGTGGTTCTGATTTTATTATCATGTCAAAGAGATTTGGAAGTCCCTGCATGTGCTACCGTTTCTGCCCATTCTTACTCTGTGTGCTACATCCCAAATATGCCAAGAGGCCAATGCACCGATCTTGATAAAATGCCTGGAAATACCCTAAAGAATTACACAAAGTAATAATTCATATCATAGACACAGTATAAGCTGCAAAAAGTTTCAAGCCTTAGGTTAAACCCTCCTCCCATATCACTTATCTAACTTTATTATGGTCTTTCATTCTTTTTTTCATTTTCAAGGTGGCTTTTAGCATAAAAGATTCACACCCTTTTACAATATTAAATATGCATATATGCATAACCCATGAACACAGACAATAGTGTGGTGAAGGCCTAACGAGAGGGCAGGAACAGAGAGGAGCCGGTCAATAGGAGGAAAGGGGGGAACATGTAATACTTTCAACAATAAAGATAAATTAAAAAGAAAGAGAATTGTCATTAGTATTTAATACAAATAGTTGCTAAAAAAATGAAGTGTAGGGTTAAGTCTGAATTCTCTGCCTACCCATAGGTCACACAGGCCCAAAATGAAGCAAACATTGGGGAAATAAATTGAGCCATGTGACCTTAATTTTCAATGGGTTTGATTTATATCAAAGCCAAATGTAGTGTTTCCCTTACTAAACATTTAAATGGAAGGAAAGAATTAAAATAAGATTTTTTCCTTCTGAACCCAGAACTTAAATTCAGCAAGGAAAATGAAGTCAGTCATTCAAAGACTAGAAAAATTTTCCTTCTAAGCTTCTTAACTCAAATTCAAATTTTGTAAAGTTCCGACAAATCACTTGTCTAATTACAACACCCGTAATTATAAACTGGCCAGACTGGTTCAGGTTTCTTCAAGTCGGGTTGAGAGTGTGCTTTTCTGTTTGGTTATCATCCATTTATTAAGTTGTATTGCTCATTATAAACCTCAGAAGCATGTTAAATAATAGGGTTGGGGTATTTCCTGAGCAGTAGGAGTTAACTGTTTTTCTCCTGGGCTTAGAACAACCTTCTCTCTGGCTTCCTATGTGGCTGAGAAACCTTCAGCATTGTGGCAACAGCTCTCTGCTGATTCATCACCTCACCCAAGGTGCCCCTGCCTGTACTTGCAGTTTGAGCAGTGACCTGGTGGATCTGCTCTAGATTGGCTCTCTTGTCTTCATGTTATATGTATACTTGATGGGTATTTTTCCCTTGGCAATGACATTTTTTAAAGTTAAGCCAGTGGAGTACCAGGGACAGAAGGCTAAATGTTAAACTTCCATTTGCATATTTTCTATCAGAAATATGAATATGACAGAGCTGCCTAATAATCTATATAGATAAAAGCCTAAGAAACCGACCGACCAGCCGACTGGCTGACCTGCCAACCAGCCAGTAACTATGACACGCACTGACCACCAGGGGCAGATGCTCAATACAGGAGCTGCTGAGCTTCAGCAACTTTACAGAGTGCCCTCTTGCACTCTGGGACCTCTCGGGGGATGTCGGACTGCTGGTTTTGGCCAGATCCCTGCAGGCCAGGCTGAGGGACCCCACAGATTCATGCACCGGGCCTCTAGTATGGGAATAATTACAAAACATTTGAAGGTAAGTATAGAGGGAAAATTGTTCAACTAAACGGAAAGAGAGGTTAAATTTAGTGTTTTTAAAGAGAAAGAAACTGCAGCTTGATTTGTAGATGGGTATATTTGTTTGTTTATTTTTGTTTGTTTGATGAGTTGGCTAAACTACTACTCTCCTAGGTAAAGAGCGTGGAAAGGACTAATAGAACTTGCAAAGGCATATGAGTTTACATTTTAATCTATACTCCTAGAAGAATTTGGATAATCTGATTTCTTATATGCTCTTTTTCCAAAGGGTGTAATCAAAATGAACATCATTACCATTTACAAAAATTATTTAGAGACTCTATAAATTTTAATTAAGAATAAACTACAGACTCTTAACTCCTCGGAGCACTCCTATCAGGTGGGGCAAAAATGAAAACTCATAAACAAGTAAGAACAAACTTCAAAACAAGGAGACCTAAGAGATAGATTGTAAGTCACGGTATGAGAAATAACAGGTATAACTTCCCCCATCTTCCAATTCAGGGCTCAGTGAGTTCAGCAAGAACCACTTTGAAGAGTTTTACCAGAGCCACTAAGAGAGTCTAACATGCTCCTTTTACAAAAGTGCCCACTTGATCTGTGCTTGTTGAAGACCCATCCACTTTTGAGATGCAGTGATATAATCAGCATGAGAAATGGGGGAAATCCTCTCTGTTCTCTGCCTGAGACTTGGAACTACTACCTAAGAATGATCTCCAGAGAGGAAAGAAAAGAAAAGAGAAAAAAAAGGCTGGGCATCTGAATTAACTAGCAGTATCTCCTCTGAAATTCTTACCTAGAAGACTTTTTCCAAGGACAAACATTGTTAAAAATCAAGAAGAGATTGCTGAGAAAAACAAGTTAAGTGATGTAGCCCAAGGTCATTTTCTATCCATGCATGTTTTCTCTTTTTCAGATATTAAAGGCTTACACAAACATATGAAAAGGGCTCAAGGGACAAAATTTGTTTGCCTCAAAGCACAAACATTTTAGGCCTGACTGGTGTGGCTCAGTTGGTTACAAGTTGTCCCCTGCACCAAAAGGCCACAAGTGTTTGGATTCCTGGTCAGGGCACATGCCCAGATTGCAGGCTCGATCCCCAGTAGTGGGTGTGCAAGTGGCAGCCGATCCATGCTTCTCTCTCACATTGATATTTCTTTATCTCTCTCTCCTATCAATAAAAACATAGTTTTAAAAAAAAACACACCACACAAACATCTTAACTGACATTTTAAAATGGATTTGATTTGCTAAACTTACAAAGGCTAACCAGTAAATTTCAGCTCTGACAGAAAGCCTGGCTCTCATGGAGCCCTATGCCAGCCAGGTGCCAAGAAGTAGACAACACCCACACCTGTATGCAGTAATGATGGGAAGACAGAGACAGAAACAGATGCTCAAAGGGTGTCATTAGTTAAGGTGGGTCAGTGTTAGCATGTGAGTGACAACAGTGGGCTGGCCAATGAAACCAGAACAGTGACAAAATTCAGAAAGGCAAACGTAGCAGCCAGCAGAGAAAAAGATAACATTGAAAGCAGATGTGTGACTTATACATAAAACATGCCATCATTCCCCCAATCACATCTCAGGGTCTGCAAGAGAATATGAGGAAAGAGAAAGACTGTAGTTTTAACATGGAGTTTATGGCCATCTCTACCTCTCCCATTGTTGGGGGGTTTTTTTCCTACTATGGAATGGTCCAAATCACTGCTTCCATGTCCTTGCTTCCCATTCTCAATTCTCCTCTCCTATCAGGTTTTCCCCATCCACTGAAACTTCTCTTGTCTAAGCCAATAATGAGTCAAATCCCATCCTCTATTCTCAGTCTTCCCTCCAGGGCACATGCTCACTTCAAACATTAACTCATTCAGTTCCATAGACTTTAAATATACTGATGGTTCCCCAGTTAAATTCTTCATCCTCAAATTCTTCCCTGAGCTATAGTTTTGTCTATCAAAATGCCTATCTGACATCTCCAGTTGGAAGTTGAATGAGCATCTCAAAGTTAATACATATAAAACCAAACCTACCACCACCCACACCCCCAAAACTTCCCCCTCTGCAGTATTTCCCAACTCAGAGTCTACCAATGGAGATAGATGCTTCTTTTTATTTCACACCTCACATCAGCAAATCTATCAGCTCTACCTACTTCTCACCACTTTCATCGCTACCATCCAAACCCAAGCCACCATACTGTAATAGCTTTCCAACTGGTCCCTATGTCCACCTTTCATCTTACTACTGACAGTTTCCCCCATAGCAGTCTGAATAATCCTCTTGAATACTGATTCAAATCATGTCATTTCTTTGCTCAAAACCCATCATTCATGATGCAATTCAAAATTTTTATTTTTGCCTACAAGCAGTACAAGATATATGACCCCCATCTACTTTTCCAATATAATTTCCTGTTAACTTTTCACTGAGCTCCATCCACACTGGCCTCCTAACTAATTAAAAGTAATCCAAGCACACATTTAATTCAGGACATTGAATTCACCGTTCCTGAAACTGAGATACTCTTTTCTCAAATCTCTGTGTACCTTTCTCCCTTGCAGAACTTTTAAGGCTCCGGTTTACCACCTCTTCAGAAAGGCCTTCCCTCAATCTCTGTGAAACAGCACCCTCCCATCCTCCCTCTGCCCTGTTTTCTTCCTAGTATCTTCACCATCTGACACATTAAATATCTATTCATCTGTGATAGTAATTCTTCAACTGGAATATACCCTTACTAAGGGCACAGAATTCCTTGTTGTATCCTCAACACCTAAAACCATACCTACTCATCAAAACTTCTCAGTAATTGTTGTTTGTTGAATGAATGAAGGCTACTGATACAGCTGATAATCTATAATAATAAAATTGTAATATGCTAATTAGACCAGACTTCCTTCTGGACATCCTTCCGTCCTTCCGGGCGAAGCTGAGGATGCGAGAGAAGGCCAGGTCCCGGGTGCCAGAGGGAACCCCTGGTCCCAGGTGCCAGATGGAAGCCAGTGCTGGCAGCCAAGGAAAGGAAGGTCTACTCTTGCATGAATTTTGTGCATGGGGCCTCTAGTAAACTAATAAAATTGATCCTATTTTAACAAGGCATTTAGGTGACCTCAGCTAGGATTCACAAATTGAAGGAGCCTTACCGATATTCATAGTATTCTCATAGAGATGAGGAAATTGGCTCCAGGGAGATAGAAAAGTACATTTGGTAGGATTAGAGAGATAGAAAATGTTCTTCACTAAAATACAAAGGCTATTGCAGTTAGAGATGCCATAATTGAGATTACCTACCAATTGTCTAAGTATCAATGGAGAACACCAGCTCTCAGAATCTAGGGTCAAGCACCAACTAACTGGTTTTGGAAGCCTCCAGAAACCAGGGATCTTTTTGATGTCCTATAGGTGGCATTTCACGCTCAAATGCTTACAGACCATTCAAGTAAAGAAAGAGTAAAGGAGGCCTGGAGGAATGAGCTGGAGAAAGCAGGCTATATCCAGGAGCAGCTGAGCTCCTCAACTCCAGCCAACACTTTGAAGCCAACACTGTGAGACAATCACAAAAACTCTGCTTATAGCTTCTACCTGCAGGTTACCCATTTGCAACCTTGATTTTTAAAGCAACAGTTGTCAGCCATCCTATTAGAGACACAGTATGTCACAACCAGTGTTAAAGTGTACCATAAATAATTTGCTATTCCATACTCATTTAAGGACCAACATTTGTAAATTATTTTAATTTTAATGTACTAAATTGTTTTCAATAATGCTGATGCCTTTCTTGTTGTGTACTTGCTTTCTGATAGGCATCTGTAAACTAGAGATAAAAAGATGGAGTTAACATATAGAAAATTAGAAACATCCTATCTGGGGGATATGTGCTGTATTCTAACATCATTTTTCTGTCTGCTATGGTAGAATAAAAAAAGGTTAAGAAAAGTTGCCTTAAAATTACCCCTGTAAGAGCATATAATATTTTCCATTAAATTGGGACTAGAAATTTTAATTGTATATAAATTTAGTCCCATTAAATAGAAAAGAATTTCTTGGCAAGAAGTCGTGCCAGAACACTTAGTCTGAATTATAAAGTCCCTGAAAAAAAAATCCCTTAAAACTTTTTCAACTTTACCTCCCACTGTAGACCTCTGAACTCCAGCCACCAACTCAGATTGTGCCTTTCACATTTTTAGTTCCATGTCAGTCCTTAGCTGTAGCAAAGCTTTATTCCAAGCAGCTATAGGCCAAGTTGAAAGTTACTGATTGTACCACAAATATTTCTATAGAAGGAAAGAATGCACATTAGGAGACCACTACCTGCCTCTGTCACAACTGATATGCCTCTAGAAAGGCAACAACAGCTTCTCAGATCAAAATCTGATGCTAGAAAATAAAATATGTACACAATAAGTAAGACGTAGGTATAGATTATCATGCAAAAGCCCGTACTGATCCATCAACAATTTCACACTCAGAGAATGGGAAGGTGGGGAGTGAAGGGGTGAAGAAAGGATTTCAAAATGTAGATGACCTACATTCAATTTAAGCTCATATAGGAATGTCATGTGCACACTTTTTTTTTTTAATAACCCCAATTACTAAAGAAGAACACAAAAACTAGCAATTACCAAAACAGACTCTTGTGTGACTTATGGGAGAATAGTCTGGGTTTAGTGTTCAGAATAATTATCTAGAACCTTTCAGAAAGAAAAAAAAATCTTTAGAATTCCAAATCAAATACTGGGTTATACTGGGCCAGAATATAATATTCCGAAGGACTTGAAGAAAAGCAACCCTTCAAATTAGCTCAAAAAACAAGAGGCATCGGGATGTTGCCATCTACAAATGGCTAGCTAGCACGACAGTTGGGACCTATCCCTTCCCTTATCCTACTTGGGATGTCATATTGAAATCAGCATACGTTCCAAAGACTCTGCCCATTCTACATTGTGGAACACCTGCCCCTGAGCACAGGGTAACCACTCTGTATAAAGCTGCAGAAAGAGCTGTTCTTTGAAAAAGAACACACAAGCGGTTGGTACCAGAGCCAGGCTTGTATTAGAGAAGCTTGAAGGGCCTTTGAAAAATCAGACAAGAATCATATTAATATTAACCATGTTGGTCCTGGAGTCCTGGTAGTAAGAGAGGCTGTGAGCATTGCAACTGGATAAGGAGAGCCAGGCTACAGCATTCAAGTTCCCTCTGGACTGTGAAATGATGTTGGACATAACACCAAATTCTCATGGACCATATAGTTTGCAAAATGAGGAGTTACATATGTATAGCCAGCCTCTTTGGCTGACTTAGGAAATTCTATAAATAAATAAATAAATAAATAAATAAATAGCATTCACTATTTCTGGTTAAATGGTTATCAATTGTTTAAGGAGAAATGCAAAAATGGTGACTTTTAACCAAAAATAAAAAAATAAAGGTCCAGCATTGGTAAGTCACTAATGAACAAGTTTTATCCTTCTTCTCTCTTTGCATTTTTACTTGGTCAGCAACTAGTTTGAGAGCTGCACCAGACTTTATGGGTTTTCCCATGCTTTTAATTAACTTTAAAATCTTATTAGCCCAATTATTAGCAATATGTTACAAGGCACCCAGACTGCAGCTGTGAATGTGTCTTTATTAAAAAGGCATGGCTGGCCATGAGTTAAGAAACTTACAGCATTATTATAAACTCTATCAAGGCTACAGAGATAATTCAGTTTGCAAATTGGTCCCAATTCAAACTTGGCAAGGGAATGCAAATTAGGTTTGAGTTAATTTTCTCCCCCAACTACTCTTCTCTCAAAACATGTAATTCCTATTAGCAATTAGCATCAGTAGGCTTTACGCTGGCACTTGGAAAGGTAACCAACTCATAACATAAGAACCAGAGGTGTGATGTTATTTTAACTTAACAATAGATGTGTGAAGAAGGAAGAAAAATGTGTTTTTATAGATATATTATCTTTCCTAAGGGACATATAAATAATGCTAAATTTTACCCAGTTTGAAGAGCTCAAATATGGTGCTCTGATTTACAAATCCTGGCAATTCTAAGAGGAACAAGAATGAATTTGTTGTAAACTCAGCCCCACAGAACATTCTAAATATAGATTCAGCTTACCTTTGTCCAGAGCTTCACCAAGAGATCAAAAAGCGGGTTCCTTTAAAGCAGTGGTTCTCAACCTTCCTAATGCCACGACCCTTTAATACAGTTCCTCATGTTGTGGTGACCCCAACCATAAAATTATTTTCGTTGCTACTTCATAACTGTAATTTTGCTACTGTTATGAATTGTAATGTAAATATCTGATATGCAGGATGTATTTTCATTGTTACAAATTGAACATAATTAAAGCATAGTGATTAATCACAAAAACAATATGTAATTATATATGTGTTTTCCGATGGTCTTAGGCAATCCCTTGTGAAAGGGTCGTTCGACCCCCAAAGGGGTCGCGACCCACAGGTTGAGAACCACTGCTTTAAAGAATGTGGAACTAATATCTTCAGGTGAAGAAATATTTTGAAGGTCTTTCTAAGGCAAAAATAAAAGAAAATGCTAAACCAAACAGCTCTAGGGATCTATACATTCTAATCCAGGTTCACAGACTATCCTATCTAATAAAAGAGAAACATGGTAATTGGCATACGACCGCTACCCTTCCCATTGGCTAATCAGGGCGATATGCAAATTAACTGCCAGCCAAGATGGCGGCCGGCAGCCAGGCAGCTTGAAACTAACATGAGGCTTGCTTGCTTCAGTGATGGAGGACTCTAACGTTCCCCGCCTGCCGCTGCAGGCCTCTGAGCTGCAACTCTAAGCAACTATGTAACAAATATAGAAGCTAAACCAAACCCCAGAAACCTACTTTAGTCCGCCGGGCTTCAGCCAGCAGGACCACAACATTGTAAGCAAAGGCCAGAAACCTACTTTTAGCAGCGGAGGCCTAAGGGCTGGAGCCAAGCCTCAAAGCTAAAGCTGGCCCAGAATAAAAAAAAAATAAAAAGAAAAAAAGGAGCGTTTGGGACCTTCAGTCACCCCCAGCCTGAAAACAGCCCTCAGCCCCTCACCCAGACTGGCCAGGCACCCCAATGGGGACCCCCACCCTGAAGGGTGTGTGACCAGCTGCAAACAGCCATCATCCCCTCACCCAGGCTGGCCAGGCAGCCCAGTGGGGACCCCCACCCTGAAGGATGTGTGACCAGCTGCAAACAGCCATCATCCCCTCACCCAGGCTGGCCAGGCACCCCAGTGAGGACTCCCACCCTGATCCAGGACACCCTTCAGGGCAAACCAGCCGGCACCCACCTGTGCACCAGGCCTCTACCCTATATAGTAAAAGGGTAATATGCCTCCCGGCACCAGGATCAGCGTGACAGGGGGCAGCACCCAAACCCCCTGATCGCCCTGCGGCTCTGTGTGTGACAGGGGGCGGGGTCACAACCTCCCTATCCACCCTGCTCTGTTCGTGACAGGAAAAGGCACCCCAACCCCCTGATCAGCCCTGCTCTGTGCCTGATAAGGGGGAGTTCCCCAACCCCCTGATCGCCCTGCGGCTCTGTGTGTGACAGGGTGCGGTGCCCCAACCCCCCCACCCCCCTCCATGGGCCCTGCTCTGTGTGTGACGGGGTAGAATCATAACCTCCCCATCGGCCCTGCCCTGAATGTGAGAGTGGCGGCGCCCCAACCCCCTGATTGGCCCTGCTCTGTGGGTGATAGAGGGCGGCGCCCCAACCCCCTGATTGGCCCTGCTCTGTGCGTGACAGGGGGTGGCGCCGCAACCTCCCCATCGACCCTGCCTTGAGTGTGACAGGGGACGCTGTCCCAACCCCCCAATCGGCCCTACCCTGAGCGTGACTGAGGGTGGCATCACAACCTCCCGATCGCCCTGCTCTGTGCATGACAGGGGGCGGCGCCTCAACTCCCCAATCAGCCCTGCTCTGAGCCCGACCAGGGGCTGCACCTAGGGATTGGGCCTGCCCTCTGCCACCCAGGAGCAGGCCTAAGCCAGCAGGTCGTTATCTCCCGAGGGGTCCCAACTGCGAGAGGGCAGAGGCCTGGCTGAGGGTCCCCCCTCCCCGCCGAGTGCACAAATTTTTGTGCACTGGGCCTCTAGTCTGATATAAAAAATAAGACCACAGGAACACAACTCTGCCTGCTACCCTTTGACATTTCTTATATATTGTACTCCAGTGGTTCTCAAACATTAAAGTGCTGAGAATCATTTTGAATCTTTTGGAAAAGACAGATTCCCTGACCTCATCCACCAAAGATTTGGACTCAGTTCATCTCAGTTGGAATACAGAAATCTGGCACTGGGATTTTTGGTTTTCTGAACAGGGAGTCTTTGGATCTTACTTTAAGGAACCCAATTCTATTTTTGTGAGGCTGGGAGGCAGGGAACCTGATCAGCCCTTATCACCGGCCAGGCCTATGGACTCTACTCATGCACAAATTTCATGCACCAGGCCTCTAGTCTCATAATATTTAGATAATACTTATCAAATGCTACTGTGCCCATTATTATAGTGGGTTGATCCAATGCTACTATAAAAATATAGCTAACGTTTACTCTATGCCAAGCACTATGACTTAAAAAAAAAAGAAAGAAAGAAACTTATATATCTGATCTTGCTTTAACATCCTTATTAACCCTTTTGGTTTACAGATAAAAACACTCAGATTTAGATTTTGCTCAAAATGGCACAGAGTTTCACACCAACAACTTTGCGATAGAATGAAGTTGAGGAAGTTAAAATGATGTCGCTGAACCCTCCGAGTTTTTATTTCAAAACAGGCAACACTCGCACAGGCACCCATAAAGAAAACCAACACCAAGCACAGCGACAGCTGTTCAACAAAGTAAAAAGACACAAAATACTATAAATAAATGATAAGAGATAAACCTCATTGATTCTGACTTCATCCATTTGGAATTTGCCATTATTCAAGAAGCTGGGCTGGCACTGGCCTTTCCACCAGATACAAAAGAAATATGTGAAGTGATAGTATATCTAAGGTTTCCAAGGGAGTGCTTAAGTACTCAAAAGAATGCCCACTGGTACACAATCCAGTTACCATCTATGCAAAGACCAACCCTGCTGAGATGCTAAATGTGAATAGCTCATCTAGTTATTAAAGTTGGTCCTCTAATGGGCCACACTTTGCCTATCAACAGTGATAGCATCCACTCAAAAGTAGTAAAAATGCCTATCTTTAAAAATAGTATTTAGATATACTTTGATACTGTTTAAGACCTCCCTCCCCCTGAGTTTAGGGTCTGGTCACTCGTTGTGCTTCATTAGCTTTCAGAAAAGAATAATTTTCATAAAACTGTAAGATAACAGAACTGAGTTGTGCCTAAGATACTTTTATATTTTTCCTACCAACAAGAAGAGAAGCAAAGTTCCATTTTCTTTGAGAGTTCATAGCCATTTTCTCTAACATTTGTATTGCTTCTTCAAAGTTAAAAGACTATAACTAATGCCAGCCAACTCAATCTTTAGCAAAGGCAATTAAGCAGCATTATTCAGGCTCACCAGTTCTATGCCATTTTGTTGGCTAAAGCAATTAGAAGAATTTATCATTTTTTAAAATCACATAATTATTGACTATCACAAACCCTGTTACTGAGAAAGGTGATGACTTGTAACACTGCTATGAGGTAAAATGAAAATAAAGAATGAAAAGAGAGCCTTAAAGGTAGAGGTTAAAGGAGGAAAGAAACATAAATTACAATTACAGTGAAACATTGTGGAACCGAAATGTATTTTTTAAGACCCTTTAAGTCAAATTAATGAAAAGGAAAAGAGGCTCAATATTTGCCTTCATAGAATTTTCATTTAAAGAGTTAACTTATTTTTTTTAACTCAACCTATTCATTTTACCTAAAAGCTTCTAGGAGACAAAGTAAATGTTTTCAAGATTTTATTTATAAAAGATGTAAATATGAAAGATATTTTTATATCTATAAATAGGAAAGAATGCAGGCATGAATTAAAAGGTCATACAGCAAATCTTTATTTGGACCATCTGAAAATCTACATATTTTTCAGGTCTGGGTCCTAAATTATCCATCTTTGGGTTTCCAACGCCCAACACATGTGTCTGCACTGAAAGGTGCTAAAAAAAACAACAACATTGTTTCATTGCATTAAGATACTGAATTTTCCTTTTTACAAAGTCTCCTGAGTACACACAGAAGTAGCACTGGCCTCCAAAAGTTCATTATGGATATTTCTTCTCAGTTTCACATTTAATAGCAGAGGCTAGTGACTAGTCTTTGCATGTGCTTTTCCCCCTCAAGTCTTCACTGAATGTCATTGAAAACTCTTTTTAACATCAGTTTGGTTTTACCGAGAAATAAATTAAGGGAATGCATCGGCATGAGCGACCTATTTGGTTTATTTTGGATAATGTCAATGGAATTATGCCCTGAGAGCAGCCTATTATGTTGCCACTCTTAACCTGCCATCTTGCCTCTGTCTATTTCAGTGATCATGTTCCTTCCCCATTTGTCTTCCAGCAGTGGACAGGGCTTCATAAACACCCAGGGAGACTGGCACAGCAGCTGAATTAACCACACATCCATCCCAGATAACCTCTCTTCTTCCTTCCCGCCCTTCCATTCTCTGTACCGGCTCAATTCAGATCAGTTCGTCCCCCATCCTCACACACATTCCTGTCTGAAGATAAAGGCCACAACCTTTAGACGGTCTTGCTCTGCTCCTTTTCTAGCCATGCCCCTCTGCCTAAGGCGGGGAGTCCACCTAGTGAAGGAATTATGCCCAACCAGAGCCTGGAACCACCACAGACCATGCCCCAGAACGCTGGAGGTTGCTGCTCAAACACAGCCCAAGTCCACTTCCAGGGCCTGGGTGGGAGCTTCCTCCCTGGCTTCATCTTCTAGTTGGAAGAACTTCAAGCCCAAGGACCATCCAAGGGATGCCTGTTTGCAAGAGGGATATACACAAAGCTTGAATATATGGGCTCACGTGGCCAAATAGGCTTATTTAGTATCTTCAAGGTATGAGATGGAGCTGAGGGTAGGCAAAGATGGGTGTGAGCCATGAGTACAGGTGACCAGCCAGGGCCAACTCTGCCCCACATTACTGCATTTCAGTATGTAACTTTGGAATTATAAAGTCCCAGAATCCAAAATTTGTTTCCTAGATTATGACAGAAGATTATCTATCAAGGTAAAAACCTAAAACACATTTTATTTAATATGTTATCTTGACTTATAAATATTTATACTTATGGTATGTATATGGATGTCCATTTGTACTTCTGCCTTGAAACCTGATAATGTGAGCAGCAGGCCTGCTAGATTTGGGAGTCCAAATTTAATTGATATATGATGACCCTACCTTGTGCTAGGTCCTAGGTAACAGCAGCAAACTGAACAGATAAGGTCCTGCCTGATCTCAAAGAACTTACATTCCAACAGGGGAAGATAAATAAGCAATGTCTAAGTAAACCAGAGGACTTGCTGCCAGATGGCATGACACAGTGAAAAACAGAGACTGAAGGACAGAGAAGGGAACTTCACTGAATTTTCAATAGCAGACCAAATGGTTCTTTCTGTGGGACTGATAATTGCTTGTATGAGTGGAAGACTTCAGTATGAAATTATAACATAGCACATGGTTGCAGGGCCGTAGGGGAGGAAGCCTATAGCTTTTACCAATCTCATGACTGGCTAGATTAGCACATGTCTGTTCATACCCTTGTTTCACTCTGTAGGGTAGGTTCACTCATACCACAAAATAAAAAATAAAATTTATTTCTTTGCCCTAGCCAGTTCAGCTCAGTGAATAGATCGTCAGCCTGTGGACCAAAGGGTCCCAGGTTCAATTCCGGTCAAGGGCACGTACCTTGGTTGCAGGCCCCTCCCTGGCCCAGGCCCTGGTTGAGGCTCTTGCAGGTGACAACCAATCGATGTGTTTCTCTCGCATTGATATTTCTCTCTGTCTTTCCCTCTCTCCCTAAAAATCAATGAAAAAAATATTCTTGGGTGAGGGTTAACAACAACAAAAATTTCTTTCTTTAATTAATCTATATATAAAAGCCTAAGTGACCTTTACGACGGAACGACCGGAATGACCAGTTGACCAGTCGCTACGGTGTGCACTGACCACCGGGGGCAGACACTCAAAGCAGCAGCTGCCCCCTGGTGGTCAGTGCACTCTCACAGGGGTAGCACTGCTCAGCCAGAAGCCGGGCTCACAGCTGCCAAGCACAGCAGCAGTGACAGGAACCTCTCCTGACTCCGTGGCAGCACTACCTAGCAGTGGCAACAGGTACAGTGGGCTGGGATGAGCATGAGCAGCGCAGCGCCCAGTCCAGGTTCAGGCTCCTCCCTGGCCGCCTGCCACCTGGCACATTGTGAGAGGGATGTCCGACTGCTGGTTAGACATCCCCCAAGGGGTCCCAGATTGCAAGTGACTCTGTCATAGCTTATAAACGGCTACATCCCACACACAGTTAAACAAGGAAGGCAGCTTCCGCAGTTTTTGAAAAAGAGATCTGTGGCTGTTAATCCTAATTCATCAGAAGAATCTCCAAACTGTCCACATCCTGTTTATTCTACATGGGGATGAACATGCATTCTTATATATTGGGAACAGTCTCTTAGATTTAAAAATTAAAACCTGGCAAGGCTACTCTAACACTGAAAAAACAGGATGATGCAGCTATGACATGCATGGACTCTGGCTTGCACATTTTGTGGTCAGCCCTGATTCTGACACTTATAACTGTGTGACAAAGCCAATTACTTCTCTCTGCTTCAGTTTTTCCACCCATAAGGTGGGGAAAATGGTACTACTGCCTCAGAAGGATCATCTTATGTACTACTTTTTATAATCAGGGCAAAAAAATGTAGCTGCCCATACAACAGCAAGAAGCCTTTCTCCTATATGAAAAGTATGGTCACTGGTGCATGCAGCACCCCGGATTGCGAGAGGGATGTCTGACTGCTGGTGTAGGCCTGATTCCCAGGATTGGGCCTAAACCAGCAGTCAGACATCCCCCGAGGGATCCCGGATTGCGAGAGGGATGTCTGACTGCTGGTGTAGGCCTGATTCCCAGGATTGGGCCTAAACCAGCAGTCAGACATCCCCCGAGGGATCCCGGATTGCGAGAGGGATGTCTGACTGCTGGTGTAGGCCTGATTCCCAGGATTGGGCCTAAACCAGCAGTCAGACATCCCCCGAGGGATCCCGGATTGCAAGAGGGATGTCTGACTGCTGGTGTAGGCCTGATTCCCAGGATTGGGCCTAAACCAGCAGTCAGACATCCCCCGAGGGATCCCGGATTGCAAGAGGGTGCAGGCCAGGCTGAGGAACCCCCACCTCCCCATGCATGAATTGCACTGGGCCTCTAGTGATATATAAATGTTATTTGCCTTAGCCAGAATGACTTTAAACAATTGTCTATTAAATAAGACTTCTACTTCCACAAAAGCTATAATATATGAGCTCTTAAAGAAAGAATAGAATGAGCCATGATGGTAACTACGCAGCATCTAATTAAAACAAAAGAGCCTGAAAATGGCTTTCTTGTTATTCACTGTATTATTAAATTTGACGGATTATCCTAGCTATGTTATCCTCACATAAGACATCCTCTTTGCTTCTGGGAAAAGGAGAGTTAACCAGAACAAATTATGGCTTTTAAAAATCCCTCCAGAGTTCACAGTTTGAGATTTGTGTTTCATTCAATTCTTTTACCACCTGTCTTACATTTGCCAACCCACTAAAACGTTTATCAGGCCAGAAATTCAACTTCTATAACATGGCAATTCCTTCTCACTATAAAACATTTAATTGAGTTAATATTTTAAGGTTTTCATTACCATCATTAATGGTGAGGGGGAAAAAATCTGTCAGCAAAATTTGTATTACTTTTCCTTTAGTGAATGTGGTCATTAGATCCTACCTTAGAAAGATCAGATTTTCTAAGGACCTGGACAATGATGAGCTAAGAGAAATAGTTGAAACTGATAAATACATAATCCTAACCAAATTCAGGGAAAATCAATCCAGGGCAAATTCACCAATGACTATTCCTTGAGCGGGTTCCCTACCCCATTTATATATTTTTCCTGGAAAAAATAGGCAGAGCAAATAACCATCCATTGGCTCACCATCTGCATTCTTTTGCAAGTTAAATTTCATATTGCCTTTGTGGCTTTTCAATTTTGCATAGTTATTTTTTTTTACATCAGTATGACTTCTTCAGGATATCAATGAGTGTGGAAAATACTCTGGTGCATGGCAAGTGGAACTATTCACTTTGCAAAGATTCTCCAAGTGATGCTTAGGGTTGAACGCTTTATTCCAAAAGCAGGAACTTTTAAAAATCTGGTTAACAAAGGTATTTCTGAGCTTTTTATGTGTAAGAGTATGGGGAGAAAGTGTTTTCTTTTCATCTTCCCTCAATTTTACGACTTCCACAGACTCAGTGATAAATGGCCCACTGATCTATTGTTTCTGAGAATTCAATCTCAACTTAAACCATAAATTCTGCATAAAAATAATGGCAGCAGTTGGTACAAAAAACAATTTAAAACAGGGAAGGGGATCAGCATAAGGATACCAGGGGAATTAAGCTATTTGGTTTCTATTAGCTCTTAAATTTTCCAAGCCAAAGATTTTAGACAGGAAAAGACAGGTGAGAGTCAATGGGAATATAATAAAAAATAGGAGGTCGCAGGGGTGAAGGCTGAGGGGTAGCAGTTGGCTCTAGATTGAGCTTCTTGGATCACACAGGGTTCAAGTCTGAACACTTTACATCAAGAAAGGTCTGGCCCCAGCTGGTCTGGCTCAGTGGACAGAGCATCAGCCTGGGGGGGTCCTGGGTTTGATTCCTGTCAAGGGCACATGCCCGGGGTTGCGGTCTGGATCCCCAGTGAGGGGCGTGCAGGAGCCAGTTGATGATTCTCAGCGTTGATCTCTCTCTCTCTCTCTCTCTCTCTCTCTCTCTCTCTCTCTCTCTCTCTCTCTCTCTCCCTCCACCCCTCCCTCCCTCTCCCTTCCTCTGAAATCAATAAAAATATATTTTTTAAAAAATAAGATTAATTCTTTTAAAAAAAAATGTCTACCCAGTGTCACATAAACCAAAACCACGAATGCAGAATGGACATCCTAAGGAAAAATGAAGACAATTGGAGGCAAAAGGCAGGAAGGTATATTTCAGTAGAACATGAAGAAGACCTTTCTAATTTTTGGAGTTGTCCAAAAATTAGATTCTTTCTTACTGTACTTCCCAGGACTGGAGCTGTTCAAACAGGGTCTAGATAACCTGTTACCTGAGATGCTATTGAGGGGGTTTGCATACTAAGCCCAAGGGTGAAAGGAGGTACTTCTGGAACTTATTTTGTCCTGCTTCTGAATTCTGAGTTGCTTAGTGGGGTAGGTATTATGATATACTGGACCTCAGAGGTGAACAGTCCACATCTGAAAATTAAATAAGAACAAGAAGAAAGCCAGCATAATACAAACCCACCTTACAATGGTTCCAATAAATCCAGTCTTATTTTTCAATGAGTCCAGGATGAGTGGAAGCTGATAATGGATTATCGGGGATCCCAGCTTCTGAATACAAGGTGCACATCTGGTGCCCTCGAGCAGTGTTTATGTGCAGAAAGGACTGACTGAAGGTGTGTTTTGGTTAATCAAGTAATATTCAATGCATTAAATTTACATATTTTACCTTAAGTTTGCAGTTGAGCTTATTATTCTTACTTTATTGTAAGTCTAACAAAATTGAAGGGCTCTGAATAAATTTGTTCCAATTTGCAAATTTAATTATATACCTTCAAACATTTTAACTGCAATATAAATGTAATGTGTTTGATTTTCTTTCTAAAATACTTCTACTTTCCACCTGGCAAAGCTTCCCACATACCTAAATAATTCTAAAAAGTCTAGTATATTTAATTTATAGATACAGTGACTCTTGTTACCAAAAATATCCTAATGAGATTGCAAACATATCTGAATATAGTCTAATATATACATGTATATATAGTCATACATGTATATAATCTCAACAATAGGAGGCCAAATTGGTGATGATCACACTTGTAATAATATTCACTCCTCAGAGAGGGAACAGATTTTGTTTCATAGTAATCCCCTCCTTATCCTATGTGGTGTTTTGTGTGTTTTTTATTTCTCCCTCTCTATTGTCTTCTTTGTTGCAGTACTTGAACAGATTCATATTTTCTGAAGGTAGATACAGAAGACTCCTAAATGACCTGATGTTCCCTGTTAGCTCCTTCTTGTCTCTTTCTTCAAGGTCAATCCCCTCAAAATGTGGATTTGCAAACACTGTATCCTCTTCCTCATCTTCACACTACTCCAGCTACTGCCCACCAAATTGCAAATCCAATGAACTTTCCCCCAGTCTAGCCTCCTTGATCTTACATCGTTGTATTAACATTGCTTATTCTTCAGACTTCCCTTAGCTTCCATGACATTAGCCCGTTCTGCTTATCCTCCAGCCTCTCCGCTAGCTCCTCCTCAGCTGTTTCCTTTGGGGACTTCTCTTTATATTCCCAGTCTACAAAGCATTTGGGCCCAACTTGGTTCTGCTCTTACCGCCTTCCATTAGATATGCTCTTTGTTGATATATCTGACACACTCAGAACAATACATAGTAGAGGCCCAAATATTTGTTGAGTAATTAAATAAAAAAATATTTTTTTAAAGCGCAACATTTTGAAAGTACGGTTTTTGGTAATGTAGACTTGTTCTTGATTTTGTGTTTCTAAATTATTATTTAACCTTATGGAAATCCAGAAAGAAAAGAAAAAGAAAGTGTTACAAAATTTTTTGAAGGCATCGAGTTGTACAAGCTCAGACTATAACTGTGCTTAGAGCCACTGAGTGGAAGCAAAAATTGAGTTTGCTCATCAGAACATAAAAATAAAATAGGAGCCATCCTTTTTATGTAGGTGAGTCCTTATAACTCTTTTTTAATACTCTATAAAATCATCATCTTTCCATTTCAGATCTGGGAGATTTTTTCCTTTTAAAAATCTTCTTAAAAAAAAAAAAAAAGTCACAAATCTAAGAGGACAGAAACTCTTAAAACCACAGATGTGATTAAGGCTCAGTTCTCTAATAAATGTGCAGTGAGACACTGTCAGCCCTTGAAATAATGAGCTGTGATCTATGGTAAATGTGCCAATAACACATTGCCCAGGGCAGCATATTTCAGATTGCTAGGACACAGTTGAATCGCGGCGGGATCTTATTATTACACAAACTCTTTCTAAACTCCAAACACATTTAAAATTAATTTCTTTCATCACATTAACAGCGAACTCTTAATCACTGGAAAGTGTGCTGGTATCTGACAGACATAAAAAGGTTGGTTTGCATTTGCCAGAGGCGGAGGGCACACAGAAAGAAGCAGGTTTATCATGTGGAATAAAGTTTTGTATATCGCGGTCTATGAAATATAGTGCTTGTTTACTAGTTACAGATGATTGTAAAGGTGAGTGCGGTAATGGCTCCATGAACTTTAAATTAAAAGATCCAAATTTTCTTTAACAGCGTGCAGGAATTAAGAACAATATAAATGCAATAGTCCTATAACAAAAAGTGAAATTATAAAATGCTTAAAACCCTGGAGTTAATTTCTGGGTGTTAATTTATTCACTCTTTCAGTCATAAATATACACACACAATTTGTATGGAATTTCTATGATCCAACACTCACAAATAGCTTAAAGTCTAGGATACAAATCTTTCAAGGGACATCATGCAATTACTGCTCTGACAATGGACTGTAGAGGATGCTGTGGAATACAGGTGAAGGGCAGGCTCACTGCCTCCTCCGAAAAATAAGAACTAATGGTAGTTTTTATCTCAGAAGATTAAGTTGAAGATTAAAAGAGCTAGCACATATGGAAGAGTTTAAACAGAGCCTGGCTCATGGTGAACACTCAGTACACAATGGCCTTTATTACAGGAGTCTATTCAATGCTCACATTAATACCCAGGTCAGACACAGAACTAGGCACAGAGAATACATTAGTGGGTAAAGCAGAGGTTGTTCCTGCCTGTCTCATGATGCTTCCCCGTCTATAGGGGAAGACTGAGTAATGTAACAAGTGTTCCAAGAGAAGATGCAAAGGAACTTGTGGAAAGGGAGAGCCATGCCCCTAACAAATCTAGGCATTCAGAAGAGTTCTCCATAGATCGTATTAAAAACAGAGCCAGTGGGTCCCCTCTCAGGATCCTGGCCACTAGGCTTATAACCAGTCCTAGCCTAACCCAGCTGTGGTTATGCTGGCCTGATAAGGGAAGGAAGAACTATATGCCAAAAGAGTGGTGAGCACTCTGCAAAGTACATGATATTCTAACCACTTTTCTGTACATCTGAAACTAATAAGAATCATATTGAATAGAAACTGTATTTGAAAAAAATTAATTTAAGTAAAAGGAGTGCAGAAGTACATGTGGGGATGGATTCTAAGCTTGTTTGACTAAGGGAAGCAGAACATAAAACTGGGTAAGGAAGAGTTTGTTGACTCAATTGAATCCTATCTCTCTGTCCCAATAGATAGGATTTACCACTTTGGCAATGATCGTCAGAGAGGGTACTAACTCATTACTAGCATGGCTCCAAGGGACATGGAAAAAGCAATGGCCAATGCCCAAAAGAGAATCGCGGTGGTAGATGGTGGAGAAAAAGATTAAAAGGCTCAGGAAAGTGGGCATGCTGGAACGTATACCAGGTGTGACCAGAAGACCCTCCAGTTGATTATGCTCCACGTAGGGCCCGAGGGACACAACACACACCAAGGCCACAGGAATGTGCTGGTGAGAGGGGCACCAAGGTCACTAAGCCGTTCAGCAGTGGCTGCCCTCTGCAGGCCCAGTCTGCCATTAGGGAACCTGGTTCACTGATAGCAGTGGAATGCCAGGATGCCAAAACAATCTGGCAGTGTGACTCAACATCTGGGAGGCTGGGGGGCTAAGAATGGCTAACTGGAGGTGGCATGTGGGTACAAGCCAGTTCGAGGGCACCACCAGACCTGGAAGTGGCTTGGTTAAGTTTTCTGCCAAAAGGCAGAAAAAGGAATCAAGATATATATTGTCCAGTAATAGGAAAATAAAGATAATGAAATATTTGTATATTTAATTATGTGCCTTGTAAAACTTACTTACATTGCTATATTTTCTTTATTGAAATGTCCCCCTCCAACAAAAATTAAAAATGTTGGCATAAAGCTCAAAGCTTGGTGAAGATGCACCCATGTCAATGTAAAACAACATAAGCAGCCAGTAATTCTATGGGGTTGAGGGGAGGCGTGGAATCTCATGCATTAGTGTATTTTATGCTGGTGTGATTAAATGTTGGTCATTATTCTGAGATTATGATAATGTTCACTTCTCCACCCTTTCTCTACTCCCCAGGAGCAGGGCCTTCTAAAACACACAGCATCAGCCACTCAGTCCATAATCTTGAGTGGGGTTATTTAATCTGAAGTTAAACTCAAGCAGAATAAATTAAGGTGAGATTCTACTTAGCATTCACATTACAACTATGACTATGAAAATAAAATTGAACTAATTCTGATAATTTTATGGGTCTTCAATGGCTTAAAAAGCAAGTGGAATATATAACATTATAAAACATAAATAGCTCACTTGAAGAGCAATTGAGTAAATATCTAATAGCCAAATTAAATTAGTAAAGAAGTGGGAGTTTAATTGAAAGGACAGAATAAAATAATAATTCAAAGAGCAGCCTGTTTAAAAGGCACATTGTGACTAGTTCATAAATTCATAGACCATCTTTCTCATGGGCCACATTAGAGAGTGAACTTTCTCTTCTCTAGAACTCCTCCTAATCTGAATCCTTTCAAAGGAATGAAGACAACGGACTTTTCTAAGTAGGACTGCTAATTTCTGGGGAATCTTTAAAATATTTGGGTAGCTCAATTCAAAAAACTTGAATCAGAGGCCATCAAGGAAGCCCTGTGTTTAAAGAATAGAAGTAAGTTTAAAAAAAAAAAATCTACCCTGTCTTTCCTCTATTAATGGCTCATAATCTTTGTACTTGGTGCTTTATAAAGTATGTTATCAAAACTGTCCCTCCACATTCTCACAGAAATCCTGTGTCATAATTTTAGCCCAATTTTTAAGCTGAAGAAATGAAAGCTCAGTGATTTTGAGAGCAGTTCAAGGTCAAACTGGTTTAAGGCAACTGACTGAATTAAGGTACAACTCAAACTAATCTCTTCTTTCTTCATGCACAGTCCTCTGTGGTCTTTCATCAAAGAGCTCAGGACCTCTCAGGGAAACAGCCATCCTTAGTCGTTCTTAGATGAACAACCTAGACGTCTGTGGGTCCCTCCTTTATTAGAGCTAATGGGCAGAAACCTTTCATGGCATCCTAATCTCTCCTTCGGCTATCATTAAATCATTGGCTTAAATCATTGACTTAACATATAATTATCAGTATGACACATCTATCATCATTTTGCCCTGGAAAAAATATTACAGGATATGCACTAATTTATTTACTCACATTAAGTAAAGATGTATAAAGAAACTCTTTAAGTTACAACCCAAATTAAGAGAAAACATAAATTGGAATATGGGAATATGATTACTTGAGTCACAGAGGACCCTTCCTTTCAAAAGGATTCACTGCAGGGTTCCTTTGGGCTGAGAGCTGCCCAGCTGTATGTTAAATGATTTCATATACGACACAAGGACTTAATTTACATGTAAATGCCAAGAATCATGGCTATTACATAGAGAGAGATGCATCTTCACTGTACTTGGTATGAACAGCAAGATTTAAATTTATGGGAAGTACCACACAGGAGAGCATCTACAGCTTAGGTGGCTCTCCCTCCAGCCCATAAATGTGAGGCTGAAAGGATGCTAAAGGTTCATTTGACTCCTCGCCCAGCCCCCAGTTGCAGACCTGGGACTAAGTTATCTTAAAGTCAGAATTGTCTGTCCTGCTGGTAACAGCCCTTTCCATAGTCCCCTACAGAAGCCCCATCCATTTCAACATCAACACATTCCACTTGTGGCCACAAATGTAGTAGGTGCCCGGAGTTGATTAAAGACTCATTCTCTCCCTTCATGGTTTATGTTTTCATATGTGCATATTTGTCTCCTTCTGCAAAACACATGCAAGCCATCAACATGTGACTGAGTAAATAACACGTGCTACTGGATGATTTCATCATGTGATCCTCAGGTACTCCTTGGAAAATGCTCCTGGGCACATCGGGCACTTTGCTTTGTCCCTTTTGTTTCCCTCTATTAGTAGAGGGTTTGTGGAACAGATGCAGTGAAAAAGGAAGTGGAAAAACAAAACAGAGAGATAATTTGTAAAGACAGTCTAGAAATTCATTTACTCCCTATGTATTCATTTGTTTATTGATGTTCTTATTTATTACCTTGCCTCATTCTAAAAAGATATTTAAAGCAGCAGAGGACACAAGTACCACATCAATATAAAAATAGAAAATCAGAGGGAAAGAAGGGAAAGGAAATTAAAATAAGGGAAATTATAGTATTCCAATAACAAGTGATAAAGTCATATATGTTTTTGTAGAGTAGTTCTTAAAACCCAGACAGTCTTTAAAATCTTGAGCTGGTTTGGTTCTCAGCAACCCATTGCAAAGGGGAAACAATGACAGCAGCACAATTTACAACACATGAAAAGCAGAGCAGCTCTTTGAGAGGCCTGGTTCTCCTGGATACTAAGGCCTCTGAGAAACCTTGTCCCTCAGTTTTCAGCTTGCAGGCAACACCACTCCTGACAAATTCAATTAGATGTTAGGAGTCTTTGGCTTATAAATTCTCTAAAAATAATAGATTGATGGCCCAATAACAAAGCTCAGCATGAAGAAATGGCTTCTAGGAGGGACAAAGCCATGTAGAGGTTAGACAATGCTGTGCAGGGAGAGAGGGTACAAACAGAGGAAAGAGAAAGGAAAGAAGGGATGAAGCAGGATGTGCTAGTACAAGGCAGAATCAAGTTTTCTGACTGCAGGGAAGGAGAGTGGGAGGGAAGCAGAGAAGGGACATGTGTCCTCATTAGCCATCATCTTTCCTAGGCCGGTCCTCACACTGTCTCTCCCCTGTAGGAGGAAGGAAGACCCACCAAACCCTTTCTGGATTTTAAATGTTTGCCTACATCTGAGAAAAGAAAGGAGCTACAGAAACATGATCTGTGAGGCTATGGCCTGGCCCACAGACCATGACTCCTGTCTTGGCCTTGTTACAAGCCCAAAAATGCCATGATAAAAGGACAATAAGAAGAGAAAGAATATCTGGGGGTTACATGGAAACCCAAGAGTAAGGGTGTGTGTAAACATGGGGTGAGAGTCACAGTGGTTAAGCAATCTTGGTACCCAAGAACTGTGGTGGCACAGGACTTACTGGCATTTTTCAGATGGTAACATACATTAAAAAAAATACAGTGCTCCTAGCCAGAGGCACCAGCCAGGGGATGCCTACTGCCATGGCCCCACCTGGCTGCCCTACCTGGGTTTCCCCTGAGGACCAGCATCTCCTCATTCCCATGATCCCACCATGGCACAGTGCTGTGAGAAGTCCACTGGAAAGACTCCCCTGGAAAAAAAGACTTAGGTTTGAGTCCACATTGTCAGTCATGAAGTTCTGTCCATTTTCCCTAAGAAAGAATGCATTCAAGGTACAGAGCACTGTGGGAACACAGAGAAAAGAGAAAAATTCTAAATGAGCAATTTGGGAGGTAGCATTTAAAGACAGGATATATGGTAGTTTTCTTTTTCACTAAGCAAGCAAATACTCAAGAGAAGAGAGTTTTATCTGCCTGGATCACCTCTGTGCCCACTTCTGGGCTGGCCCAGGATATAAGAGATGTCTGGTGAAATGATTTAACAAATGGTCATTGAATATCTGGAGACTCAAGCTCTTTCCTTCAATTCAAAATGGTGACCTTGCGATGTGCCTATAGCAGATTCTGGAAATACTGTAGGCAGTCAACTTCATGCGTAAGCAACCCCTGCAGTAGCACAGAACCCCACGCTTAGACAGACCTCAAATTTGGTTCTGTGCTCTGTTGCCACAACTTTGAAATTCTTAATAATTTGTGAACAAGGAGGTCATGTTTTCATTTTGCACTGAGCCCCATAACTTTCATAGGCAGCCCAGGAGGTAGCTTGCTGCTTTGCTAATAGGCACTATCTGCTCTCTGTGGAGAAGGTATTAACAGGGTGTTTCAGGGTTTTTAAACAATGGCCATCTTCCAAGTAGAGCAGGTGTTCCAATAAATTGCCTGCAGGGTGGAAAAGGGCTGAAATAGAGTTGCTCAGATTCATCTCCCTCATTGTTTTGTAGGCACAGATATTCTTTCCAGACACTTCAACTGCAAGCTCCTCTAGAGAAGGGTCTCACCTTCCCTCATTTTACATCCTGTACTGCTAAGTGTCATGTTATAAACACAGTGATCAAACAAGAATACTAGCATCTTACAATTGTATATTTGAGCATGTTAAAATACTTTCATGTAAAATGTATCATTGGATGATTACAATAAACCCATGAGTTTGTCAGGGCAAGTGTAAAGGAAAAGCGCACAATACTTCTGACAGCAGATGTGTGGTTTTTCCACACATCAAGTCATTCTTTGACACCAGCTAGGTGTCCTACAATGCAAGTCAGTACTGACACTCTCTACCTGGAGTTAGTGTCAGATCCCACAAGTTCAGGGCTCGGTTTGATGAGACCACCCCCACTTTAGACACCAGTTGTCTTCTGACCAACTGGCTATGTCTTCTTGCTTGGATTTGATAATTTTCTGGAATGGCTCGCCAAATCCAGGGAAACACTTAAGTGTCCCTGTTTTTTATAAAAAGTAGAATAAAGAATGTGAATGGATGGGCAGATGAAGATGCAGAGAGCAAGCTCCTGAAGGGTCTTGAGTGCTTCTGTCCCCCTGGAGTTGGGGTGCACCACCCTCCTGGCATGTAGATGTGTTCACCAACCCAGAAGCTGTCTGCACCCAGTACTTTTGGGATTTTCATACACTTTATCACATAGGCATGAATGATCAATATTTCAGTTTCCAGCTCCTCTTTCCTTCCTGGGGGATGGGAGTGGAGTGGGGCTGAAAGTTTCAAGTTTCTAACGAAGGCTTGGTTTTTTGGTGACCAGCATCCATCCTGAAGCTATTGAGGGGTGTCATGAGTCTCCTCATTAGAACAAACGACACTCCCAATCAGCCAGGGAATTCCAAGGGATTTAGAGGCTCTGTGATAGGCATGGGTCAAAGACCAACTATAAAGAACAAAAAATGCTACTAGTGCTCTTACCACTTAGGAAATTACCATTGTTTTAGGAGCTCTGAGCCAGGAATCAGGGTCAGAAACTAATATGTATTTTTTCTATTATTTCACAACATATATTTATTCTCTGTATCCATATTAAAAAACCTAAAGTCAGAGCATCTTTAGTAACTGGCTGTATCTACACTGGTGACTCACAAGTCAACTTTCCAATTCTGAATTCTCTCTATTGAACCCTGGACCTATACTTCCACCTTTTTACAGAACCTCCACTTGGATTTCTTAATGGCATGCTTCACTCAACACCTACCAAACAGAACACATCACTCACCACTCCCTCCCTGATCCACCTTGCTCAATCCTGCTCCTCTTATGACCCCTTTGTTCCCTAACATCATCACCTTCCTAAAAGTTGCTCAAGCAGAATACCTGGGAGTCATTCTCTACCCCTCCCTTGCTCCCACTTCCCCAGTCCAATGGGGCACCAAATCCTGCGAATCCTTCTCTACTGTATTTAGAGACACGGGAGCCTAGAACAAGATCTGAAACATATAAGATTCACACTTAGATTTGGTGAATTAAAATCTTATTTGGAAGCATTGATGACCAAAGTGACTTCCCAGGTCATTACTCAGGCTGCGGCCCTGGCTTGAGAAGTATCAGCACTTCTGGATCTCTTTCCTGGTAGGTGGAGGCTGGTGGAAGCCTGGGAAAGGAAGCTCGTCTCCTCCCACACAGGCAGCTGCTGGAGGAGAAGAGATAATCTCTTACACAAACACCCCACCTTGTACTGTCAGGCCTTTTCATCTGTTTTCCAACTCTGCCTTTGTTGATTTTTGATGTTTGGCATTTCTCTTCATACCAGTATCACCACCCTTAAAGCTATACAGAAGTCTGACCACCCTACAGTCCTCAACTGCTTCCACACCCAGGAATTTTTAGTTAAAGCAGACCAGGCATGTGGAAGATGAAAATCCCAGGTGATGGCCACAGAGAGACCAAATTTTTTGGGGGGGAGATTCCATGAGAGAACATTCCAGAGAATATCCTGAGCAATCTTCTTGCATTATATCTGGAAAGAGACTAGAGACTCCAGTGATGATCTAAAAATATAAGCCACAAAAAGCCTTCTCCTGGGCCAGAGCTGAACAGATTGTGTTAATTCTGTGGGGGGGAAAAATAGAAGTTGGAGGGGCAGGAGAAGCACAAAAGAGGAAGAGAGATGCAAAGAAAGACTCTCCAGGGATATTTAATGGAAAAATAAAAGAAAGAAGTTAATAAAGACAGGTGATCTTCGGACAAATAAAGGAAATGTAACATTATAGCTGTATGAAGGATTTAAAAAACTTCATTTATCTGCTTCTTTTTAAATGTTTTTCCATGGCTTCTTTTCTAGTCTTTTTATTTCTCTGTTTTAAATATCTCCCCCCCTCCCCCCCCCTCTCTCTCTCTCACACACACACACACACACACACACACACACACACAGAGTCACTATTCCTGTTCAACCAACCTAGCTAAAACTCAACCAAAGTAACTTGCCTCAACCAAACAAAGGTAGGAAGATGGGTGAGAACACTATTTCTGGGCCTCTATCTGCCCCCCTTCCCTCCCCCCCCCCCTCCAATGATTGGACTCTGAACAGAAGCAGTGGTGGCAGACTCCTTTATTAAAAGACAAACATCCACAAAGTATTTCTACAGTAGAAGAAAGATAGCCCCAAGCCCTTAGCACTGACAATAAGATGTGGAATTTTAGAGAAGTATGGGGATCCCATTAGGAAGCCAGGGAGAAGGCTTAAAGCCTTCAAGAGTCACCAAATATAGAAGACTACAGGCCCAGTGCACGACTTCGTGCACCAGTGGGGTCTGGCCAGCCTGCCCTGATCAGCCCGATCAGCCGGGGGGAGGGGACATGTGAGGTTGGCTGGCTGGCCCTGCCCCCTGGCTGAACTCCTGGTGAAACTTCCTGTCAAGGGGACAATTTGCATATTAGCCTTTTATTATATAGGATAACATGCACATGGAGGGCCTTGGTGAAAGTGGAATGGGGAGGGAGAAACAAGACAGACTCTAATGCCCCATCTTGACACTCACCCAGTCTCCAAAATTGAGCAGTCAACCACACAACTCAGAGCTTTAAAAGAGTAAAGACATACATAGAATTTTCTTATAAAACTAAAATATACTACATTTGGCTCCCATAAGTACTCTCTGGGGAATACTGAAAAACACATAAAAACTATAATTTCCATGTATGGATGTTCACAGTGAAACAGTGAAACCCAAGGAAGACAACAACTAAAATGTTTAACCACAGTTTAAATCGGGGGTTAAGGAGAATGTTCAATGGTGTGATAGAAAAAGAGACCATAAAAGAAGGCTGCATATCAACAACCCTGAGCCCAGGGTTGTAGATATTTCAGAATTAAGTGGCTCTTAAGATTAGAATGGAATCATAAACATGCTACATTTCAAGTATCTTAGATTAATTTAAGGGTGTTTAGTCACTTTGCTTGCTCATTAATAGTACATGCATTGGTGGCACTCAATGGTTTAAAAATGCTTTTATGTGCATTATTTAATTTGACCCTCTGAATGGCCTTGAATTTGTTGAGCAAGCATTTCATACCCATTTCATGTTTATGGAGACAGAGGCTTCCACAGGTTGAGAACCTTGCCCAGGAGATCTGGCAGCCACTGTTGAGGGACAAAAAGGGATTTTCCAACAAGATTTTTTTTTACTCCAAAGTTCAGACACTTATACTCTGCTTTGTTCTTAAAAACACACATGATGATTTTTTAAGTAAACATACTCTGAAATTTAGTATAAGAGAAATATAATTCTGACTCTGAAAAATAACTTGTATATAACTTTTTTAGATTATCATTTCTGTCTTTATCTGTATTTGCCACAAGAGGGCTGACTTGTGGCAAATATAGAGAGGACTTTGTGCTTAATTTTGTCCTTGTCAAAAAGAAGACACTCTTGAAGCTTATTTTAATGTTCTCCTTTTGATTTAGAAGTGGCCTGATCTTGATGCTTTATTTCCCTGGCTAAGTCAGTAGTTATTTCATGCAAGATTATTTTTCAGTCATTCCATCAAACTGCTTTACCATAATTTGGTCCTTTTCATTTTTATCTTCTGGTTCCATATTTCAAGCTGAGCAGCTACAAATATTTTTTTGCATAATATTAAAAAATACAATCTTTTTTCTTAATTAGATGTAAATATATGGAAGTAATTTCTTTTCTATCTTTTAGCATTTCTTTGTACAGAGAGGGAAACATCTTGGATTATTTTCTCAGAAAAAGGCTAGAGAGCTATATAGAAAATGGAAACTTTGCCAGTCATTTTGAGTATAAACTACACTATCACTTTACTATTTTACATGGATTTATAATAAAAAGCATTTGTTTGGTTTTTTGTTCACTTTAAGGAGAAGACTTGAAGAAAGCAATTTTGAAGATAGCAAATTTCTCCACAGGAATGAGTTTTGCCTATTTTCATTCAAATAGCTAATTTTAAAATATATATTATATCCCCCTTGTCTATACTCATAAAAGGGTAATATGCTAATTAGACCGGATAGACTGGACATCTTCCGGACGTCCTTCCAGACAAAGCTGCAGTGCCTACGAGGGCCGAGGAGGGCCAGCAGCCATGGCGGCCAACAGTGGCAGCAGCAGCAAGGTGATGGGGGCAGCGCCTTCCCCTGATCGGCCCAGTCGCCTCCCACAGAGGGAGGCCAGACTGTGGCTTAGACCCACTCCCCGCAGGCCTAAGCCATCAGTAGGACATCCTCTGAGGGGTCCCAGACTGTGAGAGGGGGGCGGGCCAGGCTGAGGGACGACCCCCCGCCCCGTCCCGGCACAAATTTTTGTGCACCAGGCCTCTAGTTAGTATATAAATATTTACAGTAGTTCTCCCTCTTCAATGGGGAATCTGTTCCAATGCTCCCAGTGAATGCCTGAAAACCATGATAGTACTGAACCCAATATACTATGTTTTTTCCTATACATACATATCTGTGACAAAGTTTAATATATAAATTAGGCAAATTTATAGAGAGGTTTGTTCTTACCGTAGCTCTTAGCAACTTCAGCATACATTATTTCTCTTTCCTTATTAAGTTGAGAACTTTCACCTTTTCACTTAAGGAAACACTTTACAGCTTCTCTTTACCAGCATTGCTACTCTTGCACTTTGGGACCATTATTAAGTAAAATAAGAGTTACTTGAACACAAGCTATACCATGACAGTTGATCTGATACCTAGGAGGGTGAGTAACTAACAGGTAGGGGATATCTACGGTGTGAATATACTGGCAAAAAGGGATGTTTCTCATCCAGGTGGGACAGAGCAGGATGGCCAGAGAGTTCATCGCACTATTCAGAACAGTGCAAAATTTAAAGCTTGTTTATTTCTTGAAATTTCCAATTAATAGTTTCTGACAGCAGTTGATCATATTTTATTCACATCCAAGTTTTCAAAACAGATCTAATTTTCTGATATCATGATGTCAATAGCACATCAGAACTTCCCAAGCAGAGGGGTTGCCAGAAAGACAAATGTCCAATTATTTGTTCTTGGTCAAAGGCTCAGCAGTTGTCTCAGAGGACCAGCCCATCAAAGGAAATGAAGGCCATGCGATTTCCTCAGTGAGGGCTGCTGCAGGGTAGAACCAACTTCACTTCCCTGAACCAGTTTGCCCACCCTGGCAGCACACGTGACATGGAAAAAGCAGGTGCCTTCATCAGGCAAGTATCGTTGCTAATCCCCAGTTGTCTGAGAGTTATTTGGCACATTCTCAGGGAGCTGACATCCAGACAATAAGTAATCTGGTTTTCAGTAAGGTAATTACCCAGCAAACCTGCATGGCCTGGAGACCTGAGCAGGGCGTCATGACACATTGAACAAGCGGCACACCTGAGTAAGCTTACAGTCACAAAATACCTAATACCTTTAATCACAGGAATATGTCAGAATTATGGCTTTATTTGTATGCAGGCTTAAACCACCCCCTCTGAAGCCACATTGTAGATACTTGCTCACTCTTTTTTTTAAGGGTACTGCAGATCTTGAAAGTGTTTTTACCTATAAGTTTAGTTCAGGAACATACTCACAAGAGTTTGGCCCACATTCACAGCCTCCCAACCAGGGACCACCCTTACCCAAGGATACCCAAGGCTGGCAAATCTTGGACCTCATCACCAAGTACTCCCGTTTGTAGAAATTGGGCTGAAATGTCATACTAATATTCCATCACTGGGCAATTATCCTTTCAGTTGTTTTACATAGAAATAAAACAGAAACATCTAAAAATTATGGTTATTTCTAAGGTTGGTGGGGAATGCCTGTATTTTTTTTTTTCATCAGCAATCACAAACCTCTTGACAGTGGATTCATCAACTTAAAACTGGTAACTAATTTCTAGAGCCATCTTACCAATGAGAAGTTTATTAGACATACATAATGAATTCTAGTGTTATTCTACAGAGTGAGGATTCAATCCAAATGCAGGATAACGATTTTTCTAAAAAGCAATTCTATTTCTCTATTAGAGAAATTTGCTTAATTTCCCCATGCCTCAGTTTCTTCCCATTCACTAATTAACAAAATATTTGTTGAGTCTCCTATATGCCAGACTGTAGTCTAGGCACTGCAGATAAAATACCAAAGAAATGGCCCCAAAAAATCCTGTCTTAGAGAGCTTACATTCAAGTGGGACAGTGGTTCTCAACCTTCCTAAGGCCGAGACCCTTTAATATAGTTCCTCATGTTGTGGTGACCCCCAATTTCATTGTTACAAATTGAACATAATTAAAGCATAGTGATTAATCACAAAATCAATATGTAATTACATATATGTTTTCCGATGGTCTTAGGCAACCCCTGTGAAAGGGTCATTTGACCCCCAAAGGGGCCGCGACCCACAGGTTGAGAACCGCTGAAGTGGAGGAAAGTGTGCAACAAACAAATACATAAGTATAGTATATAGGATGTCAGATAGTGATAAGTTCTAGGAGAATCCCAGTATTGAAAGGCATAAAAAGGACTGCAATGTTCAAGGGGGCTGTGTCAGACCTTTCCTCAGAAGTCCTGAAAAGTGAGAAGTGAGCCATGTGAATATCTGGGGGAGGGCATTTCAGAAAGATGCAGAGGGAAAAGGATACACAAAGGCCCTGAGGCACAAGAATGCCTGGTGCATTCCAAAAATGGCACGGTGGCCAGTGTAGCTGAAGCAGCATGAGGAAAGGGGACACAACAGGAGTCCAGTTCTTGTTAGGCCTTTTAGGTCAAGGATGTGGGTTTTAAGCACTCGCTTTGGAGCTTAGAGTATTTATTCTCAGCCCTGTGGCATGATCTGACTTGCATTTAAAAAGGATTATGCAAACTTCTGTATGAGGATTAGACTACAGAAGAACACAAAAGCAATGACTTACTCATCAAACGACATCAAGCAGCAGCCATTGCAATAATCCATGCACAAGACAACTGTTTGAAACAATACTGCTGAATGTTGTTGGATTTTAGATATATTTTTGAGGTATAATCAGCAGAATTTCAGTGGAGTGAAGGGGGGATGTAAAAGAATTCAAGGATGACTCCAAGGTTTTGGCTTAAGGAACTGGAAGGATGGAGTTGCCTTTTACTGACCTGAGGAATACAGTGTGAGAAGCAGGTTTGCTAGGCAGGGGTGTGGGGTGGGGACACTTGAAATCAGGAGTGCAGATTAGAGCAGGATGAGCATGAGAAAGACGGTCAATGGACCTGGTGAGTAAGTAGTTAAGCATATGAATCTGGAGTTCAGGGTACAGGAAATAGAACTCTGGGAATCATCAGCACAGAGGTGACATTTTAAATCCTGACTGGATGAGGTCATTGAGGGATAAGTGTCTAAATTCAGTGTCTAAATATGACAAGGAGGCAAAAGAAGGAGACTGAGGAAGAGCTGCCAGCAATGTGAGAATACTTTGAGAATTGATGAAAGTGTGTCCAGGAAGAGGGAGTGAACAGCTCTGTCAAGCTCTGCTGAGGTCTCATGAGATGAGGACTTGCAATTGACCACTGGAGTCACAAAATGGAGGTCATAGATGATACTGACAAGAGTCTTTTCTTCTTAAAAGAATCAGAGGAGAGGAATTGAAAAGAGTATAGACAGTTCTTTTGACTTTTGCTTTAAATGGGGATCAAGGGAAAGTACAGTAGCTGAAGAGGGATATAAAAATCAACTTCATTGAGGTGTGATTTATGTATAATAAATTCACTAATTTCAGGTGTAAAGTTCAACGAGTTTTGACAAAGGTATAAACCTGTGTAAGCACTACTACAATCAAATATAGAACATTTCATCACCTGAAAATTTCTTTTGTGCCTTTTTCCATCAATCAACCTCTGCCTCTCAGACCCAGACCACCAATGATCTGCTTTCTGTCACCATAAAGGAAATGTGTTATTTTACAGATTCACATAAGTGGAATCATACAGTATGTACTCTTTTACATCCAGCTCACTTTGCTCAGCATAATGTTTCTGAGAATTACCCATGTTGATGCATGAATCAATACTTACTTCTTTTCTATTACTAAGTAATATTCCATTTTACGGATATACCACATTTTGTTATTTTTTCACCTATTGATGGACATCTAAGTTGTTTCCACTTTGAGTGTTTATGAATAATGCTGCTATAAACATTTATAGCTAGGTCTCTTGTAGATATTTGTTTTCATTCAACAGGTAAGGATCAATAAAATTGTGGAGTTACCATTTCAATTATAATGAGATTTTGAGTTTATGATCAAGTCTTAGTGCTGGGATGATATAGCCCCTTGTAAAATAAATAAGCATCCTTCACCTATAGATATTTATCCAGTATTGCACTCTAGCAACCCAGGAGGATATGGATATTGTCCTTGCCTTGAGTAGCACATTATCTAGTGAATTAAATAAATGTATTAAAAAATTGAATGAGGATGTGTTCCTTAACAGAATTGCCAGGAAACTCAAGGGACTCATGTCCAGAGAAACACACCTGGCCAAAATTATAACTTGGCTCAAAAAAATGTTTATAGGTAATGATATAATCAGTCATGTTAAAGAACAAATAGATCAATGTTAAAGAAAAGTCAGCTCATACCAGGTAGCTCAGTTGGTTAGAGTATCATCCCAATATACCAAGTTTGCAGATTTGCTCCATAGTTAGGGCACATGCAAGAATGAATCAATGAATGCATAAATAAATAAATGGAACAGCAAATCTGTGTGTGTGTGTGTGTGTGTGTCCCTTCCTCTCTCTCTCTCTAAAAATCAATAAAATAAAAAGCAAAAAATAAATTTAAGTCAGATATGCTTATGATGCTTTCCTAACCCTGAAGCTATCATCATCTTCATTGCTAACGTCACCCTCCATGCTCACCTTGGGTGCATTAGCAACAGACAGCCTTGACTTTGGTGACCAGCCACTACTGTGTGATTGGAAAAGCTTAGCCTGTGTTGTTTTTCATTCTGCCTGGTTCACCTTTTGCATGGTCTGTGATAATTTTCCTAACTTTCTATGCCATCACCCCTTCTTTTTAAAAATGTAAATAACAACATCTGAGTGGGATTAATGCAGTGTTATAGTATGTGCTGTATTTCCTGACTGCAAAGTAAAGTATGCAAAATATTAGCATGAGAACATGAGTTTTTCTGTGTTCCCAAAAACTTTGACTATCAAAAATGCACGTGTTAAATCCTACTTTTTCTAGCTTGCTAAGAATGGGTGGACCAGAGTATGTCGACATCAAAGAACTGGTCTGGCACCTGCAGCTGGGTATTGTTAGGTGTTGGCCTGATGCTCACAGCTGGGCCATTGTGTCTCCTGGTGGACATAAAGGACCTCATGGGACAATACCTCAGAAACAATCACTCTGAGGCCATGATAATGTGAGACAAAACAAGAGTACTTCATAATCTTATCTAAGGGCAAACAAAAATGTGATCAATATGCAATCTACAAAAATCAAACATTCCAGTCACTCTTGGCTAATCTGATTGACTGCAGTTTTTTTACCGGTTACAGTTTTATCCTTGCTCTAGACCAGCCATGGGCAAACTACGGCCTGCGGGCCGGATCCAGCCCGTTCGGCTGTTCTATTCGGCCCGCAGAGCCGAAAGAGCGGAGGGTTCTCTTGCTCTCCCCTCCGCTCCTTCACCAGCAGCAATGTTAACATGTATTAGTTCACACAAACACTCCATCCATGCTTTTGTTCCAGCCCTCCGGTCCAGTTTAAGAACCCATTGTGGCCCTCGAGTCAAAAAGTTTGCCTACCCCTGTTCTAGACTCTCCTCCCTATAGATACAGCTGTGTTATTGAGATGTCTAATCAAAGAATTGTCCCTGATTTCTGAGAGAAGCAATTCTAGAGCAAACCCCTGCTTCCTTAGATCTTCCCCCAAAGTCACCCAATCAAAATCCAGATCCTATAATAACTCATTAGTAATACCTTCTCACCAAGACAACACACAGATCCCCAGAGTATGTGCTCTCCCTCCTTGCAAAGAATCATCAACTGAGCTTGTTTAACTACAGATGTGTCCCTGATGTCTTTGGTAGGGGGACGTTGATAAAACATTTATCTCGGAATTTTCAGTTCAGGAAAAGGGAAATTTCCAGAATTATTAACACTTGACAAAATTACTCTTTTTAAAAACCTTCCCAAGACAAGGGAGTGATTCTCTACCAGCATAATGTAATGCCCAGTAAGGGGTGGGGTGGAGGTGGCCATATTGGGACTGAGGATATCAATCAGAGTTATCCCTTAATTCCTCCCACAGGATCCCTGCCTTCCCAGTCCTGGCCAGTTACAAACATGGCCCTGCCCAGGCTCTGAGTCAATCAGTCCTGACCAGGGAAGGGATTAACACTAATGTGTAGAGTCTGGAATTCATCTTGCTGCTGCAGTCCTGGTGTCTGATGAGCCCTGAGACCAGGCTGCAGCCCTATTCTCTCACCAGACTTCATCCTCAATTTCCTGCTTAGTATCCCAGTCCACTGCTGGGTCTGGAACTTTGCCTAGAACCATCAAAGCCCATTGAGCAGGAATTCAACACCTTGAGGCATCCTTGCCCTTGTCTCTCCCCTGGAGGTTGTACCTCATTTCCTCTGTTCCCAGTTGTTGGGAGGAGCCCCATTCTAAATGTGCTTATGCTCAGAACCCATGACATGGATTGACCTTTCTGAGACTGCAAATCACATCCTTGGCCCTGGAACAGGCCCTTCAGCTGAGAAAGTTCCCTAGGCCTGGTCCCATCTGGTCCTAGGTTTCTCCAGCACTTCCTCTTGGCCAGTGCCAGAAACCCTGAGAGTTGAGCCCACCCAAGTTATAACAGCCCCAGCTCACCAGACACAGTTTATACACATGCAACTGGACACCTTCCTTGGCCATCACCCAACAGAGAAAGTTGCTACAAAACCCAGCCTGCTGAGTCTTCAGGACTTCCAAACACAAGTTCACATTGAGGAAAGCAACAGGAAACTGGAGGTGTTGCCCCCTACATCAAGGAGCACATAGCAAAAAGGAGAGTCCTTATTCTGTGTGCCTAAATTATTTTCTGGGAACAAATAAATGCAAACTTCAAAAATCCTGTGACAAACACACATACAAACTTGATCAATACTTACTAGTATTAAGTACTTACTTAATAAGTACAAACACACATACAAACTTGATCAATACTTACTAGTATTAAGTACTTACTAGATGTCTAAAGACCTCATAGTGAATACTCAATAAATATTTGTTCATAAATGTTCATTCAACTAATGAATAGGAGTGACAGATCGAAAAAATGAGGCCAGTTTCTATTGCTGCTTCTCAGGATCACTCAGCTAGAGAAGACAGAGCTGAAACAGAACCAAACTCTCTTAGTGCCAGTCCTTATTAAATAGATATTGTTCAATTCACAATAGTACAAACTTTGAAACCCATTGATTACTTGTCTTTTATTTCTAAAATTATTGAAGCTTTACTGGTATTTTTATTTTTTATTGAATTTATTGGGGTGACAAAGTTTTACTCGTTTTTAGAAGCTAACTTTGGATACTCAAGCACTTACTTGGTCAAGAAACATAACATATGTACTTGAAGTTTGTAACAAAATGAAGACAAAAACCATCCACTACCAGAATTTATAAAGATTTTATCATGAAAAAGCCCATGTAGATATTAAATAACATTATAAAAACTTGTAGCTTTTTCATGCCTTTGAATCACAGAGTATAAAAGAGCTATGGAGACAGGGAATGAGCCTCAGCTAGAAGGGGTGCAAAGGGGCACAGAGAAAAGATGAAAAGCCAAAGAAACACCTTTGCACATTTCTTGAAATTAAGCTTATCCCTCCCACCTCATTTCAGTAAAGGAGGTTTAAAAGGAAAAGTACAGGTTACACCACTGTGTTTCCTGAAATCTCCCAGGGTTGCTGAAAAGAACAGGACTCCATTAAAATGCAAACAGCAGCTGTGTTGGGCCTAACACTCATTTACACTTTAATTAAAAAGGAATCCCTTTAATCAGATGATTTTATTGCCTTGCTACTCAAAGTGTGGTCCACAGAGGACCAGCAGCATAGGCATGACCTGGAAGTATGTGACAGAAGCTCAGATTCATGTGCAAGACCCTTGGAACTATGTCAAAGGCAGAATTGTGCAATTATCTAGAGAATGAGGGTCAAAAGATGCTATTCTGAATACTGTGAAAAACCACTTGTTTTTGCTTAATCCACTGAAATCAAATTACCTAAGCAGTAATTTTTTCAACATAATTACCTATGTTTAAGACTTGAATAAAAACAAGAAGAATATTTCATTCTCCTTTTCTTTTCTTCTTTTTTTTAAAAAACTTAACTGTCTGCTTGGAAGCCCAACTGAATAAGCCTCTGAAAGTTTTAATCAGATTTTCTGAGCTAGAATCTAAACTACCAGTACAAGTGTTTACTGAAGTAACATATTTGGCCAGTAGGGGGCACTGAAAGGCAGCAGAACAGGAATAGGCAGCCTGCAGCTGGCTCCTCCCTGGCAAATTTTAAGCAAATCGAGTTGCAATTAGAGAACAAGAGATCAAGCATTGAGCCTGATAGGGCAGTAGCAGACCCTAATTGAGGAGGGAGCTGCTGAGAAGGATCAGAAATCAGCAAGGATTCCAGGACAGGGAAATTCTGGGAAGCAGTTAAAAAGGAGGCCAGGCCAGAAACCTGCTCTGATTGCAGAAGGTAAGAGTAGTTCTTGAAGCCCCAGTGCAGCCTCCAGGCTTGGCCTCATGGAGCTTCTAACACAGAGTTAGAATTCGTTTCAATGGAAATAATAGCTCAGCATGAGCTACTAACTCCCTCTTCTTTCTTACAGAAGAAGCCCCTTCTTTCTCCTAGAGGAATGCAATGAAGGTTGAGGTCCTCACATGCTCATTACTACACAATAAGAAGAGCTAATGGGATTTTGGAAGAGGGTGTGTGTGTGTTGGGAAAAGGAAATCACTCCTCAACCAAGGAGAAAGCTTGACAGCATGATGTCCATAATGTGTTCCTTACCACCAGACCCTCCTTTGTAGGGCTTTAAGTTGAGGAGTAAATCTAGACCCAACCTGATGAAAAAGTTTCAGGGCACTAAATTTGTACAGATAACTTGAGGCCAAGTATTTACATTTAGATTCTGGTTTTTCAAATATTGATGTGTTTTTTGTGGGTGTTTTATTTATTTTTAGAGAAAGAGGGATGTTGGTTTGTTGTTCTACCCATCTATGCACTCATTGTTTGATTCTTGTATGTGCCCTGACAGAGGATTGAACTGGCAACCTTAGCATATTGGAACCCAGCCAGGGCCTCTCCAAATATTGTTTTAAAATAAACTCTCCTAAAAAGGGATACATGGTGATGAATAAAGACTTGACTTAGGGTGGTGAACACACAATACAATATACAGATGATGAAGGATAGAATTGTATACCTGAAACCTATATAATTTTATTAACTGATGTCACTCTAATGGATTTTTAAAAATAAATAAATAAAAATCAATTCCCCTTCCACTTAAAATTCCCATCAATAACAGTCTATGCTTACTGTGCCAAACTTTCTCAATTTTAAAGATCTAGCCCTGCTGTACCATTAAGATACCCACACTTATCAGACAATTGTGAGGTCATGGGAAAACCTGTCCCCCACAAACATGTTCTCTCTTCTAGAAATAGCTAACACCTCATGAGCAGTATTTGCATATTTCCCCTTTATAGAAAAAAAACTGAAATGTGAAGACATATTTTTGGAGGGGTGCTTATTAACATCTCCTAAATTCCTAATTAACAAAGAAAAAACTACTCATATTTAGTTGTTATTCCTATGTCCTCCTTTAAATTTATCATTTCTAGCCTTTCTAATGTTTTCTCTTTCTCGTGCTTTTTTATCAAGATGTCAGTCTTTGTACTGAAAACATCAATAGTATCTTAATCCAAATTTGTCACACATTTTATAAATTGCCTAGTTAATGAGTGTTTATTAGACTCATAAACAGTAATGATCACAATAGGTACAATTTCATGACTGCTTGCTTTGTGCCTGACACCCTATTAGCTGCACTACATGGTCATGGTCTAGTGCTGAAACTTCATCCACCACCCTGAGTGGCAGATGCTATCTAAATTAGAGATAAAGAGAAGATTCAACAACAAAGGTAAGTAGAGCTATTTCCCTCATTAGAGCCACTGCTTCCTCCTGAGTAATAATAGATAATACTAAATCCGCCCCAGAGTTATTGTGTGCCAACTGTGGACCAGCCTTCTTTCTAGATCAGGGGTCCTCAAACTACGGCCCGTGGGCCACATGCAAATACAAATATTGTATTGGTTCCCGTTTTGTTTATACTTCAAAATAAGATGTGTGCAGTGTGCATAGCAATTTGTTCATAGTTTTTTTTTAAACTATAGTCCGGCCCTCCAACGGTCTGAGGGACAGTGACCTGGCCCCCTGTTTAAAAAGTTTGAGGACCCCTGTTCTAGATGTTCATAAACATTCGCTTATCCCACAAGGGCCTTGTGACATAACTAATTTTTACCAGGATGTTGAGCACACCGAAACTCAGCCACACAGCTAGCAAGTGGCAAAGCTGAAAATCTAACACAGATCTCTTGATGCCAATTTCAATGCTTCTCCATTGAAATCAATTTGCAAATAACAAACAGAAGGTCCTGTGGCAGGAGAGCGGTCTCTGTGTTGCTATGTTGATGTACAAAGGAATCTTCACCTTCAAAAGCCTGGCTTTTCCAAGAAAATGAAGGTGTTGTGGAGTTATCACAGGTGTACAATCAGCAGAAGCTCGTTTCCCATCCTCTGCTGGGCCTCAGTAGCTCTTTGAACTTATCCTTTGACTCTGTGTCTCCATCAGCCAAATAGGCAGGTTTACCTGTCCCGCGTCCTCACCTTCAGATACTAACCTCCAGCAGTTTTCACTAATAGGACTTTATGTTCTTTACTCTTCTTATCCAAACTGTCTAAAACATAGCATGCACTGAAGGTATCTGTGTAGGGAAAAAGCCAGGATCCCTACGTTTGTTGCAGAGATTGGATGAGTTCATATGTGTGAAAGCACTCAGCTTACTTCCTTTCCCTCTGGTGTGGGATTAACCCTTAAATTAGGTTATCCTGGCCTTGTAAACTAGTTCTCTTTACAAATGTGGACATGGATTCTCCTTCAACTTCTAAAGTCTTACCTTTTACGTAAATTTTGAGAACTCGCAAAGCTTTTGGATTTTGAAGATTAGGTGATTGACAAATAATTCCCCAAATATTTTGTTTTCTAATCACTTTTTCTATATGACTGAATCAGGGACTTAACTGATTTACAGAAGGTTTTTAAAATGGGGTTATTAATGCCCTCTTAAGGTTATTTTAAGTATTAGTTAAGTCTATGAAATACATAGGTTCATTTCCTATTTGAAATATTTACTTCCTAATTAAATATTTGTCAAAGCATGTTTATTAGTGAAAACTGCTGGTAGTTTAGATTGTAATTTCAGTCATTTATCTTACTTGGGACTTGGACTAGAGGTTTCCAAGGTTTGATCCCCAGTTAGGGCACATACCCAGGTTGCGGGTTTGATCCCTAGTCAGGGCACAGACGGGAGGCAGCCAATGGATGTTCCTCTCACATTGATGTCTCTCTCCCTCCCCCCAACCTTTCCTCTCTCTCTAAAATCAATAAAAAGTAAATAAATAAATCTCACACTTCTACAGTGAGGCAGGTGTCACAGATGGGTACACTGAGAGCACAGAGCAGTTAAGTAAAAGACTCGACCAGAGAGGGATTTGAAGCCAAGTAATTAAATCAGGAGGCTGAGGTCTTAACTACCTAACTATTATGCATTGCAATTTCATGATTTAGTCATTTCTTTAGATCAGGGTTCTTTCCATTTGGGCACGTGAACCCCTTTGGCATTCTACAGTCTAATGAAGACTACAGACTCCCTCTTAGAGTAATGTCTGTCAATGTCTTTAATAAAATACCTAAAATTATAAAGAGAATAAATTCTATTGAAAACAGTTATTTAAACATTTTTAAAATTAAATTTCTGACATGGTAATATATTTGCTTCTTTGTTACCCAGTAAATAACAGTATCTGGTATCAGGTCTAATAACTACTATCCTTTATAAGTAGCTAAGAACATGTACAAATGATACAAAAATATCTGATTTTTTTTGGTATCAAAATCCCAGGAATTGCTAACACTATGGTGGTCTGTAGCCTGCATTCTTAATTGAGGGAAATGCTAGATTTCAAATTTAGGGCACTGAAAATAAAGATGTAACTTTTTCCCGTCTAATTTCCTAGACTCTTTGATTCTTTTTTGCTCCTCTTGAAAAGAGCCTCAGGACAGTAGTCTCACTTTAGAATCTGCTTGTTGTTTACAGGTGACAAAACTCTCATTAACACGATATTTTTATATAGATGCAGCTCTTTATCCTTAAATATAATTTGGTAGTTTTGACTCCGACATTGCTGAAACATACAAAGTTGATATGTTTAAAATACATTGAAGGGTTTATTTGCTATACTGTACGTAACTTCTAGGGGTTTAACTATTTTCTGTTTAGTGTTCATCAACAATATTTAAAACTGCTGCCATATCACTTGATGTTCATTAGTCAGTGAGAAAATGGATATATAAATTCAAACCAACCTTCCTTCTCTAGGAAGGAAGAGCTTGGCCTAGGAATCTAGAGCTTGGCCTGATTGTACCTTTCTCAGGCACTAGAGTTGCAAAAGGTAGTTCCCAGGTTTGCTAAAATTCTCTGTCTTTATCCTGTACAACCTCTAGATGGCACTGATTGTTTGACAGTCTTTCCACCCAAAGTTCCTCCCCCCAAAAAACAATTTTGAAATGAGAAAGATTATCTGGCAACTTTATCCACTAAGAGTTGACATCTCTTTCTGAAATGAATTACAGCCCTTTTCATTTCATTTGTATTTTATCTTTTCAAGACCATTACGTCATCTTGCTCTTCCTTTGATTCTCCAGAGGCTTTTTCAAGTCCATTAGAACTTCAGCAATTCAAGATGGTTCGCATCCATTAGAACTACCTTCTCTAAAACAGTCAGTGCTTTTCCTGCAGGAGCACAAGCCGTGGGAAGCCTTGCTTTCTATCTGCATTGCTGGCCACGGGGGCATGTTGAGAGCAGTAAAACAATTCTGTGAACGGCCTTCCTGTCACAGGGGCTGAGATTCTTGTCCTGCAGTGCTTCAGAGAAATCACAGTCTGGGGCCAGTGCATCAGTTGTGGGTCATAAACAGGACAAGAGCTGCACTCCATAAAAGATTGCACCAATACGCTCCTCAGTGATATGGGATTTGTGAGAAGTATGTTTAAAGGAGTCATAAAATGTAACTGTGGTTTAAAACTGTCTCCTGAAATAAGCACATATATTATATTAGCAACTGAAGCAACCAACCAGCAAGAAGCACAATCAAAATCCATCCCTAGCAGTGCCGAGTCCTGAGTGCTATTAACTTTTCATGACTCCGCATATTTCATGTAAAAATTACGTAACATAGACCAGTGAGTGCCAGCTAGTGTACTTAACACTTGGATCAAGAGGGAGGAACCTGGCTGGTTATCTCTCAGCCTCTGATAGGAATCACCATTGGAGCCCTACCTACATCTGAGTGTATGGAATCAGATTGTTCATTCTAAACATTGATAACTCCATTTACCATCCAAAGCCAAAGTTGTGTTTAGCTCCCGCAATCTAAAATTTCATCCCAGACTATATCAACCTACAAAATGTTTATTATACCTCCTAAAGTTAAGATTGTCATGAATACTAAACTGTGGATTTTCTTTTCCAACAAAGAAAAAACCAAAAGGAAAGAGGACATAAGCTCTTAAAGTTTAGAAGGCCATTTTTATTGTCTGGTACCATACTACTGCTTTGGGGCAAATACTTAGGGGCATAAGGTGGAGAAGGATAGTTTGGGAAAGGGCCGGCATTAGTCAAAAGTCAAAGCTGCTTGACGGAATGAAATAAAACTAGATCACAATAGGACTCTGTCTCTCTCCGGGTTTTCTGTGGCCATGTTTGTCTGTTTACTAGAGAAGAACTATTTTCCCATGGCATTGGAAAAGTAATTGCCTGCCATATCTGATATTCCCAGGCAGGGGGCCAGTCCCAGAGCACCAATTTTGTGTAGTTCACCACTGGTTGCAGGTGGTGACCCCAGGATTCTCCAGTGTTACCCTATGGCTACCAGAGAGACCTTTCCCTCCTGGGCAGGGAGAACAGGAGGGGACCAATCTCACAATGCATTTGGTACTTTAGTCACAGTGGTTCTTTGAAACATTTCAAGGGCAGTTTCGCCTGTAATGACAAGAAAGTAAGGAGCCACCTCAGTCCCTGGAAATGGAATGTTAGGGAGAAAATTATGCCTTCCAGTTCTAATATATTTGTCTTCCTAAATGCTTCTAATTTGTATTGTTTTTCCCCCAAAAAAATTGTTACCTTTAGGTCTGGATATGGGAGAACCATTTTCAAAGGTTCATTTAGTTAAGTGCTTTTTTAAGCATTTGTTTTGACTTAAGTTGGCCACACTCTCTTTCTCAGCTTGCCCTACAAATTACCATGGAGTTCTTACCTTTGGCCCAAAGAAAAAGAGGTGGCAAGTAGTAAAGCAAGTAATAATAATGGTAATAGAATTGTAGGCCAGAAGTCTGAATCGTGAAAGAATTTACTTATGTTCCAACAAAAGGGGTAGGATATGATAATAGAGATTCCGTGTATATGTGTGTGTGTATATGGTGTGTGTGTGTATTTTATATATGCCACATAAGAATTATTTTATAATTCAAGAATTTTGTTTCTTTGGAAAATCAACTTTATTAGAGGTAGACTTACCTTTGCCAACATTTTTGGCCATGCCCTCTAGTCTTTCTTTTCTCTGTTTTTTTGTTTTGTTTTGTTTTGTTTCTTTATCTGATCTCCCTCCATTATCAGACTACAGATCAATCAGTGTAACTCTTGATTTTCCACAGCCTGTAACTTTGTGCTGTACAAATAACATAATGATCTCCTTGCAGTCTGTTCAGCCAGACAACTGGGTCTGCCAGTTCCCTTGGCATGGGCCAGGTGGGGAGCATGGAATACATTTCAGGAAAAACAGATCGATTTGTTCAGGTGTGAGCAGTGGTTTCTTAACTGCCAAACATTCCAGTTCAACAAGATGTTCCAGGAAAGTATAATTTTGGAACTAGTCTGTTCAGCTCTAGGTAGGAGAGGCCACTTAATTAGTCTCAGGTGCTCAGAGCAGAAACAGCAGAGCAGGGTCTTAGCCTTGCAGCATCCAAGGCTGGTGGGCGGACCCAGAGCCCTCCTACAGGTAAGGTAGGGAAAGTAAGGGAAGGAACTGGGCCAGGTCTCCTTCACAGCAGAAGGCACTGGCAAGTGCCCAGGCCAAGTCTTGGGCAGAGAGTGAAGGAGGCATCATAAGACCGAACCCCAGAACTCGATTCGTCTCAGATTCCCTAAGATCTAATCAGACTCGCTCTTGCTGTTTTGCTGTCAGCATTCCTACCTTTCTCCTGCCATTTCTCATTACTTTATCTCCCAGCTGAAAAGGTTCATTGTTTAATAATCTGCAGCATTTCTGCTAATGAATCCAGTCCAAACGTTTGAACCCTAAGACAAGTATGTCCTGAATCTGCTTTCTTCCCCATTTCTCCTCATGTAAAGCAGAAGGTTATGGGAGAGAGACACTAAGGAAATATGGATACTTAGTGGTTTTCCAAAAACTTAAACTCCAAAATATTTCACTGATCTGCATGCTATTAAAAATCAACTCCCTCCCAGCTGTGTAATGGAGAGCTTCCTATTCTTACAAAAGGACCAAGGACTCTGATGGAGGCAGAAGAAGGTAATTCAGTGCTTTGACCTGAAAGACCAAACATTTTCCCGTCAATCTCAGGAGGAAGCCCAGTCTATGTAAGTGCTGCTTTTTAAGTTGGCCTATTCCATGATGGCAAATGGGAGAAAGCACCTGCATTTATAAGTTAAGACAACTTCACACAGAGCTCATGAGAAAACATAGTTTGGGAAGGGATGAACCTCAGACTGTCAAAGAATTTAAAATCCATGGTTCATGGCCAGGATTTCTCACAGAGCTAAATCATAAACAAGGTTTCCCAGGGAACGAGCTCAATCCAAATACTAAATATCTCACTAACGACAATCAGTCCGTCTGAGCTGATGTCTACATGCACAAACGAGTTTGGCTCTTTGATGCGTATGAAAATCATTTTAGTTCTGAGAACAGATTAAATTCACAAGGGCCTTTCCCACCCCGACATATTGCCAAACTGGCCCAACTGATTTTTTCCCCCACTCTCTGGGTGTACGATAAATAATCATGTGTATAGTCAAAGCACAAAGGGAAAAGCAATGATGCCTGAAGAATTTGGAGACGGTTAAGGACGAGCCAGAAGCTGTTGCTATGAGAATACCCTATAGTGAGAACCAGTGAGGAAATGTGATCCGTGTCCTTTGCCATGACATAGCAATTGGACTATCCTTTTTATTCTCCTCATTTTTCAAACTGATGCATAGTGTTCCTCATTTACTCACAGAAGCATCTTACAGAATAAAGCCACACACTGAACCCCAGGCATGACAGGAGCTGTATGGTGCTAGATTTTATTTTTGCTACTATTTTCATATCAAGATTTTTTTTAACATAGTTTAGGTTTATGAACCATCCTTCATTCAATGTGCAACTCCAAATAAGAAGGAGCACACTTAGTCTGCTAAAAAATGAAAAAAAAAAAGTGAAATAGCCAATTTTTTCTAATATTAAGGAACTTCAAATTAGATTTTAAGGGAAGGTACACATTTTCACCAATTCAAAAAAATAATAAAATTCAGTTCTAACAGGAGAGCAGTGAAACTTATATTTCCACACATTATTGTGGGCCCTGGAATTAGCTTCAGTCATTTGGGAAAGCTATTTGGAAATATATATATTTCAAAAGTTCCTAACAAAATCACCTAAATATAAAAGAGACTTTAAAAGCAAGATGTCCAACAAAAACCAACTCACTATAACAGAAAAATGAGACAATTCTAATATTGTCTAATATTATGATTGAGCAAATCACAATACAAACTTAGAATTTGGATTATTTTGTGCTTATTTTCCAAGAAGCAACGGAGAAAAATGATTATAATATGTGAATCTCCAAAGCAGAATACAATTTAAAGAATACATAATGGGAAGAACCAAGATGGTGGTGTAGGCAAACGCCTGTACACACCGCCTCCCACAACCACATCAAAATTAGAACTGCAGCCGAAACCGGTTTGGCTCAGTGGATAGAGCGTCGGCCTGCGGACTGAAAGGTCCCGGGTTCGATTCCGGTCGAGGGCATGTACCTGGGTTGCGGGCATATCTCCAGTGGGAGATGTGCAGGAGGCAGCTGATCAATGTTTCTCTCTCATCGATGTTTCTAACTCTCTATCTCTCTCCCTTCCTCTCTGTAAAAAATCAATAAAATATATTAAAAAAAAAATTAGAACTGCAATATAGAACAACCATCATCCAGAACTGCCCGAAAGCTGGCTGAATAGAAGTCCAACAACTAGAAAAGTAAAGAAGAAAGCACACTGAGACTAGGAGGAGGTGCGAAAGCACAGAACGGGCTGGTCGGGCACCCACGTGGGCCCCTTTTTTAATCCGGAGGGAGACTGTCTCTGCGGAAACTGCCTAGGGTAGCAAGAGGACCCAGCCCCCACACCAGACACCCAGCCCAGGATCCCAGAGCTGGGAAAAGAAGTCCCTACGGGCAGTAAGAACTACAGGCTGTAAAAACCAGTGTGGATTGGGACTCAGTGAAACTGAGGCTGCTGGAGACCCAGCTGTTCCTCTTAAAAGGCCGGTACCATGAACTGAACTTACAAGGTTATGTTTCCTCTGAGCTCCAGTGCTGGGCAAGGCTCTGGGGGACACAGACACATACGAGGAAAAACTGGACTGTCTGGCATCGCAGGAACTCAGGAGTGGCTTTCTCTCAGACCAAGTTGCTTGCAGTGGTCATTGTTCCTACGTTGGTACCTCCCCAGTCTGAGGGCTGACTAGCAGCCATTTCTGTTTGCTCTACCCTGGAGATTCCCTGAGATCCTGCCCCATCAAATATACAACCCCACTAAAGCTGCCTGCAGCAGCTTTTGCCTCAGAAATTTCAAACAAGCTGCAGCTGGGTCAGGAGCCCCAAACCTATCAATAAAAGGCCCAAGACCTAGCACAAGCACCAGCCTGCCTTGCTTCATAGCTGGGCTTTATCTGGGCACTTCCAAACCTGAAACAAAGAAGAAGAATCTGTAGATTTCTCTGTAGCTCCTGCTGGGTATCCCAGGCAGTGGCTGACTTTGTACCTCCCTGGTACAAAGAGCCAGTGTACAGCCTGTAGTTCTTACTACAGGCCTGGTACTAAGAGCCAGTGTACCCAGTGGTCAATGTCAGACCATAACAGATTACAATTCTACACATACATAAGCGACACACTCAAGGGGCAGACTTGGTGAGCACCAAAGCCCCACTGAAGCAAGTCCTGCTCCATAAGGATATCTCCCTACACAGCAGTTCTCCCACTTTAGTCATAGCTGGTCCTCATAGCCAATTGGCCTGGGGGTCATTTCCTCCCAGTGACACCAACAGCAATCAAGTCTCAACTACAATAAGACTGTGCTCATAGCCCACACAGAGTGCACCTACAGTGTCTACCTCAGGTGATTGGGGAGGTTGAGCCACTGGGCCCTATAGGATATTTACTACACAAGGCCACTCTATCAACTCAAGGAGACTTAGCAGCTCTACCAATACATAGAAACAAACACAGGGAAGCAGCCAAAATTCAGAGACAAAGAAACATGTCACAAATGAAAGAAATGGAAGAAAGCAAATGACTATATATAGAGTCCAAAACTCAGTTATAAGGTTACTCAAAAATCTTCTAGAAATCTCCAAGGGACTTAGTGAGACTTTCAAAGATCTTAGTGACAATGCCAAACACATGGAAAAGGACCAGTCAGAAATTAAGTATACACTGACTGAAATAAAGAATAATATACAGGGATTCAACAGTAGACTAGAGGATCCTGAGAATCAAATCAATGATTTGAAATAAAAGGGAAGCAAAAAACAACCAACCAGAAGAACAAAAAGAAAAAAGAATACAAAAATATGAATATAGTGTAAAGAGTCTCTGGAACAACTTCAAGCATACCAACATCCAAATTATGGGGGTGCCAGAAGAAGAGAGAGAGCAAACTATTGAAAATCTATTTGAAGAAATAATGACAGAAAACTTCCCCTACCTGCTGAAAGAAATAGGCTTACAAGTCCAGGAAGCACAGAGAACCCCAAACAAGAGGAACCCAAAGAGGACCACACCAAGACACATAATAATTAAAATGCCAAGGGCTAAAGATAAAGAGAGAATCTTAAAAGCAGCAAGAGAAAAACAGTTAGTTACCAACAAGGGAGTGCCCATATGACAGTCAACTGATTTCTCAACAGAAACTATGCAGGCCAGAAGGGAGTGGCAAAAAATTTTCAAAGTGATGAATAGTAAGGACATACAACCAAGATTACTCTACCCAGCAAAGCTATCATTTAGAATTGAAGGTCAGATAAGGAGTTTCACAGACAAGAAAAAGCTAAAGGAGTTCATCACCACCAAACTAGTATTATATGAAAGTAGGGGCCCAGTGCACAAATTCATGCACCTTGAAAGGACCTGTGGGCCTTGAGGCTGCAGTAGGCACAGGGGTGGGTCTCGGCCCATCCTCTGCACCCCCACCCAGCCCCTCCTGCCGCGGCCTCAATCCCCTGTCTGCTGGCAGCCCAGCTCCTGCCGCTGCCGCTCCCACATGCTGACAGCGCCTGCTTTGTTCGCATCACTGAAGGTGCAGAGTGATTGAGGCCAGCACCAGCAGCGAGTGTGAGCGGGGCCGATGCCGTCAGCAGTGCGAGTGGCAGCTGCTGCCCCGATCACCCCTCAGAAGCCCCGATCGCCCCTGAGGAGCAGGGGGATGTGGAGAAGCCCTTGGGGGCAATTAGGGCCAGCAGCCACCGCTCGCACCTGCTAATGGCATCGAGCAAGCAGGACCAGCGCCGGCACCAGCAGTGGGTGTGAGCAGGGCTGGCACCGGCAGCAGGTGCAAGCGTAAGGAGGGACCATGGTGCACGGAGAAAAGCATTTTCAGTAACCACCAGAGGCTCACCGCGATGACAGCAACTGGTGCCCCACCTTGGTCTGGTGCTCCTGCTCACCTGCTCCACCATCCCGCCGTGGCCGACGCCTGCCATGTTCCACGCACGCCCCCTGTTGGTCAGTGCACATCATAGTGACCAGTTGTTCGGTTGCTCTGCCATTCGGTCTATTTGCATATTAGCCTTTTATTATATAGGATGCTGAAGGGTATTCTTTAAAAAGAGGAAGAAGAAGAAAAAGAAAAAGATCAAAAATATCAACAACAAAATGGCAACATATACATAACTATCAACAATTGAATTTAAAAATCAAACAAATAAAAAATCTAATGAACCGAATAAATGGGTGAATAAAATAGAATCAGAGGCATGCCCTGACTGGTTTGGCTCAGTGGATAGAGCATCGGCCTGTGAACTGAAAGGTTCCAGGTTCGATTCTGATCAAGGGCATGTACCTTGGTTGTGGGCACATCCCCAGTGGGAGGTGTGCAGGAGGCAGCTGATTGTTGTTTCTCTCTCATCAGTGTTTCTAACTCTCTGTCCCTCTCCCTTCCTCTCTGTGAAAAGTCAATAAAGTATATTTTTTTAAAAAAATAGAATCAGAGGCATGGAAATGGAAAAAACTGACAATTCTCAGAGGGATGGGGAGTGGTGGGCCAGGAAGAGATTAAACAAAGATCTCATATGCATATATGCATTACCTATGGACACAGACAATAGGGTGGCAAAGGCCTGGGGTAGGGCAGGAACTGGGTGGAAGTGAGGAGAATGGGGAGAAAAAGAGGGACATTTTTAATAATCTCAAGAATAAATATTTTTAAAAAAATGTATAATGATATGTATGATATTACCTTAACCCTATGAAAAGATTAATACAATTAAAGGCAAAATGAAATATGAAAAAAAATACTTGCTCTGTTGAAAGAGTGGGATACTTTGCCTTTTTAAAATTTTTTTAAATGTTTTGGGTGACATTGGTTAACAAAATTATATAGGTTTCAAGTGTACAATTCTATAATACATCATCTGTATATTGCATTGTGTGTTCACCACCCAAACTTACACATAAATGAACTCAAAATGGATCAAAGACCTAAATATAATACATGAAACAATAAAATACATACAAGAGAATATATGTACCAGATTTATGGGCTTTGGTCATAGAGAGGATTTTATGAATTTGACCCCAAAGGTAAGGGAAGTAAAAGCAAAAATAAATGACTGGAACTACAGCAAACTGAAAAACTTCTGCATAGTATAAGAAACCACCAGCAAAACAAAAACATTGCCTTCTTAAAACAAGTTGAACTCTCAAATCAAAGAAAGAAGGAACAAAGGAGATACTGAAACTCAGAAATAGAAGTCACTGCCTTATCAGAAAAAAATGCCAAAATCAAAAACAATCTATCACCATTAGGGCCCAGCTGCAAAAACACAAATCTAACCTCAAGACTGTAGGTTTATTCGGGTAAAGTCACTGACAGATTCACACAGAAGCACCAGGCACTGGTTTTAGTTACTCAACTTGAAAACCATCTCCAGGTTGAAGGGAAACAAGGAAGAGGAAGCTCAGGCTTCTGAAGAAAAGACTCAAAAAGTTAAATATGTTTCGTCTGGGGAAGAAAGATTGAGAGGTGATCTCATTTCAGTGTTTGGATACCTGCAGCAGATATTCCAGACCCAAGGACGTGACTTGTCCTATTCACTCAGGAGCAATGGGGAATGGCAGAAGGAAAGGGTTACATTAGAAAGGCTTCCTCTCAAAGGTAATTAGATGTTTATTCCACTTTTAGCCTGAATGACAGGATTACAGTCCCCTCCCCATCTGTAATCCAGGGAGAGTAATGCTTGCCACATACATTTTAATGGATGTAACATCTGTAAAATACTTGGAGCTCTTCAGATGAAAGATGCCATGTGAGCGCCAAGAATTATTGTTATTATTTTTGTCTCCTGCCTTCCCTATGGGTCTGAGTTTCCTTGTGACGTTTATGGGGCCCCTCCAGCCAGCCAGCTGCTCTGTAGCATGTCATCCCAGCGATATTTTACATCCGTCACGTGGTTGTGATCGTACCCAGAGCAAGAGCAGCTGAAATATTCATTGTTTGTCCTGAAGGAAGTAAAAGTAGTCACAACACCCCTTCAGGGCTCAGGGCTCAAAGTTTTTCCCAACATCCACTGGAAGGCTTATGTCCAGGCCTCAGAGTGGTGGCATGTTTGATGGGCTTTGTCTTTGTCTTTGTTGCCTTTGAATAGCATCATCTGACAGCAGAGCCTTGGACACATATCCTCCTTCCAGGATTTACTTTTTATTTTTCATCTGATTTACACATTAATCTTCAGAGTCAAGCAGATGCTCCTTACTTTACTTAGGATAAAACTGAGGCCCAGAGAAAGCCACTAACTTTCTGAGGCCACTTGAGTGATGTTGAAATTCGTTCTTCGATCCCTAGTCCACTACCTCCCGCTGTACCTACTATATTGCTCATGACTGACAGTTGATTGTCACTTTCCAGCATTTTGATAACTGTTAATTTTGTTCATCTTTATTTCCCCTCTAACAATTTCCTGGCTCTTGTATCTAGAAATATCCTCATCCCATTTCTTTCTCAGCATTCTTCCAGAGTTCCTAATTATACCACTATTGGTTTAAACAGGCAAATACTTTTTCTTACTGAAAGCTCTGAAGATCTCCATGAAAAGATATATCAAAGGAATTAATAAATGCTAAGCCCTTCCTATATGCCAGATACTATGGCAAGACTTGGTATATATTATCTCACTGAATGCTCCTAACAGCTCTCAGAGGTAGATTCAGTTATTTCACATTTTATTTTAAAAATGAAACTAGTGAAGCTTTAAAGGGAACTCAAAATGAAGCCATTTGAGCCTAGCTATCAGCTATCATGTTTTACTCCCCCATAGCACATTCACTCTTAAATTAGGTTTCTCAAAGAGTGTTTGCTTATCCTCACATAAGAAGTAAATAAAAATAAGATTTCCTCCACCACTACCACCACCACCATTTTTAAAATGAAATAAAGCAGGACTAGATTTATGACCAAGTATCTTTACTAATAGAATCATGTACCTCTGTTACAAAAACACACAATTAATGGTTTACTTTTTCCAAACCAAAAGTCTAGGTAATAACAAAAATCATATCACCCAAGTGAAATTTCACCAAGAAGCAGTTAAACAATAGCTAAATCCAAATTTCTGTGCTTTGGAAAACTCTCAGTTATAGTACACACACACAATTCTTTTGTCCCCCAACTCACCCTTGTCTTCCAGTTTCAATCACCGTAACTATATTATTCACAGATATATATTCTCATATTTCATTTTAGACCAGTTAAGATATCAGCAATAAAGAACAGAAGTGGCTGGGATATATCTAAAAATGGATAGCTGAGAGATATAAAAATATAACTTATACTAGAGGCCCGGTGCACAAAAATTTGTGCACTCGGGGTGGGGGGTTCCCTCAACCCGGTCTGCGCCCATTTGCTGTCCAGGACCCCTTGGGGTATGTCCACCTGTCGACTTAGGCCCACTCCCCAGGGGATCAGGCCTAAGCTTGCAGTCAGACATCCTTCTGGCAGCCAGGGAGCCCTCAGGGGATGTCTGACTAAAGGCTTAGACCCCCAAGGGAGCTGTGATGAGGAAGCTGGGGTGACAGAGGAGCCATGCTGTCCCGCCCCGCCGCCCTGGGTCAGGTCACACATGGACGCCCAGGTGGGCCAGCGGATTGCTGCTGCCCCACCCAGCTGCCCCGGGTCAGGTCGCACACGGGACGCCTGCCACCCCGGTCGCAGATAGCAGGCCTGGATGGTGGCAGGGCAGGTGGGATGGTGCTGACCCACCCTGCCTACAGTATGCAAATTAGCCTCCATCTTTGTTGGCAGTTAATTTGCATATCTCGCTGATTAGCCAATGGGAGGTGTAGCAAAGGTACGGTCAATTACCATGTTTGTCTATTATTAAATAGGATTCTATGATCAAAAGTAATCTGAAGCCCAGCTGGTGTTGCTCAGTGGATTGGGCATGGTCTTGTACACCAAGAGGTAACCGGTTCGATTCCCAGTCCAGGCACATGCCTGGGGGATTGTGGGCTTGATCCCTAATGGGGCGCATGTAGGAGGCAGCCAATTGCTCACAGTGACATTTCTATCTCTCTCTCTCCCTCTCCCTCTCCCTCTCCCTCCCACCTCTCAAAAAAATCAATAAAAACATATATTTTTAAAGTATTCTCAATAGGCTTGTATACTTCACAAATCAATGTGTTTTAGTTCCTGGGCTGTGATTAACAACTGGTATGAAACTTAAGCAGGAGTTCCTATTTTTGTTAATTAAGACTATATAAACAAAAACAATTGGAAGAATTTGAAGAAGAATTGCAAAACAAAAAAAGAGGCCATAAGGAACTTGTATATAATTTTAATTCCATCTTCTCAGGGAGAACTAACTTTCACACCTTCTTTTCTTTTCCATCCTAATGCTGACTCATGTTGATTTGACTTCTTAACTCCATGGGCCTGAATGATTTGAAACTACCTTCCAACTATTTCTCTGATCCAGACTTCCCTCTACTCCAATCAGTCCTGAGCATCAAATACTAATTCATCTCCTGGATCCTAATCTCTTGCTTGCCAATCCATTCTTCTAGCTATCTATAGAATTACCTTCCCCAAATATAGAATTGATCCTGACATTACCCAGGCTCAAAGCTTCCAATAATTCACCAATTTTATAAATCCTGGCAGCTAAATGTCACCTGTATAGGTCTCTGGCCAATTTTTTCTCCCAACAGATACTTTCTCACTACCTCTATCCACCACATCTCCTCATCCACATGAACTCCACCTTTTAATCTACAAAACTTAAAAGAAGAGAAGGGAAAGGGTCAACATTTATTGAGCGTCTTTCATGTATTAGAGTCCCCACCAGCTATCAAGGATCCCATCCTATGCCATGGGCCTGGAGATAAGATGGTTGAAACAAGGTTCATGAATTTTATTGTATTGATATTAGTATCTTAAGTCTTATACCCTAAGTTTGGCTGATATTATCCTTTTAGTGTTGTTTAAACTGTTCTCTTTCTTTTGTATTTTGTATTTCCTTGATGCATGATTAAATCTACATTGTGTCAAGAACTATGAAAGGTCTGAGATTTTACCCCACTTGCAAGTTAGCATTTCAGTCTGTCTCAGAGACAAAGGACAGTTTTTACTCACAGAAATAACAGTTCCCAGAGTATCAGCATTTGTTCTCGTTCCCAAGTCCCAATTCCAACAAAGTGACACAGAATGAAATTTTGTCGCAATCCGTTGATCTAGAGGTTTGATTGGATACAGTGAAATCTAGCTGCCCCATTATTTATTCTTACACCCCCAATGCTTAACAGTGTGCCTGACACCAAGTTAGTTCTCAATAAATAATACCTAATTTTTTGAATATTTATTATATATTCTAAGTATCATATACATTTTACCCCTTAATCCTCCCAAGAATCATTTGAGTTAAGTACTAGTGCCATTGTTCGCCCTTTACACTTAAGGTATAATGCACAGAGGTAAGTAACTTGTTCAAAGTTGGGGAACTGGCAAAGCTGGAATTTAAGCTTAGACTCCTGTGTGCATACCTTATTCCCTATACTATAGGTCTGGGCAAATTTGTAGAAAGAAAGAAATAATAAATGGATGAGTGGATGAATGAATGAATTTCCTAGTTTTCTTCAGCAAATGATTACTTTGTTGTATTAAGTAAACCTACAAATAAGGGATATGATGCCTGTTTGTCTTCCTTGATTGTTAAGCCTGGAAAAAGCTTAGCATATCCCAACTTTTTTTTTCTTCATAAATAAGGAAGTTAATGTTAAAACACCCAAGTTACACAACTAATTAGTGGCAGAGCTGGGACTAGAACACAGTCTCAACGTGCTACTCACAGATGAAAATTTGGTAAATATTTTGATGTTTGTGAAGTGTTGTGAAACAAATATTGCTTTCCTATTTCCTTTGAAAATAAAGTATTCCAATTTAACTGAAAAACACATGCTGGATTGTAGAGAAAGGAAGGTGAGAATGACTGCTGCTTCAATATTTTCTTTCCTCTTCCCTTCAGAGGTGATCAGTAGGTGAAGGAAAGACCTTGGGCACCAGCTCTAGGAGATGGTTACACCATTGGCCTCCATTGGTCAATCTCTTTGGTCTGAAAAGCAAAGACGTAAAGAGAACTCAAGAGGAGCAGCAATGAGTCTCCACCACCGCTATGAGTGCTCACAGTGGGAGCCAGATGCCTCCTGCTTCCATGTATTCAAATATAAAACATGTGTACTTCATATTTACAGTCAGTGTTCAAGAGCATCACAGGGCACAGTCCACTTTTGAAAACAGTGTTTTAAAAAAATAAAAACCTATGTTGACTTTGTATGTTGGCTGTCTGCCATTTTTTTTTCATGTGCCCCTCCTCCATTACTTAGAATTACCTGTTGCGTGTAGGGAAGATTTTGTTTCATAAAAGAATAGAACTAAAAATGTACTTTCTCTTTTACTCATTCAGTCATTGAACAAATATTGTTTGGAGCACCTAATATGTCAAATCCTGTGTGAGACTGAGGGCATCCAAGCATTGAACAAAGATATAGTACCTATCTTATCTTCATGAGGTTATAGTTAGAGAGATGACATTAATCAAATAAACTTCTGAGTATATAATTATAAATTATATTAAGTTCTATAAAAGAAAAAAGATTGAGATAGTTTAATAGAGGAAATCTAATATTGATGGAAACCTGGGGAAAGGCCCTCTGGCATTTAATCTGATATCAACACTGATGATCTTAGCAGAACAAATATAATATTTGAGAGACTTCTATTTTCAAAATTAAACTAGGTTGTCAACAAATGGGAATCACAGAAATTATTTGGAGAAGAGCAGTTAGACATTGGGTTTGCTCTGAGGTGACCAGTCACCCTATATCCACTGTGTCAAGCCCTGTGCTTGATATTCAAGAGTAGACTAAAAGAGTCAAGTCCTCTGAATTGCACAGTGGTTCTGGGCCACCTGTCCAGGCCTCATGAAGGTCTTAGCAGGGTAATAGCTACCCAGGGAAGTCTACATTATATGGCAGGCACAGACTAATCCTGGGGAAACTGGTGAAACTAATGTGAATTCCAATTCTGTATAAAATCTAGTGGTACCCGTGTAATTTCATCACATTACTTACCATAGGAAAATAATAACAAACAGTTCCCTGTGAAGTGCTGATTTGCAATACTAGGAAAGCATGTAACCTGAAATATTAAAATGCAATTATTAGATAAGTAAGTTCATTCAGCCACAGATATTAATTGATGTCACTACTCCAAAGCATACAACATGATTAAATTGGCCATGGCAGGCTAACGTGGTATTTTCAAATGTCTTCACAAGGGATTTTGTGAAGACAGACCAGGCAGTTATTGTGGTGGACAATTAATAATTAGTATATCCAGGAACCCTCCTTTTCTCTAAAAACAGAACTTGCCTTCTTTGGGGGAACTGTTTCTCCCCAGTCTTTTACTCCTTTTATCCCCCCATTCCAATAATTAGCTTCAACTGATTGCTGCCATCTTCTTTCATGACTCCCCTCCCTGGACGCAGTAATTGTCCTTACAGTGGGCCTGTGACCCAATCCAAGCCAAGTATAGTTTACTATCATAGTCATGGTCATGGTCAAAGACCCAGGAATTGGGCAGGTCATCCAAAACAAGGCCATCTGATGGCCCTGAGATTTTTCAGCTATTACTAAAAGAAACATCCCTTCCTTGGGGATGGCAATACTAGGTAGGTATTATTCCAGGAGCTGTTGGCAGCAGCCATGGATCTAGCTTCAAGGAGAAAGCTGGTCTACAAAGAGAAATGAAAATGAGACACGGAGTTCTGAAAGCATTCTGGTCCCAGTTCCAATCTGAATTCCCTGGAGCAGCCCTGATTCCTGTTTGCCTGAAACTGCTCTTCAATTCTATAAACCTTACACCCAACCAATATTCACTCACAAATCCCCTATTTTACTTAAGTTGTAGTTGAATTTCTCCCTCTGGAAACCAGTGGGTTCTGGCTGAAAATATGATCCATCATTTGTTAAGATGACTGGGATAACCCTATCTCAGGTGCTCATGTAGACATGAATGACATAGCACAACACCACTGCCCTCACTAGCTACAAAAGGGAATTGAGAAATAGATTTCTCCCTCTCTGAATTGCTCAGACATCTTTGAGAGATTCCTATAAGAGAAAAAAAGCAAAGAAGACTTTAGAGCACAATAATGAGTGAAATACTTTAGAAGCTGAATGGTGTCTCATGCAGTCAGGCAAGGTGACTTTTGATATGCATCGTGAAGGATAAAGAGAAGTTTGCCAGGCCGACTGCAATCTACACACTTGTAAAATCCTAAGGGTGCATCTATGAGATTTTAAGAAGAGATATGTGGCACTTATTTTTACAAACAATATTCCTTCTCAGGGTAGAGAAATCTGAATTTTTTTAATTGATGAAAAAGACTGTATTATGGAAAACACTGGCAATAGCAGCAGTTAAAGCTGGGTCCCGTAATTATTAAAAGCTATTCTGCATAAAAACAACATAATGAATTCAATCCAGTTGAAAACCCAAAATATTTGTCTCAAGGCCCTATGTTTTTTACCTTCAGTGATAAAAAATGTGAATAAGATCCAGTCCCCATGGGATTCACATAGAGAGTATACAAATAGAGCCATACAAAGGAAGGGGCCATTCCATCTTCACAGGGAATCAGCTAAGATGCCTGGAGAAGAAAGAATTTAAGGTGGTACTTGGAATGTTGTTAGAATTTCCTTAATCAAGAATGGATTAGAACATAAGTTCCCCAAGTATAGCCTGGGGACCAGTGAGGGTCCCTGAGACCCTCTTAGATAATCTATGAGGTAAAAATTATTTCATAAAAATACTAAGACATTCTGTGCCTTTCTTCTCATCCTCTCATAAGAGTACGTTGGAGTTTTCCACTGCACACTTGGAAAATCTGCATAATTCAGGGAATTGATATTTTTTAAATGACCATTGCTGATGTCATAAAATCATGCATGGATAAAAGAATCCTTCAAATGGCAAGACATACCAATGAATTTTGAAGTAACAGCATATGAAATGTTTATCGACATGGTTTCAATTCCACATAAAAATAACGTTTATGAAATTACAATTTGTCAAGTTTTGGTATAGTACCATAGAAAATGTATCCACAACTATCTGAAAATGCTTTTTAAACAACTCTCATTTTTCCAACTATATTTATGTGTGAGATCAGATTTTTCTCCATATACTTCAACTAAAATGATATATCCTAGCAAATTGGGAAGTTGAATTTAGCTGTCTTCTATTAAGCCAGATATTAAAGAGATTTATAAAAATGTAAAACAATGTCCATCTTCTCAATGTTTTTATGTTGGAAAATATGGTTATTTCACAAAAATATGTTGTGTTAATACATGTGATGGGTTAAATTGTATCTCCCCAAAAGATGTTGAAGTTTTAACCCACAGTACCTATGATGGTGACCTTAGTTGCAAATAGAATCTTTGCAGATGATCAAGTTAAGATGAGGTGATTAGGGTGGGCCCTGATCCTATATATATGACTTGTGTCCTTATAAAAAGAAGAAATTTGGACACAGAAACAGACATACATAGTAGGAAGATGATGTGAAGACATGGGAAGAATGTCATCTGCAAATCAAGGAACATCTGAGGCTCCCAGAAGTTAGGAGAGAGGCATGAAAACAGATTCTTCCTCACGGCCCTCAGAAGAAACTAACCTTGCCTACACCATGATTTCAGACTTCTAGTCTATGGTACTGTGAAACAATAAATTTCAGTTGTTAAGTCACTTATAAATAGCAGCACCAGGAAACTAGTGCTACATGTAATTGGTGTATCACTTTTAATAAATTTAACAATTTTTAATTTCTCAATCCTATCTTCTAATGTGATAAATACTGATAGACTAACACACCTAAGTAAAAACTCTTTGAGTCCTCAATAATGTTTAAGAGTGAAAAGGAATCCTGAGACCAAAATGTTTGAGGACCACAGGATTAGAGGATTCCTAGTAAAAGGACAACCTGACCAATGCAGTGGTTCCAAAATATACCAGCCTTCTGACAGCTACGTTACTCTTATAAAAGGAAGGAAGGAAGGAAGGAAGGAAGGAAGGAAGGAAGGAAGGAAGGAAGGAAGGAAGGAAGGAAGGAAGGAAGGAAGGAACTCCAGGGTTTTCTTCAACCCACTGAATGAGAATTTCTAGAGTTCTGTTCCAGGAAATGATATTTATAACAATCTCCCCAGGTAATTATTATATGAAGGCTTAGAGGCAGAAATGCTTAAATGAGTTGAGAAGTGTTTCATCCAAATCCCTGGTTTGCAAGAATAGAGACTCACCCAAGTGATCTCAATAAAAAGGGAGTTTATCGCAAATATACACTTGGCACCACTGGGAGAATCCATTCTCTCACAAAACAGGTGCTGTAGTGGGTCCCCACCTCAGGAAGAATTGGGGGATCACAGTATCTCCAGGAATACCAGCAATTAGAAGTGTAGGTCTCTTTACGTTCTACCATCAGTATGACTAAGCCTATGACTCTACAGGACTCTATATACTCCCCAGTCTGCCTCCTCCTCTCCCTCCTCTATAATATCTGCTTCTTCAAACTTCTGGCTAAACATGGTTTTGGTTTATGATGCTTCAAATTCACCTCAAGGCAACTCTTCAGCTTCTGTTTTATTGCCAACTGGCAGATTCCATTGTCTTTCTTAATTTCAGTCCCTGAGGTGGAAAATCTGATTGGTCCAGTTTGTCTTTTTTTTTTTTTTTTTTTTTTTTTTTTAGTTAAGGTATTACAAATGTGTCCTCATCCCCCCCATTAACCCTCAACCTCCCCTTCCCGCACCCCCCCCCCCCGCCCCGCACACTCATGCTCCCATCCCCCTGTTGTCCATGTCCATTGGTTTGGCTTATATACATGTATACAAGTCCTTCAGTTGATCTCTTCCCCTTACCCCCGCCCTTCCCTACTTTCCTTCTGGGGATTGATAGCCTGATTGCTGTTTCTCAGTCTTTGGGTCTGTCCCTTTTCATCAGTCTATGTTGTACTCTATAATCCACATATGAGTGAGATCATGTGGTATTTATCTTTCTCTGACTGGCTTATTTCACTTAACATAATGCTCTCCAGTTCCATCCATGCTGTTGCAAAAGGCAAGAGTTCCTTTTTTTTACCGCAGCATAGTATTCCATTGTGTATATGTACCACAGTTTTCTAATCCATTCATCTGCTGATGGGCACTTAGGCTGTTTCCAAATCTTAGCTATGGTGAATTGTGCTGCTATGAACATAGGGGTGCATATATCCTTTCTGATTGGCATTTCTGGTTTCTCGGGATATATTCCTAGTAGTGGGATCACTGGGTCAAATGGGAGTTCCATTTTTAGTTTTTTGAGGTAGCTCCATACTGTTCTCCACAGGGGCTGCACCAGTCTGCATTCCCACCAGCAGTGCAGAAGAGTTCCTTTTTCTCCGCATCCTCTCCAACACTTGTTGTTTGTTGATTTGTTGATGATAGCCATTCTGACAGGTGTGAGATGATAACGCATTGTCGTTTTGATTTGCATCTCTCGTATAATTAGTGACTTTGAGCATGTTTTCACATGTCTTTCGGCCTTCTGTATATCCTCTTTCGAAAAGTGTCTATCTAGGTCCGTTGCCCATTTTTTTATTGGATTGTTTATCTTCCTTTTGTTAAGTTTCATGAGATCCCTGTAAATGTTGGAAATTAAACCCTTATCGGTGGTATCATTGGCAAATATGTTCTCCCATGTAGTGGGTCTTCTTGTTGTTTTGTTGATGGTTTCCTTTGCTGTGCAAAAGCTTTTTATTTTGATGTAGTCCCATTTGTTTATTTTCTCTTTAGTTTCCATTGCCCTAGGAATATTATCAGAGAAGAAATTCCTTCGGCATATGTTTGCGATTTCGCTGCCTGTGGATTCCTCTAGTATTTTTATGGTTTCCCGTCTTACGTTTAAGTCTTTTATCCATTTTGAGTTTATTTTTGTGTATGGTGTGAGTTGGTGGTCTAGTTTCATCTTTTTGCATGTATCTGTCCAATTTTCCCAACACCATTTATTGAAGAGACTGTCTTGACTCCATTGTATGCTCTTGCCTCCTTTGTCGAATATTAATTGGGCATAGTGGTTTGGGTCGATTTCTGGGGTCTCTATTCTATTCCATTGATCTATATGTCTGTTCTTGTGCCAGTACCAAGCTGTTTTAAGAACAGTGGCTTTGTAATACAGTTTGATATCTGGTATTGAGATCCCACCTACCTTGTTCTTTCTCAGGATTGCTGCAGCTATTCGGGGTCTTTTTTTATTCCAGATGAATTTTTGGAACGTTCGTTCTAGATTTGTGAAATATGCCGTTGGTAATTTAATGGGGATTGCATTGAATTTGGGTAGTATGGACATTTTAATGATGTTGATTCTACCAATCCATGAACATGGTATATTCTTCCATCTGTTTATGTCTTCCTCTATCTCTTTTTTCAGTGTCCTGTAGTTTTTGGCATATAAGTCTTTTACCTCCTTAGTTAAGTTTATTCCTAGGTATTTTAATTTTTTTGGTGCAATGGTAAATGGGATTGCTTCTGTATTTTCACTTTCTGTAAGTTCACTATTGGTGTAAAGAAATGCCATGGATTTCTTGGCATTAATTTTGTACCCTGCTACATTGCCGAATTCATTTATTAAGTCTAATAATTTTTTGATGGAGTCTTTAGGGTTCTGTATGTACAGTATCATGTCATCTGCAAATAAGGACAGTTTTCCTTCTTCTTTTCCAATCTGGATGCCTTTTATTTCTTCTTCTTGTCTGATCGCAATGGCTAGTACTTCCAGTACTATGTTGAACAGGAGTGGTGAGACGGGGCATCCCTGTCTTGTTCCTGTTTTTAGGGGGAATGGTTTTAGTTTTTGCCCATTGAGTATGATTTTGGCTATGGGTTTGTCATATATGGCTTTTATTATGTTGAGGTATGATCCCTCAATTCCTATCTTGCTGAGAGTTTTTATCAAGAAAGGGTGTTGGATTTTGTCAAATGCTTTCTCCGCATCAATTGATATGACTATGTGGTTTTTTTCTCTCAATTTGTTTATGTGATGTATCACATTTATTGATTTGCGGATATTGTACCATCCTTGCATCCCTGGGATAAATCCTACTTGGTCATGGTATATGATCTTTTTGATGTACTGCTGGATCCGATTTGCTAGGAATTTGTTGAGGATTTTGGCATCTATGTTCATGAGGGATATTGGCCTATAATTCTCTTTCATTGTATTGTCTTTATCTGGTTTTGGGATTAGGGTGATGTTGGCTTCGTAGAATGAGCTGGGAAGTGTTCCTTCCTCTTGGATCTTTTGACATAGTCTGAGTAGGATAGGTTTTAGGTGTTCCTTGAATGTTTGGTAAAACTCCCCGTGAAGCCATCTGGCCCCGGGCTTTTGTTTGCTGGAAGCTTTTTGATGACTGCTTCGATTTCCTCCATAGTTATTGGCCTATTGAGATTTTTAGATTCTTCCTGGTTAACTTTTGGAAGGTTGTATTTTTCTAGGAATATGTCCATTTCCTCCAGGTTGTCTAGTGTGTTGGAGTAGAGTTGTTCATAGTATTTTCTAACAATCCTTTGTATTTCTATGGGGTCTGTTGTTATTTCTCCTCTTTCATTTCTGATTTTGTTTATTTGGGTCCTCTCTCTTTGTTTCTTGGTGAGCCTGGCTAGAGGTGTATCAATCTTGTTTATCCTTTCAAAGAACCAGCTCTTGGTTTTGTTGATCTTTTGTATTGTTTTTTTGGTCTCTATGTCATTTATCTCTGCTCTGATCTTTATTATTTCCTTCCTTCTGCTTACAGTGGGCTTTTTTTGTTGCTCTCTTTCTAACTCTTCGAGTTGTAGAGTTAGGTCATTTATTCTCATTGTTTCTTGTTTCTTGCAGTAGGCTTGTAGAGCTATGAACTTCCCTCTCAAGACTGCTTTTGCTGTGTCCCATAGGTTTTGGATTGTTGTGTTTTCATTGTCATTTGTTGCCATGATGCTTTTTATTTCTTCTTTGATCTCACTGGTAACCCAGTCGTTGTTTAATAGCATGCTATTTAGTCTCCATGTGTTTGATTTTTCTGGATTGTTTTTGTTGCAGTTGATTTCCAGTTTTATGCCTTTGTGGTCTGAGAAGATGCTTGCTATGATTTCAATTTTCTTGAATTTGAAGAGACTTTGTCTGTGACCCAATATATGGTCTATCTTTGAAGATGACAAATGTGCACTTGAGGAGAATGTATATTCTGTGGCTTTGGGGTGGAATGTTCTGAAGATGTCAATTAATTCCATCTGATCTAGTGAGTCATTTAGGATTGATGTTTCTTTGCTGAGTTTCTGTTTAGAGGATTTGTCCAGTGGTGATAATGGGGTGTTAAGGTCCCCTACTATGATTGTATTGCTTTCAATCTCTCCCTTGATCTTCTCCAGAAGATTTCTTACGTATTTGGGTGCTCCTATATTGGGTGCATATATATTTACCAGAGTTATTTCTTCTTGTTGGACTGCTCCCTTTAGTATTATGAAGTGGCCTTCTTGATCTCTTTTTATGTCCTTCACTTTGAGATCTAATTTGTCAGATATAAGTATTGCTACCCCGGCTTTTTTTTTCACTTCCATTGGCCTGAAATACCTTTTTCCATCCCTTCACCATCAGTCTGTGTGCGTCTTTTTTTCTGAGGTGGGTTTCCTGTAGACAGCAGATATAATGGCCATGTTTTCTTATCCACTCATTTACTCTATGCCTTTTGACTGGGTAATTTAATCCATTTACATTTAAAGTTATTATTGATAGAAACTTGTTAGTCGCCATTTTTGCTCTTTACCGCTGCATTCCTTCTTTGTTTCCTATTTTTTTCTATTTACAGCAGACCCTTTAGCATTTCTTGCATTGCTGGCTTGGTTGTAATAAACTCCCATAGACCATTTTTGTCTGTGAAGCTCCTGATTTGACCCTCAATTTTGATTGGTAGCCTCGCTGGGTATAGTATTCTTGGATTCAGACCCTTCCTTTGCATGACTTTGTATATTTCGTTTCATTCCCTTCTTGCCTGATGTGTTTCTGTTGAGAAATCGGTTGCTAGTCTGATGGGGGATCCTTTGTAGGTAACTTTCTGTCTCTCTCTGGCTGCTTTTAAGATTTTTGCTTTGTCGTTGGTGTTTGCCAATTTAATTATTATGTGCCTTGGCGTCGGTCTTTTTGGGTTCATTTTGTTTGGGACTCTGTGAGCTTCTTGGATTTGTGTGAGTTTTTTCTTCCCTATATCAGGGAAATTTTCTGTTACTATTTTTTCAAACAGGTTTTCTATTCCTTGCTCAGTTTCCTCTCCTTCTGGCACCCCAATTATTCGGATGTTGTTTCGTTTAGCGTTGTCCCAGAGTTCTCTTAGGCTCTCCTGCTTTTTAATTTTTTTTTCTATAAGCTGTTCTGTTTGGGTATTTTTTTCCTACCTTGTCTTCTAGCTCGCTGATGCGGTCCTCTGCTTCTTCTAGTCTACTGTTCATGCTTTCTATTGAGTTCTTTATAGCAGTGATGTCATTTTTCATTTCTTCTTGGTTTCTCTTCATTTCCTCTTGGTTCTTCTTCATTTCCTCTTGGTTCCTACATATATTGTTGAATTTGTCTTCCATTTTTTTCATCCACCTTATGGACATTTCTCTGAATTCTTTCTCTGACAGGTTGCTTGCCTCCATTGCCTCCATTTCGTTTACTTCCTTTTCTGATGATGCCTGTTTTTCTTTCATATGTGGGTTGGTTCTTTGTTTCACCATGATCTCTCTTCTCCAGGTGTTTGATTATGTAGTTCTCTCTCTGCTGCATTGATTTAAAGGCACAAAATACAACACAACAAGGCACAACGTACCAGGCACTGAACAAAATGTATTCACGATATTAATAACCCCAAATAAAGGTGACCACCCAAGCGAAGAGAATTAGGGGATAAAGAAGAAAAAAGAGAAAAAGATAAGACAAAAAGGAGTGCCGAAATGAGATTGGGAAAAGAAAGAGAAGAAAAACAAACAGACAAAAAAAAAAGTAGGAGGGAGAATGAAATAGAGGTGGGGAAGAGGCTATTTGTATGGGGAGAAAACTCTAAGAGACCCGCAACTAATCTCAATGAATTCCAGCAGCAGATCCCTGGAGATTAATGCAAACTACAAACAACCACTAATATCAAGCAAGGCAAGGGAAAACAGAAGCACAAAAATAACCAGAGAAATAAAAAATAAGCAAAACAGAAAAATGAAAATGAAAAACAAAACAATCTCCCAAACAAGCATAAAATAACCTAATATACTCAAAATCAAGCAAACACTAGCAAAACGACAGAGAGAGAGAGAGAAAAAAAAATGGATAGTGAAGAAAGATAAGAGAGAGGTATATATGGATTTAGAGCAAGGGATTGGAAATTAGATATATAAGTAGGGTGAAATTTAGACAGTGGGTAAAAAGAAGGAATAGGGAAAATCTAAAGCAGGAATAGGGTAAGAGAAACAGGACAGCAAAAGGGGAAAAGTGAGGAAGAGAGTTTTGGCTTAAGGGTAAATGTGAGATAGAGAGAAATGATGCTAAAGGAACAATGAAAATAGAGTGTAGAACACTAATCCCAAAATAAAATAAAGAAAAATAAAAAAAATAAAAAATAAAATGACACTTGAAAAAATGGTAAAATGATAGCAATAATACCGGTTAAAAAAATGCGGTAATTAAAAAGGTAAAATCAAGTGATGGAAAAAAAATAAAAAAATAATAAAATAGGTTCTTAATGAAATGGTGAAAAAAGAATTAAAAAACATATAAAAATATGCAGTAGTGAAGGTGCTTCAGATCTTCTACTCTTCTTTTTGGCACGCCTTAGTCCTGCCAGGCATTCAGGAGAGTGTTGAATTTCCCTGCGATACACTGTCCCTCCATGCTGTAAACCACAGTCCTGATTTTAAGGCAGGTTGTATTTGTTTACCAGACTACCTTTATTTGTGATCACAGAAGAGACAGTTCGTGGCTCTGCCTCTGGATGGCAGTGTGTCTGGATTGACCTCTGAGGTTATAAGTCCTCTCTATCAGTAGGGTTTTTTTTCTCTATGGTACTTGAAACTGATTTGGGAAAGTCCACTGCCCAGAGCTGGTTCTTTAATGGTTACTGCCTGCTCTGTTTCCCAGGCTCCCCAAAAAGAACTTTCCCCTACAGGCTCTGCGAATGACCCCAACTGGGGAGTCCCATGCACTGGGTTTAATAATCAAATGCACGGATCTAAGGAGAACTGTAACAAGAGCCTGATACTCTGTGTGAATTTGCAAGCCTCCACCTTCCAGGTCTGCGCACAGTCTCCATGTGCCCACTCGCCCCTGGGACCAAGCAGCCGGGACACTGGCAAAGTCCAAGGCTGCTCCTTTATATCCAGTCCAGCTATGGGTTTATTTTTCACGTTCCCTTCTGCCAGCAGCCCTGTGGGGCCCCTTCCCACTCGCGGGTCACGCTGGTCCCAATGGCCGCGGACTCTGTGGAGCGCAGATTTCGCCCCTTGCGCGCGCGAGCTCGGTCCTCTCTCCAACCCGAACTGCAAACTGCACCTTTAGGGGAAGTCTAACCTTTCCGTGAGAAGAAGCAGTGCTCGTCTGAGTTCACGCAGTCACGCTGCTTGAGATCCCCTGTTTCCAGGTTAGAAGCTGATCTCTGGACGCCGACAACAGCTACCCAAGATAGCACAGTCTCCGCTGCTGAGCTGGCGCACCAGGAGAGGTTTCAGCTGCAGTCTCCAACCGTCCTTTTTTTTCTGGGGGTTCTCGGTCTTTCCCAGCTTCAGACAGTCTCTCAGCTGAAAATCCTCTGCCTATTCGGGCTGTATGTTACCCGTTTCAGCTGCTCACCCTTATCTGCTCCAGGACAAGGCACAGGACACGTCGATTTATACCTCCGCCATTTTCTCCTCCCCAAAACAATAAATCCAGTTTGTCTCTTAGTGCCAGGTTCTGCTCAAATTTGTGGGTGAGCCTATGGCTTTGCTGACCTGGAATCAGATGTCCAAATATGGCTTAATAATCTGTGAGCATAGGGCCTAAATAAACAGTGTATAAAACAGGAAGAGCCCATTATACTGGCACTGTGAGCAGGGCATTTCCCCCTTAGGGGCAAAATAGGTATTGCAATTATCATCTTCAGAACACTTTTTGGTTGTGCTCTTGTAATTCCAAAGTCTTTAATTTAAATTATTTTTATTAAGATAAGTGACTTGACCAACTCAGATGACTTTTGACATAATCATGACCATAGCTAAACTGTTGGGTTGGTTGAAGATAATAATGATGATGATGAGACTTCCTGAAATATTGTCTATGCATTTCCCTCCAATTCTCTAATTTATCCATTATTCATTTGCTAAATAACATAATTGTAGTTCACATTCTCTCCCTCTTTGTTTTTCTTTATTCTTTGTTACCAAGCCCTCTGTCCTCTTCCTCCTTCTTCTTTGTTCTACCTGCCTTGTGATCTTAGATTTTTTTAAAAAGAAGCTCAAGGCATTTTCTAATTCCAATAGTTTTACATTAGGGTTTGATTTGGTTCTTGGATAATTTTTTAATGGCTTTGTTCTTTGCTTTTTTTTAAAGAAGGAAAAAGCATGCAAATATTAAAGTATTTATCATAAATTTAATAACCACTGGGTATTTCAATTATTTTGGTTGTCACGTTAGAGCAAGCTGTAATTGTTGAAATAGAGCAGATACTCTTTCTTTGTGTACTGGTACCCATGGATTTCTGCATGTGAGACAGTTTAGTTTTGTGTTTGGGTAAATTATTGGTGTGTATATCATCGTATAACATTTTTCTGTGTGTTTGTGTATATATATGTTTGTAGTTTTCTTGGTATGTGTGTGTATATTTCAATTGAACAAAATTGCATTGTTTTCTCATGTTGTACTGTATATTTTTCATTTGTTGCTCTGAATTGAAAAAAGACAGTTTCTATTTTGACTAAATTGTTGGATTGCTCAAAAAAAAAAAAAGCAGAAACATCTCCAAGATTTTGTTGAATCCAATTAGTTATATGCAACTTGTAATACATCTGATTTTTATTATATGCTTTTGTGTTTTCTCCAGTAAATCAGTTGAAACTAAGTGACTGTGACATTTGACCTACATAGGGAAGGTGCAGATTTAAATTTGCATGTTTCATTGTTCTTTGTCTTGTACATGTTAATGTTCCTTTTAGGACGCTTCTAACAAGTTAATGTGCATTTTTGTATGTATGATAGCATACAACAGTACAGCAAATCAACTCTTCTTTAGGGAATAACATTAATTCAAGTTTATTTAAATCAACTCATGTTTCCAACACAACCAATTCATTTATTTGTCACAGAAAATACTGGCTCACAAAACTCAAAGTTGAGAAAAGAAAAAAACTTAAGAAGAGGTTTGATCAAGGTTTCAGCTCCATTTCTCTACAGTTGTTCATACTCTGCCTCTCCATGTGCTGGCTCTTTCTTCTGGTCACCTTTCTTCCTTGTAGCCAAATGACCTCAGGTTCTCAGACCATATCACCCAGAAGTGAAAACTTATGTCTTCTCAACCAATGAATAAAAGGTACCAGCTTCTCCCTTAAGGACTTATCTAATTATGTGTCTGCCTCCAAATTAATCCCAGTGGCCAAGAAAATAATATATACTGTTTAGCTTTTCCCTAGTTGGATTATATTCAAGCTGGCTTTCTCTCTCCTGGTAGCAAAATGGCTGTGGAAATTCCAGGCCTCAAATCCACAGACTATCTTTTAAAACAGATACTAACTTCTAACTCAGCAACTGTTTTTTAAAAACTGCACTTCACCCTATTGGCCACGTGTCCACCTGTGAACCACTCACTATAGCAGCCAGTGAGATGGAATTACTCTAGGTTCTGGCCCTCTAGGGTTGAACCAAGAAGCTAAAGCTGGGGCTCAACCCTACTCAACCCAAATGCAACTATACAGTAAGCAATGCCCTCCATGGCAAGGACCATCTCACAGCAAGATGATACCACTTTCTTCCTCTTCTCTTCCATGTGCACCTTTCTCCAAAAATGCTCCCTTGAAAAACACAGCCTTCCCAGAGGTACAGGACTATTTTTCAATCAAACATACATGATTTATTGAGTTGACTATAAAGAAACCTGTTGGAGAAACATCAGTTTAAACGCATTTACTCTACTTTTTTCTTAAATCTGACAATTTTTTTTGCAAGTCATAAAATAAGATAGCCCAAGGCACAATTCCCCAAACATCCAATTACTTTAAATTTATCATTATAGTTTTCAAATATTTGCTTTCTACATATGCACAGATCAATTTTGAACTTATTTTTGTGTCTGAAATGTTGGCCTTGCAAAGCATATTATAGTGCCTTTAAAAAGTATTTCACAATCAGGCAGTGCTCCAGCATTCATGTTTTTAAAATCAAGCTGTTGCAGATTCTCCAAGAAGTTCAAAAGTGACTGTGAATTGCTTCCTTGAACATTCTCACAGGTGCACAGGAAAGCATCCAGGCCAGCAGACTAGGAGTTGCCAGGTCGAGGGACAAATTCACTCTCCAACCAGAAAGTCATTCACCTGGGGACCTTCTATCAGAAATGGCCTGGATTATACTATGTTAGCACAATTTTGGTAATGTTATTATATTTAAATCTTTTTTCTTGAAGTATTAATGTTTACTGCATGTAATATTATTATATTTAAAATTGTTTTCCTTGAAATATTTTTTAAAGCAAAAAAAAAAAAAATGAAATGGCCTGAATAATGCATTCTTGATCTACACACCAGAGAAAGCATTCCGATATGTTTTAATCTTTCTTTTATTTTCCAGAAACTGAAAAGGTTTGCCAGGAGCACCAGAAAAAGAAAAACATTTTATCCGTAGCCATATAAAATATTTATGAGAAAACTCAAAGCTTTTAGAAACCCCTTCCATTTGAACATAACTTCATAATTGTAAGAAATGTTCAAACACTTGAAAAGTAAGTAACATTTTCAATATACTGCACTTCTAGTTCCAAAGTGGTTTCAATTTCATAAAAGTTGGACTTTTAAGTCAACTTCAAGTTTATAGAAAGTCTTTTCTAGAGCCCTCATTAACTGGCATTTTTCCTTGGGGGTCAAACAATCATAATACACTAAGATATAGTATTGTATGGAAAGGCATTTGTTTTTTGCCTTTGAAAGCCAAATACTCAAAACCAAAATCAGTACATGTTAGAGGTGATCATGGAAGAGTATTAGAGTGCTGTACTCTACCAACAGGTTGACCTCTGCAACCCTCTGCTTGCCTTGCTCAATGCCAGCTCTCTATTCAATTAAACAACCACAATTCCCCATGCATCCATAACCCTATGTTCCATCTTCCCTTCCCCAGAACCACCCTGTGTAATATCCCTTTTCATGTTTGTTTTGAAAGCTAGAAATTGTGTTTTTTACATGCCGCATTTCCCACACAGCATGCGTGTGGTATGATGTGTAATTGAAAATTTTCGACTAATCCCTACTGTTGCACAGGTGGGTAAAAAGCAGAAACTGATTACTGAAAAACTGCAGCCCAAAAGGACATGTGTTTATGTGCTTAAATGTTTCTGAAAATTGAGGCGAGGTCATTATTCCCATTTCCATTTTCAATGGGGATGATTAAATCGTTCCATCCTGAGGACTGTTATGTTGCTAAGTAAACTCCCCTAGTGTCATTCTTATTTGTCTTAATTGGTTCTGAAAGGTTAATCTAATTTCTATTTGCAAGAAATTTCTGGAAGTTTCTTTCAGTCTCATGAAACATTCCAAAATGTGGAAAATGTAGGAGCAGAAAATGCCTCAGGTCTCCAAACGGAAAGGGAGTTAGGGCTGATGATACCTCCTCTCCAGGGTTCAGAGAAAATTGAAAGAAAGACATGGGAATCAGATACTTGGACATCAAAATATTAGCTTTGCTGCTCATGAAGAAGAAAATGAAGAATAAGGAGAAGGCAGCAAAGCTAGATGGGGGGATGAGGCTTTAAAGTTGTGACTGAAAGCATTGATACTTCACTTTTGAATTTAACAGGCTTGTCTATTTCTTTTGTCTCTGGAGCTGGGCAAATGCAAACCTCCTGACCATCAGTAGACCATAAGCATTGTCTCCACAGATAATAGATATAGAAAAAAAGGACAGAGACAGAGAAACAGGGAAAGAGAGGGCAAGTGCTGTACCATGTTCTTTCTCCCAAACTAACCCATGGCATAGCTCCTTTTTATGCCCTAAATGCAAATAAAAGTGGGGCAGTGAGCAACAGGGACTTACTTCTAACCCATGACTCCCACACCATAGAAACATGAGGCAGTGCAAAGAGAGGATCTCATCCTAACACCTACAAGCTCATAAACATCACAAGAGACCTTTTTATCCTAAAGACCTAAACATAACCAAAATGTCACCAAAACTGGCAGTGTATTCACTCTGAGAAATTTCCAATGAAACAGAATCATGAAAAGAGGAAAAGATGTCAAAAAAATTGACAAAGCATCCAAAGGACTTCGAGAATTCCTTGATGTTCTTTATAAAATAATTTAACCTGTCATCTAGCCTCTTATCATGGTCAATCCCCACCTGATATTGAACCTCAGAGTCTCAGATAAGAGGGCCATGAAACTGACCCTGGAGAGAAGACAGAGCTCAGGGTTCATTCTCTCTCTCTCTCTCTCTCTCTCTCTCTCTCTCTCTCACACACACACACACACACACACACACACACACACACACACACACACGCACACATGCATACACACATGCACATACACACTGAGGATGTAAGAATACAAATATAGATGTTGGGAAAGCAGTAGACATGGAAGCAATCAGGAGGATGTGGGGAAGTAGCAGATTAAGTCAGGGAGCACAGGCATTTCAGGCACAGAGGCCCTTCCCTCCACGTGGATAATTAGACTAGGCTGGTTTTTGGAAAGGCTGAGCCTAAGAAAAGTGGACTCTGGTTTCAGTAGAAGAACAGACCAACCTTGATGGCAATTAACTCTCATAGATTAAAATCCCATTTTCCTTCAACAGGAACTCCGTGAGAAGGCCATGTGGCCCTAATTTGGAAGAAATGGGGAAAGTAAACCATTCTCATACCCCACGGAGAGCTGGAAAAACAGTCTATCCAAAAAGCACAAGGAGATCAATACATATCTTCTGAAGCCTGTAAGGCTTAAAAGTATAGAGAGCAAAGTAGTGAAATAGTAATTTGAGGCTTTTTGTTTCTGGTTCAAAAAGACAAAATAGTGAAGATAGAAGCATGAAACATTTGCTTAGACCATATTTCTTTTCTTTTCTTTTTTTAATCTTCACTCAAGGATATTTTCCCACTGATTTTTAGAGTGGGAAAGACAGAGAGAAATATCAATGTGAGAGAAACACATTGATTGGTTGCCTCCTACATGAACCACAGCCAGAGTCTGGGCTGGGGAGGAGCCTGCAATGGAGGTACATGCCCCTGTAATTTACCCAGGGACCCTTTGGTCCACAGGCCGGCACTCTATCTACTGAGCCAAACCAGCTAGGGCCTAAACTGGATTTTATAATTATTTTTATTTACTTGGCCTTTAAGTTATTTAAAGGCACAATAACCTGGAAATAATCTAATCTAATAAAAGACAAACATGCAAATTGACCGTACCCTCACTATGCCTTAAGCCACACCCACTAGCCAATCAGAGCGACTATTAACCCAACCAAGATGGCGGCCGGCAGCCAAAGAGCTGGAGCTAGCAGGAGGCTTGGTTGCTCCAGTGATGGAGGAAGCCAAGCTTCCCACCTGCCGTGGCCGGCTATGAGCTCCACTGAAGGCAACAAAGTTTCAATTATAGAAGGTAAATAAATCCCAGAATAAAAAAAGAAAAAAGAAAAAAAGGAGTGGCTGGGAGCTTCTGTTTCCGGGGGGCTTGGCCAGCCTGAAAACAGCCCTCAGCCCCTCACCCAGACTGGCCAAACCTCCATGGGGTAAGGGTCCCCACTGGGGGGGGGGGGGGCTTGACCAGCCTGCAAACAGCCATCAGCCCCTCACCCAGGCTGGCCAGGCACCCCAGCAAGACCCACACCCTGATCCAGGGCACCCTTCAGGGAAAACCAGTCAGCCCCCACCCATGCACCAGGCCTCTATCCTATATAATAAAAGGGTAATATGCAAACTGACCCTAACAGCAGATCAACTGGGAATGACTGGTCACTATGACACACACTGACCACCAGGGGGCAGACACTCAATGCAGGAGCTGCCCCCTGGTGGTCTGTGCGCTCCCACAGGGGGAGCTCTGCTCAGCCATAAGCCAGGCTGACGGCTGCCAGTAAAGCAGTGGTGGTGGGAGCCTCTCCTGCCTCCTCGGCAGCACTAAGGATGTCCGACTGAAGCTTAGGCCTGCTCCCCACTGGCAAGTGGACATCCCCTGAGGGCTGCTGGGCTGCCTGAGGGATGTCTGATTGCCAGCTTAGGCCCAATCCCCTGGGGAGCGGGCCTAAGCCAGCAGGTGGTCATCCCCTGAGGGGTCCCAGACTGCGAGAGGGCACAGGCTGGGCTGAGGGACCTCCGCCCTCCGAGTGCACAAATTTTTGTGCACCAGATCTCTAGTTTTGGCATAAAAAAGGTAGAATCCCAATGCTTTCAGAAATCAAAAGTTCCACTCAGAGAAGAAAACTGAAGTCTGGAGAGAAGATATGACTGTCCTTGTTTCCATAGCTCATGAATCCAGGGTCTCATTGGATATCCAAATCTTCTCCCTTGGGGCAGAGCTCCTCCAGCCCCACGACTTCAGAGGAGCACCCACACTATCACCCTAAAAAGGCACACCCTTCAGGAGGCCATGACAGGAAAGCCCACTGTTTCTAAGCTTTGCTTCTAGAATATCCCAGGCTGGGACCATGGACTGACCATTGTCATCTGCCCAAGGAATAAATACTTGTGAAGGGAAATGGAATATTGACTTGGTTAACTGTTTTATGTTTTCATTCATTTTTCTTCCTGTCCTGACAAATTTGTTTTGAGCTGTTGAGGTTTCTCTGATGTGAGGAACAAGGTAATGAGACTGATTTCTGAAAGTCACATATTGAAGACAGCTTCCGGACTTCATTGGCCTGCCTTTCATTTGCAGAAGTTCTAATGGAGTCTGAACAGGTGGGCTTTATTGCAGTTTTCAGAAGAGCCACCACCAATGGGGCAGCGTGCCAAGTCTCAAAGTTTTGGGTTCCATAAATAACATTAGTGTTTATGGACTCCCTGCACAAATCAGGGATTACTTCATTCTAAAACACATAAAATTTCATGTGAATTCCATTTTTTGTGTCTTGAAACATATCGTTCATAGAGGGTACATTTTCTCATCTGATATCCACAGTGGAATTTATCTAGCATTTTAACAATGTTGTTATGATGGAGTCTTTAAAACGATTATGTTTCAGATGAGTCATAAATCAGAAGACTAGATGTTAGAAGAATTGAGCCTTGATCTAATAAGACTGCACAATTCTCATCTTATTATTAAATTTGATCTTTACAGCTCACATGATAAAAATTTGGAGAGTATTTCAAAGTAAAAGGTGTCAATTGTCTAATTTTAAATAAAGTTAAAATTTTTTAAACTCCTAATATACCCTCTTAGTTCCATGGACTTAGTGGTACATTCAACACCTTCTGTGAAAAGAACAAGAATATGCCTAGAGGAAACCAGAGAAACTAATTCCTGAGAATTCACCCAAAGAGGGAATCATCGATTTATCAAATAGAGTACCTCACACTATAACTTCTCTGGATGATGATAAGCATTGTTGAAAAAAAATAGCTCCATGATAAAATAACTTGGTATATGTTGAGTTAACATTAAGTGAATGACTTAAACATAAAATTAAACTTCATTGATGAATTTCTTAGAACCATCCGTGTGTGTGGAGGGGGGGTTGCATTAAAATTGAAGAGGTGATAAATGGAAGACATCTGCAATAGTATCAATAATAAAAAAGTTGAAGAGGTAAGGTGACATTAGATTATGCTGGCTCTTGTAAGTGTTGGTATGGCTTTTGGATATTAGTCCAAATGCAATGAGAATCCAGTGGAGCAGTGAGACATGATGTGGATTTGTGTTTTTAAAAAACCTCCCTAGCTCTTTGGAAGGTAAGAATGACATCAGCAAGATGAGTTGGGAGACTACTGTGGGGGTCCAGATGAGCTATCATAGTGATGGCACAGTTGTGTTTTTAGGATGGTGTAATAGTTAAGATCAAGAATTATGGCACCAAAAAGACGGCGGTTCTATCTCAATCCCAACACTTCATATCAAAATAACTTTGGAGAACTTACTAAACCTCTGTGGACACCAGTTTCCTCATCTATTAAAAAAGAATAATATTAATACTTATGCCATGTAATTGTTATGATGATTCAATAACATACTACATATAAAGCACTTGGAATGTAGTAAATGCTAAAGAAATGATAGTGATTATGACACTTCAAAATCCTCTCCCAGACCCCCTGATACACCTGTGTTCACCAGCATGTGTGGTAGACAGTTTCTAGCATAGTCAACTTCCCACCTGAAAATCTAGCATCTCTTTTCTTATCCTGAAGGATTTCTCTAGCATCACAAAAACTTGCTCAACTGAGAACAGGAGTTAAGTGCCTTGCCAGAAGTAACCATCAACCAAGGGTGGTGGCCGGTGCCCAAATTAACCAGCTTTCCATCCTCTGGCAGCATGTTTCTTAGATGCACTCTATGTAGTTCCACCAGTGAGATTGGGCCTCAGTTGCCCACATGGGTAACCCACTCATTGACTTGCCTTTTAGTGGGTTTCCTCCTTCCCTGTCACTTTCCCCATATTCACACATCTGCTTTCTGAGATCACTTTTCAAGTTGATAACTATGACCAAGTACTTGTCTCAGAGTCTTTTTTAAGGGAAACCCAAACAAAAACAAATTAGCCCTGTGTGTAGAAAATCTCACCAGACCTTCTTATCTATAAAAAGGGTAATTGAGCAAAGTTCCATGATTCTGAAATCAGCCTATTTACTTTTGTCCACATTTTCATCTTGACTTGTAGTTTAGTAATTTAAAATGAATACTTACATATGACTACAGAGTTTCTTTTGTATAAAGAATGAATGGTTTCTGCATATTTGATAACAGGAAATTATGCTATTTGTCTTTTGTGTTCACAGAACATGGTATTATAACCTGGACACAAACGTCTATAATGGCTGTTGACAGGAGGATAGATTGAACTCATTGAGATGTTGAGAAATGTGGAAGATTTTATTTTTCAAAGATGGTCATGATATCTCCCATCTTCTACATGTGCTGGTACTTGGAGCTTGTCATTCCCCCAACAGTAGGCAGAATCTGTTTTCTCTCCCCTTGAGTCTGGGTGGGTCCTATGACTGCTTTTCTAATAGATATGATGGAAGTGACATTGTCCCATTTTTAGGTAAGATATTAACTACCCTGACAGGGTCTTCTCTCTGTCCTTTGGAAGAAAACAAGTGGGGAAGAAGGATGACTTTGCTGAGACATATGTCCATGCAGTGTGAAGCCCAAGCCACATGGAGAAGCCATGTAGGGAAAGACTGGCATGGGTGAGTGAAAAAACCACCTTGGAAATAAACTCTATAGTCTCTGCTGCCCCAGCTAATGCCAGGGAAGCAGAGACAAATGGCCAAGGGTGTCCTCTGTGAATTCCCGCCCCATAAAATTATGAACAAATAAATGGCTGTTCTAATCCACTAAGTGTTGGGGTAGTTTATCACATGACAATAGCAAATGGAGATGAAGAATTTTAAAGTAATAATTACAATTTAAGGATTTGAAAGTTCATAACATGTCTTCTAGGATTAGACCAACTTCAAATAAAAAGTTGTCGATATGGTTTCCGAAGACATGATGAAGGTCCTTTGGGGAAATAGAAACAATGAAAGCAGAATCCTATTTGAAGTCTCACTTTTTTTCATTAGCTGCAGAGTAATGAAAAACAGCCACCCTGAATATCCAATTTCCCCCAATACTTTAATTCTTTTCTTAGGCTGGAAGTTTTAACAATTCATACTTTACTACAAGTTGAAAAAAATACATAATGGTTTTCTAAACTTTTTTATTCCTGGGCAGCAGATTTTGAAGGTGAAGCTTTAATCACATGCTAGTCTTATAATCACCGCTGGTTTTCAACTAAAGTATTACAAATTGGGCTTTAGTTCAACTTAAACTGCGTGGGCCAAATCTACCCTTGGTGATTATGGGCAACTCCCATTAAAATCATTAGTAGTTGTACATGTGTAACTGAGGAGATCATTTGGCCAGATGTGCTTTTGTCTCCATGTGTCTTTACACTAGTGCAGCGCAGAGGCTGGGCTACACAGGGAAACATCTTGTGCTATTTGGAATGAGTTATCTTTCGCCATACAGTGTTCATGTCAACATGATGAAAAGAAAATGTAAATGTAAGGACCAGCACATTTCCTCTCATAACTTTTCATGCCCTGCTGGTTCCTGGCAACACAGATTCTGTGAGCAGTTGCTACTCCTCTCAATAGTAACCACGAGAATCTTGCCTGCCTTCCTTCCCCTGCCCACTCCTGGAAGACCCTGCTTCATTTACAGAGACTGGCAGTGCCAGGTCTTGGTTCCAATTCTGGAACCAACTCTCTTCCCTGGGAAAGCGTTTGTTTCAACCAAACAAATGTCCAATGCACATATGGTCAAAACCACCAACCAGAGGACTTTTTTACAGAATACATTGCTCATTCAGAAAGCAACAAACATTTTTTTTTTTTTTTTAGTATCTAGAATAGTGATTCTTAATCTTCAGTGTACTTCAGAATCACCTGTAGGGCTGGTTAAAAGACAGAGTACTGGGCACCCCACACTCAGAATTTCTCATTCAGTAGGTATGTGATTGGGGCCTGATCATTTGAATAAGTCTCCAGATAACAATAAGGCTGCTGGTCCAGGGACCACTGTTCTAAAATTCGGGTAACACAGTAGACATAGTGTCAAGTAAGATATAACCATGAATGTACAAATCTTAGACTCTAACAGGAAAGACAGAAAGACATATCAACAATTGTGCCATCACAAAGAAAAATATAAGCTTCCTAGTGACACATGAGTTGATTTAGATTAAGAAGGAAGGGACAAGGTAGGGGAGGTGGGGGAGAGGTCAATGGGGGGAGGGGGAAGAAGACATATGTACTACTATTTGTAATACTTTAAACAATAAAAAAGGAGGGGACAGCCCTAGCTGGTTTTGCTCAGTGGATAGAGCATCAGAGTGAAGAGTCCAGGTTCAATTCTGATCAAGGGCACCCAAAGGACAGGGGTATGTGTTGGGGAAAAAATCTAGGGACAACGATCAAAATAAACATTTCCCTCAGTAGAGTTTTTTTTTAATTAAGCAAATATCTGCCTTAACTCTCCACTTACCTTTCTCATATAGCCACCAAAAAAGTCATTATTTGTGCAATCAAGGTTTTTCATACCATTATCAGGTAGCCTCAACAACTCTTCCACATATCACACAACCCATCTCCTATGGGCTGCATTGTATCCCCAAATATTCATATGTTGAAATCCTAACACCCAGCAGCTCAGAATGTGACTGTATTTGGGGATGGGGTCTTTAAAGAAGTAATTAAGGTGGACTTTAATCCAATATGACTTATGCATTTACAAGAAGAAGAGATAAGGACACAGACACACACAGAGGAAAGATCACATGAAGACACAGTGAGAAGACAGCCAAGATAAGGCAAGTAAGACAAGGAGAGATGCCTCAGAAGAAGTAACCCTGCCGATACCAAGACAAGGAGAGATGCCTCAGAAGAAGTAACCCTGCCGATACCTTGATGTTGGACTTCTAGCCTCCAGAACTGTGGGAAAATAAATAGCTGCTGTTTAAGCCCCATAGTCGGTAGTACTTTGTATGTCAGATCTCTAGAGATAGAAATCCCATATTATCCCACAATACCTACTTCTTACATACTGGCCCATGTCTGTGCTCAGGTTTTTATAGTCACGAAGTTAATTTGATGAAAGTAGAAACCCAGTTATGCTTTCCTACTCACCGTTCTCCTTATTTTCAGGTTGGAAAGTATAAGCTGGTGTGGTTTCCAAACAATTAAACTGAGTTTCCCCCTTCTAATTATATTCCATGAAGACTTAAATAAATTTATATAAATTCTAAGTATGTCTGTATCCATTAAATGTTCCCTGACTTAAAGGAACTTGAAGATGAAGTTCAGTTTTATCTCTTAATTTGACTTTGTAATCTAACACCTATGAGATAACATTTAGATTCAACATTGAGCATCAGCATCTATGTTATTCTAGACAAGCACATCACTTTCATTCTGATCTTCATCTTCTCATTCTATTGACTTCATAGTCAAAGAGCTGAGAAAAATGCCTTTCTCTCATTCCTCCAGGGGAGAGAAATTACTTTTCTCTTCACATAAATAGACCCAGGTCTATGGCTTTCTGATTTATGAATCACAGATTAGGAAACAGACTAAGGATGTTATAAGAAGTTATGATTATAGCTATTGTTTAGATGTTTAGGAAATGGCATTTAATTTTATCATTTATCTACTTCAAACAGAGAAAATAAGAAATTATATTTGTAATAATATGATATTTACCTCAGCAGAGTTTATTAGAATGTCATTCAACAAATTTTGTGCAGTAATTGAAATTACCTCCAATTGCAATCAAGGGCAAGTAACATTTTCTCAGATTTCAGCATCCTGGTGGCAGGTGTCTTCAACTCTGCACTATTCCATGGATTTTAAAGATGAATTAGATTAAATCATCAGTTACGGCTCTAAGTTTATTTTATCTTTCTTTGTTGAGTTAAAGTCATCAACATGTTTTTGTACCCTAATATGAAGCCCTTTATTTTCCTGCTTACTTTATGGGATGTGGTGTTTGTTATTAGCAGGTTGTATTTTAAATACTTTGTTCAGCCTTTAGCATGTTACAAAGAAAAAGAGAAGCCTATAATCCGTTAAGGAATCCATTTCTAAAAAACACCACCTTGGCATCAAAGAAATTTGCTACATTTGTTTGGATAAGTTCTAACTACAATGCAGTGATCTTTTCTGACAAGAAGTCAGAAAACTTTGATAGTTATAAACATTAATAGTTATTAAACAAAAGCAGACAGTGAGAGGTCTCGGGTGTTCTAAGGGAGTCATTTCCTCTTTTTGTGTTTTTGTTTATTACTGACCATGGAATAAATGATTCAATCCTTCTCCAAACTGTCACAGAGTCAATCCATACTTCCTCCCAGGAAGATAAATCTGTACTTTGTTTAGCTCTAGGTATAATGTATCTGTTGAGAATTAAAAATGTGTTGGCACTCTTTGGGGAGAAAGAAAGAAAGAGTGTTTACTGTGACTTTTAGCCTCATATTTCCTTTTGCCAATTGCCAACTGGGTCATTCTTTCACAGCCTTGACTGGCTAGGATTGAGAGTTTCATATAAATACCCCTTTTCCTAAGTTAACATCTCTTGCTCTCGTTTCTTCCAGCATTTCTCCTTAATGTGCATCAATCAAGGCTCTTCTTGTCACTGGCTGCTTTCTAGTGAAAGCTATTGCCATCTGGCCCCACTTCAACTTGTAAAGGGTGGTTTAAGAGTCCATAAAGTACTGAAATCTTCAGGAAAAAAAGGGAGAGATTAATGTTAGAGTTTTTACTACTGTCTTGCACAGCAGCTGCCACGGTTGAGGAAATTTATGACTGCAATAGCTTCTACTGTGTTGAAAGGAATCCATAAATGAGTCTTAACTTTACATGATGCCAGACACTAGCATTAATCAAAATTGTGATAGTTCGTTGTCTATATAACAAGTGTATCACTAAAATTATATACAAGTTAAAAATAACCTATGATCTCGATGACCTTGGATAAAAGGCTTTCCTCTCATAAAGCTCTATCTCTTAATCTCTCTAAAGTTCAATTCTAGCATAGAAGGCTAAGAGTCTATGATTTGAAGAGGAATTTTTAATTTCTACATATAAACATCAACATTGGTGTCTGAATTCTGGAATCCGTCTTCTCTTTACTTGGTAGGAAGGAGGTGCTAGTAGATCTGATCAAAATTAGTCACTGCCTGGGAACAAAGAAACAACCAGATGTGGAACAGGGTCTGCCCCACCAGAGTCCTCAAACTGAGACTTAATAACCAAAGACACCCCTTAGAATGCCTTAGTGCACATACCATATACATAAGCGTATAACCAAAATTTACCAAGCATTAAAATTAAGCATATACAACTCATTACAAATCTCTTATACAACCATAACTATAAATAAACTATGTGTATGTGAGTTTCATTTAGATTATCCATACTCTTCCCCAACTCACAATTAGAAACAGAGTTGATATGGGTCTTTGTTCATCTTTCCACTGTGCTCATAAGGGGCCAGCTCAGTTGAATGCCAGGATCAGTCACTGAGCACTTCTTCCCACATAAGACACAAGCAAAATGTTTCCTTCATTGAGCCAGGTAACAAACATGTGAGCTTAAAAAAGTAACACATACAGCGATAAAATGGATGTGACCTGTCATTTATAAAAATGCTTGTCACAGCCCAGCCAGTGTGGCTCAGTAGCTGAGCATTGACCCATGAACCAGGAGGTCATGGTTTGATTCCCGGTCAGGGCACATGCCTGTGTTATGGGTTCGATGCCCAGTGTGGGGCATTCAGGAGGCAGCAGATCAATTATTCTCTCTCATCACTGATATTTCTATTTCTCTCTCCCTATCCTTTCCTCTCTGAAATCAATAAAAATATATTTTTGAAAAATGTTTGTCATGGAAGACATGCACAACACATATTTGAAAAACACAAATAATTCTCAGAGATCTGAATCACCAAGTATTTTAGAATAGCCTGAACCAATGCTATGTATTTTGCACACCCTTTCTAGACTCTGGCTTTCCTTTCAACACTTCCTGTGTTCCTCAGCTCTCACCCACAGTGGAAAAGGCTATGGACATACCTCAGAGACATTGTGAATTTGGTTCCAGGCCACCAGAACAAAGTGAGTATCTCAATAAAAGTGAGCCATAATCTTATCTCTGGTGAAGGGTCTTGCCTTAAATTTGAAAATAAACAGGTATGCCTGTATTTAATTTCCTCCCGGAACCTCAGTGTTGCCTTTGGTGTGAAGAGCTACCCAGAAAGATAATTCCCCCCCCCCCCGCCCCCATGCAGGAAATAAATTCTTCTTCGCTAGCACTTCCTGGTAACAGTTCCTTCTAATGACCTCTTTAAAGCCTGAACATTAAGAATCAGTGCTGCAAAAGTTGCCAGTGCACTACCCATATGTGACACAGGCCACCCTGCTTGTACCTGTAGCTTCATAGACCCTTCTGGACAGTTTCTTGCCTCAAGCACCTGCATCCACCTGGCAGAGTGCTTTATCTGACCGAAGGAGAGAGCACAGGGCAGGCTAGAAATTTCAGGATTTAACACCTAGTTCACAAACCTCAAACAGTGATCCACTTTCACACCTCATTACTGGATAATTCTGAGGTGTTTGCTCCACAGTCTCTCAGAAAGTCCCAATAGGGATTGGATCTGTTCCCCACAGCAGTAGCCCTGAAAAAACAGATCATTAACTTACTCTTTTTTTTATTTTTCTCTCTTCTCCTGTCTTACTCCCCAACTCTCTCTCTCCCTCCTCCCCCCTCTCTATCCTTTCTAAGACCATCGCATCTTTTTCTTAGATTTGCTGTGAGATAATTTCATATAAGCAAAGAGCAAAAATAAAACTCTAAATCAGTGGCTCTCAACCTTGGCTGCACATTAGAATCACCTGGGAATCTTTTTTAAAATCCTGATTTCTGGGCCTCATCCTCTGGAAATTCTGTTTCTTTGTTACTAATGTTGTGTCCCCACCCCATAACAAAGGAACAGAATTTCCGGAGGATGAGGCCCAGAAATCAGGAATTTAAAAAGATTCCCATGTGATTCGAACGTACAGCCAAGGTTGAGAACCACTGCTCTAACTGATTATGGAATTATCAGAATTCAAGGCAGAGTGAGGGAAGGAGAAGAAGGGGTCTGTTCTAGAGGCCCAGCTGCTGAGTTAGGACAGGTGAAACTAGCCATTGGCAGTAAGTATTCAAGTATAAAGCTGGTCAAAAACACAGAGCACCAATAAATGAAAAACATAGACCTTCCTACCACTTCATCAGTGATCAAGTATTCAGACTGAGGGATATGAGGCGACTGCAGGAGAAGTTTGGTCAACCAAAGTTAACCCTACCAGACGGCTGTACCGATTTTTCAGTAATTTCCGAATCTGCCGCTATACCGCTGTACCTAATTTTCGGTACTTTGCCTAGACTTATTTTCTACAATGTCTCCAAGTTCCATCTTATTCTAACCACTTGTTTGCATGTAACCAACATTTTTTTATATCATGTTGGTCTTTTCTCTTTAATGCTCAGGAGCCCAGGTACAGGGGACAGTTAGGTTCAGGGCCTCAGGTCTGGTATGGTTAAGAAGACCAGTTCTGAGCAGTGGCGCTAGGAAGAAAAAACCTGGAGCCAAGAGCTAATATAGGCAGATGAGTTATACATAGGCTTGAAGTCTGCACATGATAAACTAATAACAGTTCTAGGGAATTACAATAGAGTCTTAGCTGAAAGTGGAGTCACAAAACTGAATTTTTCCAAGAAAATCAAGTTGCACCAGGAAACTGTGTGTCTGATTCTTCTTTGTCAAGGATATGAAACCAAGCTTCATGATCATCTCTCTGCCCAGTAGGGCAAGGTGACTTCTGAGCTTAAGGGGTAGGTCTAGAATCTAGGTCTTCTGATTTCCTGAGTAAGGCGTGTTGTTAGCTTACCAGTAAACATCTGAGTATTTTAAAATAAATAAACACACACACACACACACACACACACACACACAGGCATCTTCCTGTCAAATCCTAGGCACTTAGGCACATATTTGATGATTGAATGAAATGAAATGTACAAGAAACAAGACCACTAGTGTTCTTTTCCAATTCTTCTCATTCACATTTTTTAAAAAAAAAAAAAAAAACAACAAAAAACTCTAGCTTGTACTGCTAAATGTTTTCTATGTTTCTGTTATTGTTGAGTTTCAAAAATAATAAAATAAAAGTCCTAATTCCACGAGGATGGAGTCAACACATCAGCTCAGCCAATTACATCATGGGTTTATTGTGTCTTCCCAAACCTTACATTCTTTCTATGGAGTTTGATGTGCCAGGTCCCAACATGGGGAATTGCATCAAGACAAATATCTTTTAAATAAAGTAACTATTGTTGGTTTCAAGTATGATTGTCTCAAATATAAACAACTACACAAATTTGAAACATGTTGGATGAAATAGTAGAAGGAAAACAGAGGAAAAAGCAAAGTAAAAATAGAAGCCATACACATAAGGACATGGTGTAGGGAGCTAAGGACTTATTCTGGATTTATATGAAGCCAGTGAAAAAGATACCATTTGGAACATAGAATTGTGCAATTCTAGTCAATGCAACAGACAATCAAAACGCTTCAGGGGGGCTGAAATGTTTGAAACATGAGGACAAGTATTGGCCCATTCAATACCTTAGAGAAAAGAAAACTCTGGGAAAATTTTTTCCAAGGGTATATACATGAGCCAAATTCTTCACTCACATACTTGTATATGGGACTTAATTCTGCACTTGGATATTTGTGGCAACTCTGCATTCTGTATACTTAGTCTTTGTGTGAAACAGGAGTTAAGCATATGGCAAACTTTGGCTCGCATGGCCATGCAGCTTCTGTTAGCATTAAAATACTCATTAGTATGCAATGGAACTTTTTAAAAGGAAACCAGCATTAATGACTTTAAGCCATTTGTAAGACATTTTAAAAGTTGGAATTCAAAATAAGATTGAACAACATAAAGCAAATATGGGCTTAATCCACCACCCTCATCCATCAAGTTCCTCTCCCAGAGCAGATGATGCAGCTAAGTCTAAGAACGTATAAACCCAATTAGCAGCTGTAATGTGTTTCTGAGGGGCAAACCAGAGACATATGGGATAGCCTAGTGATTCACAACCTTATATCATCAGTGTCTCCAGGTGCAGAGAGGAAGAGGAGCTGCCTGGGTGAGTGGTGCTCTCAGCCTCCCTGCGCCTCCCTGCATCTCCCTGCATCTCCCTGCATCTCCTTGCATCTCCCTGCGCCTCCCTGCACCCCGGGAAGTAAATGCAGCCCAACCATAATGCAGCAAATCATGTTTCTTCCTCATGTTTACTGGGCCACTATCTTAAAACTATAGAACAGAGAAACAAACTCTCGCTTTAAAATTCAAAAGACTTTAAAAAGAAAGCAAATCACTTCTGAACAGAAAGGAGGCAGTCACTGTGTTTTCAATATTACAGTTTTTTAAATGACTGGATGTGGCATTTCAAGCTATTACACACCCATGGTCTCCTTCTTCTTCTTCATGCTTGGTGTACTTGACATTAGCCTATAAAACACATGTATCTGCTTGTGGGAGTTCTGTGGATCTTCCAGGTTTGTTCTTTCTTGGCAAAAAGAAAAAATGATTTGACAACTATGGAATATGCAGCAAGTGCTGAGCAGATAAACTTAGAAAAGGAAATAAAGTAGCTTTAGCCCAAGTTCATTCGGGGTGGTATGGAACATAATGATAAAAGGAGAGAGAGGGAGAGGGAGAGAGAGAGAGAGAGAGAGAGAGAGAGAGAGAAAGAGAAAGAGAGAGGTTAGAATTGAATGAAAACTAGAGAGACAACTGAAATGTGTTAAGGATTGAGGGTCTTCACCTGTCTTTTTTATTTTAACAACAACAACAACAAAAATAAGAACACAATGCCATTCAGCAGAAACATACCCCACACACAGGGTACCAGGGGAATCACTTTATTTGGCTGAGCACTGTCTCACTGTCTGACTGTAAATGGACAGAGTGTGAAATCAGAACAGAAGTTTAGGTCAAGGTGCTTACTGAAGAGCAGACAGGGAAAAGACAATTGTCCACGAAAGAACAATAAAACAAAACACCCTTAACTTCAGAAGCTAAAGAAGGCAAACATACACACTGAGAATGTGGTCAACTAAGCCCCATAGCCAGAGGGAACAAATTACCGGAGGAGTGCTATGCTGCTACACAGCCACAGAAAAGCTAGATTATTTACTCAAGCGAAGGCACTCAAGAGGGTCCTACAGAAAAGGCAGTGGGAACAAAGAGACCCAGTCATCGAACATGCCAAGAGAAATAAGCGGTAGCAACAACATTTTAAAACCCTGATTTATGGGGGAAAGAAAAAAAAATGTATCAGTCTGAGCCAGGAAAAATAATAGCTTTGCATATCTTCAGCTATTGGATTTTTGCATTCCTAACTACATGTCTGCGGTCTGTGATTCCCAAGTCCTTCTGTGAGCCTGAAAACTGACCTCCCGAAACTTCTAAGCCAGTTTTCTCCTCCCAGAATGTGGAGGAGTATTTCCTACCCTGACTCAGCTGGTGCACCCCAGAACACAACATAAGAGTCATTCTTTTTTGAGAGGCCCTCAAAGCTCTGGTAACTCAGGGAGCATTTTCTTTATTGCAAATAGGTGTGTCCTCTGGATTCTTAGGATGGGAAGGCAATAAGGCAGGCAGACACCTCTTTGTCTGTTTTTTGACCTTCATCGGAACAGAGGAAAGCCTGGAAATAAAATGAGAGCTCCAAGGGGAACACTTCAACTTTGTCTGAAGAATTTCATTACGGTTATTAATAATAAAAAAAGACTCAGCAAATGTGATTAAATGTTAACAAGTATTAATGCTGGGTGGTGACAACAGATGTTTTTATAAATTACTGTTCTCTTTACTTTTCTAAATAGTTAAGATTTTAAAGAAAAAATAGTGAAAATACAGTCAGATTAATGGGAGACTGTATAGTGCAGAGTTTAACAAAGACTGTCTGTTGTCTACAGCAGAAAGAATCACAATGTTTAGATGGAAAATGCACAGAATTTCAGAATTGTCAGTTCTGTAACACCAACAAGTTTCTATCCCAGCTATAAATCGCCAGCATGTGGGGGCAGTTTTTATAAATGCCGCTCCTGTTCAGGGCTCACTCCAAGCCAAGTAAAAGGGGGAATCAATGAGTGTAGAGCCCAGGCATCTGTATTTTGTAAATGTTTCTCTTGATGATTCAAATGTGTAGCAAGCATTGAGTGCAACTCATATTTCTTGGAACATTACCCTCTGCTCACCTGGAATGAAACAGGATTGAACTGCATTTAAAATCATTTTAAAATTCCCTAATCCTAAAAGTTTCCTAGCATTTCACACAATCTAGAAGACATAAAGAAAAAAGATTAAAACACCTATAGAAATATATATATACATATGTAGGTAGATAGAAAGGAAGATAGACATTAGATCAGTGGTTCTCAACCTTCTGGCCCTTTAAATACAGTTCCTCATGTTGTGACCCCCCAACCATAAAATTATTTTCGTTGCTACTTCATAACTGTAATTTTGCTACTGTTATGAATCGTAATGTAAATATCTGATATGCAGGATGGTCTTAGGCGACCCCTGTGAAAGGGTCATTCGACCACCAAAGGGGTCGCAACCCACAGGTTGAGAACTGCTGCGTTAGATAGATACATAGATAAATAGAGCAAAAAGACAAGGAAAAACAGAAAAAGATAAGATTGCTGTCATGTACTTGGGGCTTTTAAAAATCAATAAAAAAGTATGAGCATTCAATAGAAAAAACTAGCAAATGCCATCAATGGGTAGTTCACAGGAAACGAAATACAAATAGGATATGAAAAGATGCATAATTTCACACATAATTAAATATATGCAAATCATAACAATGGAATTCTTTTATTTTCTCAATTATAAAATATTTTAAAGTTTAATTAAAATTTACTATGTCTGATGGTGTTGTAAAAACAGGCTTTCTCGTCAATTGTTGTGAGCAAATAAAATATCACAACGTTTTTGGAAGGCAGTTTGGCAATACTAACAAAATTGTTAAATATACATGCATTTGACCCAACAAATCCAATAGATACAGTCTCCTTAATAAACAGTTGTGTAACAAAAAAATAGAAACAATATTAATTTGCACCAAAAAATTATGATACCTCCATACAGTAGAATACTGAACAGCAGTTACAGAATAAATTAGATTTATATGTTGTTTTAGAAGAATCTCCTCAGATCAAGGCACAAGAAATACATATCCTATAATTTCATTTGTGTAAACAAAGAACTAGTCTAGAATTTAAGTATATGTACAGATACAGTTGTATGTGTTCACTTGCATTTGCATAAAATTACCTATCCTTTCTAGATGGATCGGTAAGAGGGTTACAGGGTCCTTCCACCTAAGCTACTGTTTTCCTTTGCCTTGAAGCTTGCCAAATGGAAAAATATTATACTTTATGCAAGTTGTGTTTCTGATGGTCCTTTTTAAGGTTCACTCTCATTGTGATCAACTCTTCATAGGCCACAAAGACCATACATATCAGCAATCACTCGCTAAGCCTCACTGTCATGGTGGGACGAAAAGGTTTCTCCATGACTTGGAGCTTGACAGCGCAGAAGAAGTGAGTCATCTACCAGCCATCAGAGGCATACCCTTGTCAGAGACACAGAACCATAAGGAGGGCCTGTCACTAGATGCAATTACTCCCTAGCATAAATCATTTTGAAATCCTAGCCTCTGATATAGAGGCTAATGGTAGACAGAGCAGAGAAGCTCCATTCCATTGCATTTCAAAGCTTCTTCTACAAATGTGGATTATTTCCCTTGTCCTAACTGGTTATTAACTTTCATTTCTTTCCTCCTCATCCCGTTTCCCTTACCCCATAACCCTCTTCTAAGTGGGTGGTGTTGGGTTTTTGTGCTTTTGTTTTGTTTGTTTGTTTGTTTTTTGTTTTGGAAGAGTCCTTTATTTTTCTTCTACAAGACTCACAGGTATATGGATGAATTTAATAAGTTCCAAAATATAATACTTTACGTGGTTGGTATATCCATTTTCTTGGAGGAGGGGAGTAGGTTTATTTGTATTACCTCATTATTTTCAGCCCTAGACTCTGTTAACTTCCCATTCAGTGGTGTGGGAAAATAATAACTAGTGTTACATGCATTTTAATTTATGCTCTGCAAAAACACTAATAGATAAAGAATTCACTGAACTGAAATGGTGATGACTGACTCAAAAAAAATTTTAAAGATTGTTTTCCAATGAGTTTACAGAGAAACATTCCTAAGAGGACTGAGGGTTTTGCACCACATTGATTTCACTGCACAAGTCTATTTTGGGTGCACATTGTCAACAAATCCCAGTGGCCAGCTTATTTCAAATGCACTGTTAGCATACTTCACATACTAGGAAATAATGCCAAGAGAAATCATAATCACGTCCACGGCCTCTAGTCTGGGTCTACAGGAGGACACCGAGAAGTCAAATTAGAATGCAGATGCAGCGTGGTAGGGTCAAACACATGATTCTGGAAGTCTGGAGTCCTGGCTCTAGTCTCAGTCTTGCTTTTACCTGTCAGTGAGCTTTTACCTCAGACAAGCCACTAACATCCAGCCTCATCTGGACAATAAAAGAAATGGGCTTAATGATCTCTGAAGACCCTCCCAGCCTTCCAGGCTTCTGAAGGTACACAGGGGTGTCCTTACTAACGCCCCATTTTCCAATAAAACCTTTTTTTTTTCAAGACACTGTAATTTCAATTTCCTGAATGATGACTACTTCCTCAGTTGCTGGATTCTCTTAACAAAAGGAAGAGACCTGTGTAATGAGTGTTTCACCTCTGTCTAGGAATATTTGCTTATACTAGAGCAGGGGTGGGCAAACTTTTTGACTCGAGGGCCACAGTGGGTTCTTAAACTGGACCGGAGGGCCGGAACAAAAGCATGGATGGAGTGTTTGTGTGAACTAATATAAATTCAAAGTAAACATCATTACATAAAAGGGTACGGTCTTTTTTTTTTTTTTAGTTTTATTCATTTCAAACGGGCCGGATCCAGCCCGTGGGCCGTAGTTTGCCCACAGCTGTACTAGAGGCCCAGTGCATGAAATTCATGCATGGGTAGGGTCCCTAGGCCTGGCCAGCGATCAGAGCTGATCTGTGGGGCAACCAGCAGGGTGATCAGGGCCCCCGCTCACACTCGCCTTGGCCTGGTGCCACCCGCTCACCTGCTCCACCATCCCACCACGGCCCCACTCCCATCAGGACCCACTGGAGCCGGCAGCACCACCACTGTCACCCGCTGCCAGTGCTGCATTGCAGATGCCCGCCATGTTCTGCACTGCCCCCTGATGGTCAGCACATGTCTAACTCCTGGTCAGACATGGCTAATTTGCATATTAGCCTTTTATTATATAGGAAATCTATCTCCATCTCTATCTGTCTATCCAACCATTCATAGGTTCATCCATCTACTGATCTACTGTCTCTCTCTCTCTCTCTCTCTCTCTCTCTCTCTCTCTCTCTCTCTCTCCCCCTCTCCCTCTCCCTCTCCCTCTCCCTCTCTCTCTCTGTACAATTATATGTATTTAGATAGCTTTAGCCGGTGGACTTTTAGGAGAGACCAGAGGCAGGTTAGATCTTACACTTGGGAAGGTGAAGCCTTGGCTCACTGGCCTTCACATTATAGAGTATCATTTCTGACCACTGAACCTTTCATGGGTACCTATCTATGCCTGAAGCCAATGAAAGTTCACAGCATGTCTCCTATAGGTGTTTGCTGGTTGTGGTACACACTATATTTACCTGACTTATCTCCCAACCATAATCACACCTGGTTTTCCTTTACCTTATCTCAGGAATGAGGCGGTGCACACAACTCAGACATAAACACTCACACACAATATATTTTTGAATCGTATCTTACTTTACCCCCAAACTCTTGAGTATCATGATGTTTAAAAAAATCAATTTTCTGGAAAATGTCATCTCTCTCCATTTGTCTTACTCGCTGTTATAGCTGGAGTAAGAACAGAACCAAAGTTGGGGTGGGTGAATGCTTCCAATTCTTGAAATCACACATCCACATCTTCTTTTCAGGGGAAGGAGTAGGTGCTATTGAGCCAAGCAGAACTAAGTTAGGATTCTGAGTCTGGTACTTGCTGGTTATGGGATCGGGGCTAGTTACCAAGCCCCTCTTAGCCTCAGCTGTCTCATCTGTAAAGTGGGAAAATGGGTTTGTTATATGTTTAAATAAGATACTTTGGGTAAAGAGCTCAAACCAATCCTCAATAAATGTTAAGTATTATTGTTACCATTTTTGTCCCATTAACCCCATCACAAACTGTAGTGTTTGCTATTGGACCCTTGCTGTACCACCATTCCCTTTCTGCTTCAATGCATTCTGGTCTGATTTCCAACTGCCTAAACCTGATTTCTCTGGCCACCAAAGCCTGTTTTGCCCACAGTTGGCTATAACTCTGAAGGCCAGCATTAGAGAGATGGATAGCATTTAACCAGAGCCGTGGTCGGCAAACCGTGGCTCGCTAGCCACATGCAGCTCTTTGGCCCCTTGAGTGTGGCTCTTCCACAAAATACCACGTGCGGGTGTGCACATACAGTGCAATTGAAACTTCATGTCCCATGCGCAGAAGTTGGTATTTTGTGGAAGAGCCAGTATTTTGTGAAAGAGCCACACTCAAGGGGCCAAAGAGCCACATGTTGCTCATGAGCCATGGTTTGCTGAGCAGCAATTTGCCGACCACTGAGTAAGAACACAGTAAATGTTAAGTAGGATTAAGTTCATCATAAAGAAAAAAAAGGGTCTGACATTCCATTGTCCTTTCTCCCTCTTTATCTGTATATTTGCATGAGGCACCATTTATTTTGTTCAATCACAAGGGAAATGCCCCTATTTCCTGCTGCCTTTAAAATGGGTTTCTCCATGCTGATCCTACTCCTAGATTTCTTTTAGACCAAAACATTCGTTTCTCTATCTAGACCAAAATCATCTTTTTTGAACTTGTCACCAAATCCTTCAATTCACAGCCTTATGCACTTGAATCGCCCATCTAACCAAATCTAGAAAGCTCATAATTTACTGATTAAACTACAATTTAATTATTCCCAGCTGTCCATGCACTGTCTCCTGTAAGGAGCTAAATTGATAGTTTAATATCAATTATTTCAGCTATTTTAGGCTTATATTCTTTCAAGCATATCTTTTTTTTGTTTTATTTAATTTCTTTTTTATTCTGAATAAAAATTGCTTTCTCAATACCAAGGACCCAAATTAACCAATTTTGATAGTTTCTGTTTATTTTTTAGCCAAGGTTTCAGTTAATTCTCTGTATTTATTTTCCATTCAGCCCTCTGCAGTTCCCCTATCACTTCCATTAGAAAACAGGACAATCACTCTGTAATGATTTGCTTCTCTCTCTCTCAGATCTTTGCATGGCTCTCCTGGCAATCTCCAGTGTGTTATGCGCATGCTATTTTTGTTAAGTCCCACATTCTTTTTTCCAAGGAACTGCTGTTCTCTGAGCTTTAATTATCGTGTCTTAAAAGATTCTTCAGCTGCTTTCATGCTCGTGAATTTTATACTTCTCCTTATTGCACCTTATTCACTAGATTTCTTAATGCCCCCAAATTTACTTCCTTGAAATTGGATACCTTTGTATAGCTGCATTGTGAGAGCCTACATCTTACTATTCTCAGTGTGAACTATGGGCATGAAAATGCTTTTCCTTGCATGTCTGCTATCTTCAAAGAATTTTTTTTTCAGTTCCCTCTCCACTCTACTGCAAAAAGCTACATATAGTATTTCTTTCCAGCAATTTAGACTGTAAAGGTAATCCAAATTCTAACATCATTAATGAAAATACATTGTATTTATAATCAAAATGCTATAATAATTTCCAGCCTTCAGTTTATCCCTCAATAGAGTAAACACCTTTGTTAGAAGGATCAGACCAGTTACCTAGCATAGTGCCAAACATTGTTTCCAACCCTCAGTGATCAATTTCTTAATGAGACACATTCTGTCTAGGAAGAGGGAAATACTGTCTATGTTCCCAATATCTGAATCAATTGAAAAGAATGACAAAGAAAGGTAGGGTTCCAGACAAGTTGGAAATATGCATATTAAATGTTCAAACACCTACCTTTTTAAAAACAAGTCACAGATAAGAACAGAATTTGAACATGGAAGAATGGTGGTTAAAACCACTTCCTGGAACAAACTTAGCTCTTGGAATTCTTTTGGCTCAAATGCAGGGTTATTATCGTAAAAGTCGTCATGTACTGCAACCCTGTACCAACTTCAAAGTGAAATATCAACAAAGACGATCACTCATAGACATGAGAAAGAATATCTTGATGGAGGCGAGGCAAATAACATATGAATTCTGCCTGGTTTGAGTAGAAAGTAAACTAGTAATTGAGGAAAAGGGTTTAACCAAAAGGATTTGAGTCCATTTGATTAAAAGTATTTTTTAGAATCTCACATAAGCATCCTGAATATTAGAGTTTCTGAGGTTTATCCATCACTAGTCATTTTCCAATTAACGGTACATCCTAATACCCCCTGATCCTAGTTCAATGGATTCAGTGGCTAATAATTTTGCTTCTTTTCAGAACAGATATTTAAAGCTGAAGCCTTAAGACTGTGATTACTATCATTGTGTGGGTTTTGGTTTGCAATCCTGATTCTTCAGAAACTACTTTATTTCTCCCAAGTCATCATTTCAGCCTCAGGTAGCTTCCACCAGGTAAATTTGGGTGTAACTCTGTAGACCCACTGACTAGCCTTTTCTCAAAAGCTGATAACCCTATATCATAATAGCTCGGTTAATTTCCCTCTTTAAAGAAAGTTATAAGCACACACTGAAATAATTATTAACTGTCGTATTTGCATCCATATGTTTAAAATGTCACACACATGATTTAGCCACAAAAATGGGAAAAGCTACAAAAAATATAACATGGATGATTTTTAAGAAGTAGTGTTGAATCAAACAAACATGGAATAAAGAACAATCTATTTAAAAGGGGGTGGGGTGTACATATTACAAAAATAAATTATCAGATAAAAAAGAAGAAAAGGTGAGGAAATATTCCAGATTAAAGGACGCCAAAGAGACATGACAACTAAGTACAAAAACAGGCTAGATCCTGTGCCAGAGAGAACCTTTACTGGAAGGGGAAAATGCTATAAACAGTTATTAGCTCAGCTAACACATATGGATGGGTATGGACAACACATTGTATTGTATCAATGTAAATTTATAAAGTTGATCACTGCACTGTGGTTACATAAGAGATATCTTTACTCTTAAGAAAAACACGCCCTAAGTATTTATGGATTAAAGTGCCAGGATGTATATAACTTACTCTCAAGTGGTTCAGAAAAAGCATGCATATCTGGGATAAAAGAGCACACACAAATAATAAAGCAACTGAGGTAAATTTGGATAAAAGATAAATGGATGTTCTTTGTACTATTTTATTTTTGTAATTTAAATTTTTTCATTGTTTCCTTCTAAATAAAAAATTAATGATATATGATTGATCAAAATAAGAAAGATTGAACAGAATAAATTCTGTGTGGTTCTATTTGTATTTTTAAGCATGCATAATTCAGTAGTAAAACTATAAAGGAAATGAGTGCTATAATAGATATGTGGTAGCATAATCCCATAATAGGATATGGAAATAGGATAGTGGCTACCAGAGAGAGAGATTTCTTTTTTCTTTTTCTTTTTTTAATATTTTATTGATTTTTTACAGAGAGGAAGGGAGAGGGATAGAGAGTTAAAAACATCGATGAGAGAGAAACATCGATCAGCTGCCTCCTGCACCCCCCAAACTGGGGATGTGCCCGCAACCAAGGCACATGCCCTTGACCGGAATCGAACCTGGGACCTTTCAGTCCTCAGGCCGATGCTCTATTCACTGATTAGGGCAAGAGGGAGATTTCTTAAGGAAGAAGCATGCTGAGGGCTTTGGAGTGCTAGCAACATTCTATTTGCATCCTGGGTGATGATTGCATGAATATTATTTTATAATTATTAAGCAGAATATTTACATTTTATGATCTTCTCTGTGCATGTTTTCTAAAAGAAGGGAAAAAATAAGGGAGAAGAAAGAGGGAAGTGAGAGCGGAGAGGAAGGAGAGAAAAGCAGGAGAGAAAGATCCCAAGGAGCAATTTATTACTTGTCTTTGTACTCTCACTGATGAGCAATTCGCTCTACTATAATCATCCTTGTCAAGACTAAGAAGAATATTTTCCTAAATCTCATTTTAGAGCAGAAGCCCACTACTGCTTTCAGATGTCTGACTTAGCACAAGATAGAGCTTTAGAGTTGTCCCATCTCAGGACTCACTAGATATGGTCTGGTTACGTACAGAAGCAGGTCATTAGTGGAGCAAGTTCCATAAGGTCGAACTGCAGACTTGGAGAACACCCAGGGCAACAAGTAGACATTGGCATGAAAATGATCACACAAGAAACCAACAACCAGAGTCAGCACTCATACATCTTAACTCCTTAAACCCTTTTCCTGAGATATATAGCTGGGCAAACAACATGGAGGCATGAGATCTGGCTCTGAGTTGCTGGGAATGCATTATAAGTCTGTGTTGTCACCTTCCAGCTTCAGCTTTGCCCAGGTCTCCCACACCCACAAGCTCCCACGCTGTGATGCCCGTGATGTCTGTCAGTACCTCCAGTGCAATGTCCTTTTTCCAGTTCACATGTGGTTCCTCCCCCTCCTTGCCTGACCACTGCACTTCCTTTAGGTCTCAGCTGAAAGTTTACTTCTTGGAGAAGCCTATCTCCCCAATCTAAATCAAGTCTCCTTATAATACTCTTTTGTGGCATTTTATTCTTTCCCTTCATAGCATGTAACATAACTTATAATCATGTACTCATTTGTAGAACTATTTGCTTTCCCACCAGCCTGGAGTTCCTGAGAGCAGTCTAATATCTTTTTGACAACAGTTGTTTACCCAGCTCCTAGCACAGCGCCTGGAACATAGCACACGTGTGTTATTGCTGACTCCTGAAAGAATGAGTGAAGGAAAGACTCATTTATCAATCGACCTCTCTAACAATTTCTACTCTCTCTCCCCAAACAGGTAGCAAAGTGACTAATTAATTGGTTAAATAATACTATTACAAATCATTTAGTAACCATAGTGGATTTTCAATACATTGAGAGGGTCAAAAGTGGCCATGTTTATAAAATAACTTTATCATCGATTATTCTTTTCTGCTAGTTTGGAGTTCTAATAAGGAGACAGGATCATTTTTCCATTTCTTACTATTGCCTACCACAGATCCATTCATATTCTGGGTGCACAATCAAACTTTGTTGAATTAATGGAAATCTAGTTTCTTAAATCAATTATACTTTCTAAAGAATATTTTAATACCTATGTCAACAAAATAGAAGTCATATAGAGAAAGTGAGGCAGGGAAAATATCTAAACAAAACATAGTTTGCTAATTATTTTTCCTTAAGAATCACCAAAGAACGCATATCTCCAACTGTGAAATGCCACTATGAGGGGAAATAGAAAGGACATTGAAAAAATTACTGGTCTTAGAAACAGGAGACCTGGGGTTACAGATGACTAGGTTAATTTCACACAGCTTCCCAAACTTTGTTGTTCTCACTATAAATTGAAGCCACTGAAGTTGACTTTTTGGGCCCACTATTTAGCTGTTGGGAAGCTTTGTGAAACCAACAACTTATTTAAAGGTTCTTAAAATATGAGATTAAAATATTCTGACCAAGAATTGGCTTTCCTTTAAAAAAAATTAAAGATAAGCATCATTATATGTTTGGAAGGAAAATCTACCATTGTCCATAAGAAGTTTATGCTTTTGCTCTTCAATAGAAAAGAAGAACCCTACAGAGAAAGATTTGTCATTATTTTGCAGATCTATATGTACAGAACTTGTCACTGAGGGAAACTGATACAGCAGGTTAATTTATCATTCAGATGTCAGTCCTATCACACCAGTATGTACAACATAAAAGGTCGCAGCTATATGATAACAACAACATATAGAAGACATTGGACTGTTTGTGAAATTTGCAGTCTGACTGGCTCTGCTTATAGAACTAATTAAAGTAAGTGGTTCAAAAAAACTTAAGTGAGGTCTTAAATTTTAATTTGTGCAAATGCAAATAGAAGCCATGAAATTAATCCATTCTGTAATGGGTGGTGCCCAAATCCCTAAAATTTTAAGTAATATGACCAATATTTCTTGAAATTATACAAAAACAACAACAAATTGATGACAATGTTCTGTTTACTGACTAGTTTTGAAAATATTTCCTGCCTTAAGTTTAAAGTAATAATTATAGACTTTTCTTAAGATACAATCTCTCCTACAAGGAAAGGTGACAAATTTGTTCTGGTTCTAAAAATATCCCATGTGCAGTCAAGCCAAACAGGAGAGTGCTGGTTTGGGATTTCAAAATTCAGATGTGCTGTGATCAAATCATGTCCACTTGAGAGTACTATATATAATGATTGCCTCCAGCCATCAATTTTGTCTCCCAACTCCAATATTTTATAGAGGATTCCAAGAGGGCACCATTCTGTAAAGAAACAATGTGCATACTGGCCAAGGATTGGGATCAGGCCCCTGGAAATCTAGTTCCGGTTCCCCACCTGACATTCTGCATTGCCATGGGAGTTTGCTTAATCTCACAGTATCTCAGTGTTCTAATGGCTAAAGTGACTACAATAATAACCACTTTCTTCTCTCTGGGACACGGTGAAGAGAGTTTTACACTCTCATAGGAAGACTTCTTATTAACCCAATTGAGGCATCCTCTGAGTTTGGTCATATCTTTTCTAAAAATATAAACACATGGTCCATTTATCAGCTAATAATAATAAGAGCTTATTAGTAATATCAAATCTCTAACGTGTCAAGCAATAAACCAAGTGCTTTTAAAGACATTATCTGATTTAATCCTCACACCCTTGTGGTCTCGTTACTAGTCACTCTTTACATGTGAAGAATCTAAGTGACTTTCCCAAGACCATACAACTAATCTCAGTATAAACTGAATTTAAACCCAGGTCTCTCTACAGTACTCAAATTATAGAGTTAGTTCTACTATATCAGAATCATTAAGAGTTTCCAATAAAATTAGAATGTAATTTACAAAGAACTTCCATAAAATTCTGAAAGATTAAAATTACTGGGTTATCTATCATGCTTAACTACATGAAATTAATGATTAATAAAGTCAGAAGTATATTTGGTATATGTGGTTAAATCCATATATTCAGTCTTTATAAAGTATCCCCAAAAGACAGATTAAGCTCATTAAATAAGTCAATTCAGTCAAGTAAATTAGATATTAAGAAAGTCAGTCAAACTGTTGATGCTTTTCAGTTTTAATTTTTCAAATCAAAACCACAACCAGCCCTAGCTGGTTTTGCTCAGTGGATAGAGCATCAGCTTGCAGATTGAAGGGTCCCAGGTTTTATTCTGGTCAAGGGCACATGCCTAGGTTGTAGGCTTGATTCCCAGTAGCGGACGTGCAGGAGGCAGCCAATCAATGATTCTCTCTCATCATTGATGTTTCTAACTCTCCCTCTCCCTTCCTCTCTAAAATCAATAAAGATATATTTAAACACACACACACACACACACACACACACACACACACACACAGTTGAACTTTCTATTTCCCGTGAGTTCTATGTGTGTAGAATACACTCACAATCAGATCTTCCTATTCTCAAAGGCAGTAATGTGTTGGGGTGGCATGGGGCAGGGAGGAGGTCTGAAGACTATTTTCAGCATTTCAAAGAGTCTAACAAATATCCACTATGTCTTCCAAATAAAACAGAACAGGCTCACTAAATACTCACATTCCTAAGCTATTGGCCAGAATTACTTCAGCTCAATGCAGTAATACTAATGACCTCATCCTGATCAGGAAGACTGATTGGGAGTTGCACATGTCTTTGGTTAATAAAAAAATTTTCAAAAAATATAAGAATTACCTAATGTCATCCTATATAATAAAAGGCTAATATGCAAATCAACCAAATGGCATAACGACCAGTCACTGTGATGCACACTGACCACCAGGGGGCAGATGCTCAATGCAGGAGCTGCCCCCTAGTGGTCAATGTGCTCCCACAGGGGGAGCGCCACTCAACCAGAAGCCAGGCTCATGGCTGGTGAGCGCAGCTGCAGTAGTGGGAGCCTCTTCTGCCTCCGTGGCAGTGCTAAGGATGTCCGGCTGATGGCTTAGGCCTGCTCCATCAGTCGGACATCCCCCAAGGGCTCCCAGACTGTGAGAGGGTGCAGGCTGAGCTGAGGGACCCCCCTGAGTGCATGGATTTTGTGCATCAGGCCTCTAGTAAAAGTATATGTACCAGCTTATTGCAGCATTGTGGTTATGGTACCAAGAGGTGGGAGAAGAAACTGAATGCTCAATAATAATGGAATAACTAAATAAGTGATAGCTTATCCATGTAATAGAATTCTATGAAACTAGAAAAAGGGCAAGCACCATTTCAAGACATGTTATAGACTAAAGCATACAAGTCACAGAAAAACATGTATTACATAGATACCATGCACCTTACACTCTTTCTAGGTTCAGAAAATGTGGGCAGAGACATATATGCATATTCTCAATGTACCTTCTAAGTACATTAATAGAAAAGGAAATGGGGAGAGGTTATCTGAACTGGTAACAACAGTTACTGCCAGGAAGGGGAGGAGGGCAGATGGGAACAAATAGACAGTTTTTCACTTTCTACTCTAAACTTTTATATGGTTTGAATTTGGACAATTAATATGAACTGTGTTGTGATTCTTTTAATTCCTTAATAAATGCAAGGGGTTTGGGGGGGTTTTATTTGTTTGTTTGTTTGTTTGTTTGTTTGTTTGTTTGTTTGTTTGGCAAACCTTTGCAAGCATGCACTCCATATGGAAATAGAAAGGGGGTCCATGGAGGTGAAAACTGGGTGACCAGCCAGCACAGATGACCCCTTCCAGAGCACACACACTCACATCCAGTCTACCTGGGAGTGATGGGACCTTTCTCATAGCCAGAAACCTATGCCATGCAATGGCTCTTCTCTGCCACCTTGAAAATATTGCAGGCTGGTAGCTGAGAGTGTAAACAAGTTGAAGACCAACATGAAGACCCTTCAGGAATGCTGGCACCTTCCTGAGACTTGGAAGTAGTCCTGCTCCTAATTGGACACAGGTGTGCCTGAAAGAGAAGCTGCTGTGTAAGTCTACCCTGTGCGAAGCCAAGCCAGCTATTCCCACTAAAGGAAACAAGAACCACAGCCTGATCCATCAGCTGTGGCACCGGTGGCTTGCTGTCTGCCCAGCTCCAGTCTCTGGCACAACAGCTCAGCCCATAATGTGTGACTTGGTATGTGCCAGGAGTACCCAAAAAGCTCTGATAGATGTTGACAATATCCCCCTAAACGGTAAGACATGGGCTTCACAAGGCCTTGTAAAAATGCATGTCTTAGAATGTTCCAGTGTGACTATTTCAGAGTTCAAAGCTAACGGCATGTTCAGTATCAGGAGAGAAGAGAGAGGCTTAGCGGGGGGCTCTTGCTCCCCTCTCTCTCACATTCAATCCAAGTCTTTTATTAGAAGTTTCTTAGTTTTCATTGGAATGGCCCAACTATTCATGCATTTTTGTGCTATTCCAGCCTAGACTTTGCCAGAAACTAGACAAGTATGAGTCTATGCCCATGTGAAGGAATTCAGCTGGAGGGGCACACCCCAACAAACAAAAGGCATGGAGGCTGTGGGGAGAGGGCCGTCTGAGTAAGGAGGAAAGAAGTACAAGCAGAAGAATTCACTGCACAAGGTTTGCTGAGTCCCACCTCTCCCTGCTGTGGTGAGGATGCTAAGGAGCAGGATATGCGGGGCCTCTGCTCCCCCTCTGATAAAGCAGGGCTATGGGACCAGAAGAGGTGGGTGTTACAGGGAGCAGAGTGCACAGCAATTAAAGCAGCCAAACCTGCCGAGATCCGCACAGTGTGTGTGGTCAGAGGAAAAGGAGACCTGGCATGCGGGGCTCTTCTGAGCGAAAGGAAGACAACTGAGAAACAAACGCTGAGAGGAACAAATGATGACGGAGGGCTGAGCATCTTCAAAGGCATAAACAAAAGACATACCAGGTCCTTATTGGTTCTCAGATAGTGGTATCTGATGAATATCTTAACCTTTGGATGTAATGAAAGAACCCATTCAAAAGCTTTGAACAAAAACAAAGGCACGCAGTTAGCAATTCTTAATGGAGATTATAAACAACAGGTTGTCCACCGAGAGCTGGTGGTGTGGCAGGTAGGGGATGGAGATTGGTGGAAACCACAGCTGACTTCCAGCTTCTTCAAGAACATGCCATCTATGGTGGCTCTCTCTTCTCTGGCCCCGACACCCCAGTCTCCAGGCCTCAGTCTCAGGTCGTCCCACCTTTTGTGGTCTCTGGCAGTATGCTCTCCTGTTGATCATCCTTTTCTGTTTCCTGTCAGCACCTCCTTGAAGTGTCAGACTTGATAACTCTCCTCATCAAATACAAAGCCCGACCCACTCCCACTCACTCCAGGTCTTTACTGCCCCTTCTCAGCAGATGGCTTTCACTATACAATTCCAGCTCTAATGCTCACAATCTGAAAATCTGATGAACACATCAAGTACGCCCCCCCCAAAAAAAAAAAAATAAAGTGCTTATGATCTTGGTCAGAAGACCTGGCTTTACCTCTGTCACTTATTTTGTTTCGCATCTGACTCTTGCACTGGAAGGCAAGGTTTATGTTGCCAGAAACCCTGTCATGAATACCTTCACATCCTTGATGCTAGAGATGTACAGGCCAAAACTGCAACCACAAGCCCCACAGAGCTGTATTGAGCACCTGAATGGTGGCTCCTCCAAATTGGGATACACTGTAATCGTTGAAAGGTGATTGCCAAGACTTCATAGAAAGAAAAGAATAAAATGCAGTTCATGAATAGTTTTTATGTTGATTGCTTGTTGAAGTGATAATATTTTCAAAATATAAGGTTAAATAAAATATTATTTAAATTAATTTTACTTGTTTCTTTATTTTTTAATGTGGCTACTAGAAAACTTTAAATTACCTATGTGGCTTACATCCTATTTCTATTGAGTACCGTTGGCCTAAACTTTTGCTTGGCACACCATGGGAAACCAATACGTATTAAATACATACAAATATAGTCATTCTTTGGGCCCATCATTTATACTAGTACTTGCTAAGTCTCTTTTTATTTTTACTCTTTGACATGGCAATAAACATATCTATCCTACAGGATTTTTTTTGAGAAAACTAAGTGAGATAGTGCTGCATAGGGTCTAAAATATCACCTATAGACATGTTATTTTATTTAAAGTATCTTGAATGCTTGAAGAATGAGAAGTGAAGTGTAATTGAATAATTCCCTAATTATTGAGAATGACCTAAAATCAGAGCACGTAAACATTTAAAACAACTACTGTGAAAAAGGGAAAGGATGAATGCTCTGAACTCCCATTCATTATCAACCTTACAGTCAAAAAGAAGTCGTCAGCTGAAAATCAAGGGTTTGTCAAAATGATGATGAAAAGTAGATTTCTTTGATAGCTCAGTGAAAACATGGATGCCTAATTCCTTTGCATTCTATATTTCAGCTTTTGTAGGGTATTTCCTCTTTGGGTAACTAACCATTCAATTTGATAAAGTACATTTTACAATGGCTTCAAACTGAAAAGTAAGGTAAGACACTGAATGAAAAAAAAATCAAATTAATTCAGGAAGAAGCAAATCAACTTAGGAAAATTACAGCCACTTTGACCTAGGTTTCCCTGAATGTCTGTCAGTAATAATCATATCCTCAACTCTCACTAATAAAATTGAAATAAACAACTTATGGGGAAAAGCAGAACCAAAATATTCCAAGTTTTCTTTTTTATCACAGAATAAGTGATTCAAATATAAGTGCTTAAGGGAAATAAAAATTTACCTAATTTGGCCCTGCTGGGTGTAGCTCAACAGTTGAGCATCAACCCAAGAACCAAGAAGTCACTGGGTCAATTCTCATGGATCAGGGCACATGCCCAGGTTGTGGGCTCAATCTCCAGTAGGGTACATGGGTTTTGGGCTCAATCACCAGTAGGGGGTGTGTAGGAGGTAGCCAATCCATGATTCTCTCTCATCATTGATGTTTCTGTCTCTCCATCTCCCTTCCTCTCTGAAATCAATAAAAATAAATTTTTAAAATTTTACCTAATTTGCAATCCAAGGAATATCATATAAAGTTAAGGATAAGATGAACAGTGATCTAATTTCATGCTCCCAATTTAATCAAACAGAACTCATTCTTAAGCATTGACATATCCAGCTTCTTTAAAAGGTGTTTTTAAATAGAAAGTCTGGGTTTTGCTGTAAACATTTAAGTCTTTGTTCTTTATTCTCTCTTGGTTACTATATTTGTCATCCTTTAAAGCAGTTCTCCACTGGGGAGAAGGGTAATTTTGCCCCCCAGGGACATCTGGCAATTATGTGGACATTTTGATCATCATGTAGACTGAGGGTGCTACTGGCATCTAGTGGGTAGAGGCCAGGTATACTGCTGAACAACATCCTACATGCACAGGACAGCCATCAGTAACAAAGAATTATCCAGCCCAAAAGGTCAACTGGTGCCACTATTGAGCAATCCCATACTAAAAGAATAGGTGCCTATAAAATGTTTCCTAAATGTTTTGGTTTGTTTTTTAATCCTCACCTGAGGATAGTTTTCCATTAATTTTAGAGAGAGTAGAAAAGAGGGAAAGACAGAGAGAAACATCGATGTGAGAAAACACATTGATTGGTTGCCTCTTTGGCTGGGGAGGAGCTTGCAACCGAGGTATGTGCCCTTGACTGGAATTGAATCCGGGACCCTTTGGTTCTCAGGCCAATATTCTATCCACTGAGCCAAACCATATAGGGCTCCTAAATGTTTTTAAATGTGCTTTTGCTGCATATAATAAAAGATCAAATGAAGATAGGCACATCTTTGATGGCCTCAGGCAATCAACAATGCATGACTACAGAGCTGAGGAAGCAATAAATAAATTAACTCATTATAACTCACTAGAGGCCGGGTGCAAGACATTCATGCACGGGGGGCAGGAGGGTCCCTCAGCCCGGCCTGCACCCTCTCGCAGTCTGGGACCCCTCAGGGGATATCCACCTGCCAGCTTAGGCCCGCTCCCTGCAGGCAGCAGGCAGACATCCCCCTGGAGGGGTCCTTAGTGCTGCCGTGGAGGTGGGAGAGGCTACCACCACCACTGCTGCACTCACCAGCTGTGAGCCCGGCTTCTCACTGAGCAGTGCTCCCCACTGTGGGCGCACACTGACCACCAGGGGGCAGCTCCTGCATTGAGCATCTGATCTGCCCTCTGGTGGTCAGTGCATGTCATAGGGACTGGTGGTTCAGCTGTTCGATCTATTTGCATATTACCCTTTTATTATATAGGATTATAGAAAAACTTAGGGATAAACCATTAGTCTAGAAAAATTGATCAAGGAAAAGAACAATACAAACAAAATGCTTAATGTAACTGAGGCTAAGTGTACAAGGATGAAAGGCTTTCCTTGACACACTTTATTCAATATTAACTCATTGAGTCTTTGGTATCCAAGAGGCTGTACCAGTGTCATTGGAGTTGTAAAAGTTAAAGAATTCCATTGTTACCATCAGCAAATTCACTGTGGACTGAAGATAAGGCAGACCTTGAAGAAATATCTCTGTAATTAAAGAAAACCTGGGAGGCATTGCACCATAGAAAATAAGAATCCTGGTTGTGGAATCATCAAAGGACAAACCAGGATTTGAATCAAGACTTGCCCTGGGGAGAGCCTCTTAATCCCTTAGAGTTCTCATCTATAAAATGGGGACAATAGCACCCACTCAGTGGGGTGGTTGTGAGGATTATGTGTGGTTATATATGCAAATTGCCTAGCATGGTGCCTTAGCCATGGTGGTTACTCAATACATGCCAGTGCCTTGCTTCTTAATCCCTCAATTAGTGTTTTCATCTTAACTATACCTAAGTAATCATGGTTAATTGAGATGAAAGGGGAGGTTTCTTCAGGTGTTATGGAAATGTTGACTAGTTTAGTTTAGTTTAGTTTAGTTTAGTTTAGTTTAGTTTAGTTTAGTTTAGAAAAGGCTAGCTCAAAACAAAAACAAAGATCCTTATCTCCAAAAACACTATTATAAAACAAAGAAGTAGTAGAGCAATCTGGAAATTTGGTTATAGCTATACTGATGACAAATCTCAGAAGATTTATAACTCTGTTAATGATAGAGCATTCCCAGTTGAAAGGGACACTAGTCAAGAACACGGTATAATTTATGTTATTTCAATAAAACAAGACATGACCTGGACTTTGAGAAAGAACTTGATACCTACATCTGAGTGGAAACCAAGAACTGGTTGCAGATGTTCTCAGATGAAAATTTATTTGGAAAAATCTTTTAGGATCTCTGTGACAGCTCCTGGATGTTCAAAGAGTTTGAATTACATAGACTTAGTTAAAAACTAGTAAATATGTATTTTTTGTATTGGACACATCTTAAAACTTTCCATAGAAACCCTTAATTTCTTTGGTGCTGTCATCAATACCATATTTCTGTGGCTCTCAGTATTTTTCAAGTATTTTTATACCCATATTTTAATCTTTTATTTGTCACCATGCTATAAGATAAATAAGACATTAATATTAATTGACATTTCCATTTTGTTGGTGCAGACATGGGGACTTTGAGGTTAAGTGATTTGGGGGGCTTAACCACAAATTGGTGAGATAATGGGCTCTAGCACCCTCACTCTCTCTTCAACCTTCTTTCCATATAATAGGTCTTTCTTGTCACGTGCATAATTCAATTGTAACAATATTTTTGAGCATCTAGTCAACAAAGATAAGTAATTCATATTTAGCCTGAAAGATCTATAATCCAGTATGTACATAATTATAATGTGAGGTGACATAATGACATAAAAAAGTGCAAAAAAAATGTTCTGTGTATTGAAAGGAGGAAAAGTCATATCAGGTAGGCAGGAGAGTCAGGAGGTAGCATTACAAGTGGGCACTGATGTATAAGTGGATTTTTACAGAAAAAGAAGCAGAGAAGGGGGACAGGAGAGTTAAAGAGCAAAATGCTTGAAATATTTTCAGGGATCAGAGAAGGAAAATTTGGCTGGAGCACAGGGTACTACATATTACATACCCAGGAAAAGTGGTAGGTAAACTTGGAAAGTTAGGTTGCTGCCTGATTGAATTCCTATGATACCCTTAGCTTCCCTGCCTCTATAGGCTAGTCTATAAACTCCTAAAAAATAAAAATGGCATCTTAATCATCTTTAAATTTCAGTGACAATGGTACATCTACACAATAGAATACTACGCTGCGATAAAAAAGGAGTTCTTACCATTTGCAACAGCATGGATGGAACTGGAGAGCATTATGCTAAGTGAAATAAGCCAGTCAGAGAAAGATAAATATCACATGATCTTACTCATTTATGGAATATAATGAACAACATAAAGTGTTGAACAAAAACAGATCCAGAGACAAAGAAGCATCAATCAGACCGTCAAACCTCAGAGGGAAGGTAGGGGAGTGTGGGGGTAAGGGGGAGAGATCAACCAAAGGACTTATATGCAAACATATAGGCCTAACCGATGGACACAGACAACAGGGGGGTGAGGGCATGGGGGGGGGGTAATATGGGGATAAGGACATATATGTAATAACTTAACCAATAAAGAAATTTAAAAAAAAATTTCAGTGACAAGATACCTCTAAAAACCACTCACTAAACACTCCATAAAGATTTTCAGAATGAATAAATATGAATGAACTAATTAATGAATCAATGAGCTAAAGAGGTGACGATGGAAAGAAAGGGCATAAATAGACAATAATGTGGAAGTATTTGGTTTGGATTGGCTCAATGGGAAGCAGTGGAGAGTGAAGCATAGAGATGACCAGGAGTCTTTCCTTCAGGGTAACTGGGAGGACAGTGAGTATCAAAAACAGGAAGTTAGGACACAGCAATTATTTAAGTTAAGAGATGATCATGGTGGATAGAATATCAACAGGGTGTTCCATAAAGTTAGTTGAGAAGCCCCACCTGCATTTCCACAATTTTGTCCAAATGGAATCTGGATTAGCAGAAACCCTGTAGGGCATATTGCAAGTTCTCTCAATGAAGGAAAAGTGTGGTTGTCTAAAAATTATACTTTGATATAAGTGGAGGTTTTAAAAATCATGGTAATTAATTACCTGTGACATTAATGGAACCTTGGGAAGAACAGTGGATATCAGATTTCTGACTCAGGAAATCCATATAATTCATCTTTGTACAATCCCAACACTTGAAGAGTTCAGAGATGAGCAGAGGTAACCACTGCACAAATAGCATGGCTTAACAAAGTAAGTGTTATTGGAAAAAAAAAAAAGCATAATCACACAGCAATGAGCAAAACACCTCAGACATGCTCGAGATGTTTTCCCATGATGAATGAATGAGTATATGAGTGAATGAACACAGGTTGGCTCTGCAGAGAACTGCTTTCTGTTTTGTGCATCTGCATTTGTTATATTACACACACACACACACACACACACACACACACACACACACCAAGTGGTTCAAGCCCAAGGTTGCTTAGGTGTAAAGCAGAACCAAAAGCAGAAGCCATGGTAGCCCTCAAGGGGGAGTGATCAAGCAGAGGGGGAAAGAGCAAGGCTGGAGGACCTATCACAATTGCTAATGGGCTTCCCAACTACGTGGGTAGTTCCAAGAGGTACACTGAAATGCACTAAAAGAAGACAGACAGAATAAGCCTTAGTAGAGGAAATTTCTTATAGGCAGATGTACAGAATTTCTTTCTGAAAAATACCACCTGCAACTTTATGCAAAAGAGTGTTTCTTTGTTTTCTTTCCTATAAACATAGACTTAAAGACTTTTTTAACTTTTGAGAATATAATACATTCAAATATGCTTTGATAATGATCTATTAGTTTAAGGAGGTTTCAGTAAGAGTAAAAAAGTATAGAAGATAATTGAGCATTAACATTTCTGGTATGGTGAGAATTTTCATTTATTTCAATGAGATGCATATATATGATGCTTTTGTAATCAAGGATTCCAAATACCAGAAATATTTAGTTGTGATTTCACATATTGTAGGTATTATCAATATTTCAGCTTAATTTTCCTTGAATTTTATACCATTAGACATAGGCATAAGTTCTGTGGCATTCTTGCCTGATGGGTAATCTTACCACAAATGAGAAGGTGGCATTCCAATTACCTAGTAGATATCCAGCCTCATTAGAAACTATGAAGCAACAAAGCTAAGGAACAGATGAGTATTGTTCAATGATAAAATGACATTTTCACATTATAAGGAATTTTTGGTATGTTATCTGGTTTTATGAAAACAGATACTGCAAAAATATAAAGACACAGGGAGAATAAATGGAAAGATAAATTATGAAGGAAAATAAAGAGAACGGGGGTTGGGGATAACCAAAGCATTTAAAAGTAGTCTGAAATCTCAGAATTGGTTACTTGGAGCCATTGTTAGTAACTTTGCCCTTAAAAAGGCCAAGTTTTAATGTCAAAATGTCCCTCCTGGAAATAACATTTGGAGCAAGCTCTACTGCAACCAATAAGAAGGGGATGATCAAATTATTTGGTTAATTGGAATTTCATTACATCAGAATGCCTAGAAGTCAGTGGTTTCTAATCTGGAAACAAGGCAAGACATCAAATACCCCTGAGACTTCTGTTATTCTTTTGTAATTGTAGAGGGGAAGGCAAGCTGATCTCTAGGATTCCTTCCGTGATTCCACAGTGCTGCCCCGTATCATCCATGGTGGAAAATGTCTGTCCGACTCCTAAGCGGTTGTCTCATCTAAAGAAAGGCCCTTTGTTCCATGAAAGAGGCAACGCATCCTCACCATTTGATTTAACACTTAGAACTTTCATGAAAGATCTAATCAAGAAGACACCAGATGTCGTAGCATCCTAATTGCTATAATCACCAAGAGCTTAAAGGCGTTGTACGTTTATGCGAAACATTTGCTGGGGGCTGGATTCCCAGGCAAGAACATGGAAACAGCTGTCTCATTTGAGTTTAAGTTCTTATGATTAAGGGGATATGCAATTTCCAAATCACATGAATTAGCTTTTAAAATAAAAGTTGTCCTTCTGTAGTTACACAAAGCAAATGCTCAGTTTTAATCAAACCAAATGCTGGGGACAGAAAGACCTCACTCAAACTTCTTATGAAAGGGAGAGAGAGAGAGAGAAACATAGGTGTACCTGTGTGGTCTGAGGTGAGTCAACAGTAAAGTCTCAAATGCAATTGTTACTTTTAATATTTTCTTTTTATCTCTGGCTTTAAGCAAGTTGATTGTGATGTGTTTTGATGTAATATTTTTTATGTTTCTTTTACTTGGGGTTGGTTGATTTTTTTTATATTTGTAAATTAATAGTTTTCATCAAATTTGGAAAGTTTCCAACCATCATTTCTTCAAATACATTTTCTGCCTTCCCTCATCCCACATCCTCTCCTAGGGGCACTACAATTACATATATGCTTGTCCATTTGAGCTTTTCCCAGAGCTCACTGCTGTTCTGTCCTTTCTCTTTTTCCATCTTTTCCCCTCTGTGTGTCATTTTGAGTAATTTCTGTTGCTACATCTTCAAATTCATTAATCTTTTCTTCTGTAATGTTCAGTCTATGGTTAATCTCATAGAGTGTATTTTCATTCTTTTAATTTCATATATTGTGGGTTTTTCCCTAGAAGACTGACTGGAGTCATTGTATATCATCCATGTCTCTAATTAACAGGTTCAATAATATAGTAATAACTATTTTGATAACATTGCTAATGCTATCATCTGTGTCATTTCTGGCTCAGCTATGGTTAATTTTTCTCTTTATTATTGGTAGTATTTGCCTGCTTATTTGCATGCCTGGTAATTTTTTATTGGATGCCAGACATTTGGAACTTCACCTTGTTGGGTTCTAATTATTTTTATATTCCTATAAATATTCTTTTATTTTATTCTGTGGCGCATTAAATTACTCAGAAATAATTTGAGCCTTTCAGATCTTGCTTGATTAGGTAGAACCAGAGCAGTGTGTAGTCTAGTTTCATTTTCCCTGATCCTGTGGAAAGGTCCTTCTAAGTACCCATAAGCAATACCCCCATGGTTTCTCCACTCTGGCCATTGAAACAAGCACTGTTCCTGGCCCTGTGTGACTTTCCGGCACCATTCTCTCCAATCCTTTTGAGTGGTTCTTTCCCAGCCTCAAGGAGTTTCCTCATACACATGTACTGATCAGCACTCGAATGTTTAGGGGAGAGGAGACTTTCTGCAGACCTCTGTACAACTCTCTCCTGTGTGGTGTTCTGCCCAGCCCACTCTAGCTGCCTTGTCTTCCAGACACTGTCTTCTCAACTCAGACTATGTTCCGTTTCGTGTACTGCAGTCTGGAAACTTCCTAAGCGAAATAAACTGGGGCAGTCCTACGTGTCACCTTATTTGTTTCCTATCTATGGGGGACTGCTTGCCCAATGTCCAATATTTTGAATGTTATCATTTTATGGTCCAGTTTTTCAGTTATTTCATGTGAGAAGGTCAATCCAATGCTTATTACTCCATCTTGATTGGAAGCAGAATTCCTCAAATCCACTCATTATTAAACTACTTAAAAATTTATAAAGCAACAAATATCAAGGCATAATGCAGAATTTAGAGGTAGTGTCCTGAAGGAAAAAGAGAGAAATGAATAAAGTGTATGGAAAAACTTAAATCTTCTAAAAAATTTGTCAACAATTGACAAATCTTTGTGGTTAAAAATAACACAAACTTCCTAAAGACACATCATTCTGCAAATGTTGGGGAAAATTTGCTTAAGTTCATAATAATCTGACATCCTGAGCTTTGGCATTTAACAGAAGAAATCACATTAACAAAAATGTGATCTTCTACTCCTGGGAAGAATGCTACACTTAGGAATGCCTTCATGAAGAGAGAGAACCATGCCTGGCACGGTATCTAACACACACAATAAATGTTTGTGCAGTGATAATGGCTACTGCAGGAGAATATAGAAAAGAATGGTCACTACAAGAACATAAGAAAGTTTGAGATAAGTATGAGACAGTGTCAAACTACTAGATATATTGATTATGCAAAAGATAGACAGATGACATATCTAGGGTGGGGAACATCCAGCCTGCGGGCCGTATAAGGCCCATGAAATCAATTGGTCTGGCCCAAGGCATTAAGGGTGAGTTAATTAAATGCTTGACCAAATATAGCAGGCTAATTTTTAAGTTGATAATTTTGTATGACCCATGAATGATGTTATAAATATCCAAATGGCCATTGGCAGAAAAAAGATTCACTACCCCTGACATATAGACAGATGATAGATAGATAGATAGATAGATAGATAGATAGATAGATAGATAGATAGATAGATAGATAGATAGATAGATAGATAGATAGATGATAGATAGATAGATGCAATGAAGATATAGGGCTTCTGGGGCACTTGTAATGTTATTTCTTGGCCTGGATTACACAAATATTCATTGTAAATAAACTTGTTAAGCTGTCCTTTATATTTTATGCAAAGTTTGTATGTTTATTATAGTACACAAGTATAAAAGTTTTTTAAGATCATATGACAAAACCACAAGAGAGCTAGGTTCAGTTGTTAGCTTTAACTGAAAGCTGACTGATTATATTCTTCATAAGACATAATGTACTGTCTATTTTAAAATTGAAATAAAAATTGAAAAGAGCTCTTTTGATAAATGGCTTTCACATACATTATCCTCTGACCTTGAGGAATAGGCATTATTATTTACCTCCATGTAGCAGATGGGAAAAGTGAGGCTTAAAAGGCCAAATGACATGTCTATGATCATATATAGCGAATTGGTGGAATCATGTTACAGCCACTGCACTACAATTCTATAAAGTGGTATGTCCAGAGTAATTTAGCAGACACAGTTGGCTATGTTTAGGATGTACAGTTGGCTATCTCCAAGCACCCATTTCTCCACTTTTTTCTTGTTAATAGAACCTGAATTTTACTCAGTAATAAGTTTGCCATCTCCTGGGAAGGAGCAGGAATGATCCTTCCAAGTCCAGAAAGTAATACCTAATTTATTAAAACCAATCATTATAATCCTATCCCCTTTTCAATGATTGGCTTTTGAAATGTGCATGTGATACATTATGGCCAATGATATACAAGAAGAGATTTGCTGTGAGGCTTATTACGTAAGCACCTGATGTTTGAAACTGCCTGAACATCTTGACAAGTCTGAGGATAAAAGCAACATGATGATAAAGGCATAATTATTCACCTCCATTTTGCAGATGGAAAAACTGAGGTTTGAAAGGGCAGATAGCTTGTCCAAGATCATATACTGCAAAGAACTGGTAGAGAAAGCAGAAAAATGAAAAAAAACCTTGATCTCTGATTAAATGGTTGCATCCTATAAGTCAAACCCTAAAATTCCCTACTTCCAAACCTCTTATATGGGATGACAGATTCCCCTATAGTATGAGATATTTTTATTTGGATCTTTCTATTAACTGCAGCTGAAAGAATTCCTACTAATATACCAAGCACTGAACTGATCATTTCTTGCATTATTGTATTTAATTTTCATTAGAAATTATATGACATATATTACCATTGTCACTGTTCAGAAGAAGACTTAAAGCTTCAAAAAGCGTGTAGTAAGTTACACCAGTTCATGAAGTTACAACTAGGGTTCACATCTACCATGTCTGCCTCCGGACATGTCACATGATAAGCTTTGCAACAGAAGCTTTTTCAAAAGATGGTGGCTCAGTCACATGTGATCATTCCGTTATTTTGTTGCCATCATTTTAATTGTGGTTAACAGTGAGAATCAATGTCTTTTTCTCTTTTCTCCAACTCTCAGACAGAGCCCTTCAGGGCAAAATTCTTGCCTTCTGATACTTTGAAAAACAAAGATTGCATAAAAGCAAAGGGAAGACAAATACTCCTCATTCTGAGGAAGTGCTCCCTAACATTAGGATAATTACCCAAAAAATGAATTCACTGTCTTAGGAAGTAGTCAGTCCCCCATCACAGGGGCTTTAAAATAGATGCTGGGTGGCCATTAGAAAGATGTGGCATTGATATGACTAGTCGCTGGACAAAATAATCTGTTCTTAATCTTCAGTGTTAAGGTTTCCTGAAACTCACAGCTTTTCTATGAATAACTTATCCATACCCATTGCATTTGTCTTTCTTTTATACTTCTTCGTTTCTCAAAAGAGTGAGAGGCTGAATGGGGTAAAAATGTAAATACGTCTAACACCTCTAGGGAAATATTTTTGAAAGATGCACTGTGAATATTGGTATTTGATAGCCTGTCATTCCTTTTGATCTGCAATACTGTTTCTGCTCTGTGCATATCTCTTTGCTAGATATTTTCTAAATATAAAAATAAACAAACAAGTAAAAGTATGCCACTTCCCTTGAAGACTCTGCAATAGTATCTTGCTCAGATGTACACACATAAAAAGTTAACCAAAAATGCAAAGCAAGGGGTGCTGTTTGACAGAATAATGGGTAGGACCAAAATAGGTTTACAGTCATATGGAAAATAATAGAATAATATATATATAGAGAGAGAGAGAGAGAGAGACAGAGACAGAGAGAGAGAGAGAGAGAGAGAGAGTCCCAAAATTCACGCAAGAGTAATTTTGATAGAAAACACAGGTTTATAATTAAAAATCATAAATTTTTTATTGATTCATAAAGTATACAGCATAGGGTTATGTATGGAATAGCACATCAAGTAAATGGCCTCCACGGCTTTGCTGGCACATACGCAAAGCCGCGGTCTTCATTGGTCTTCATTGTCCCTGCTCCTGGGCCAAAATTGGTATTTGATAATGCTTATCAAATTGAAGGAATTGAAATCAAAGGGCAACGGATATTAGAATCTGATTCAATAAACCAAGTAAAATTAGGCTTTTATTTTTTGTTGTTGTTAATGCTCATGCAAAATTCAAATCTTGCATGAATTTTGGGACACTATACACACACACACACACACACACACACACACACACACACACACACACACACGCAGCTACCAAATGGTGGAAAGACCAGAACAACTGGTCAACCAGTTGCTATGACGTGCATTGACCACAAGGGGGAAGACACTCAATGCAGAAGCTGCCCCCTAGTGGTCAGTGCCCTCCCACAGTGGGAGTGCTGCTCAGCTGACTGGGATGAGCTGCTGCTCCCACAGTGGGAGCAGCCACTAGCAGGCCCAGGGTGAGGCCGAGCCTCTGCACCTATCAAATACCTGAGACAATCCAGACTCTGGCCTGACCCCACCAGCTGATGCAGGCCCTCTGAGGTGTGTTCTAGAAAGAGTGCGGGGAGCTGGCATAGGCAGATGGCAAGAGGGGACGCGACTATGGACCCCCTGGGGAGGCTGTCCTGATGGCTGAGGATCCTGGAGCATGGCTGCCCTGAACATCCCCGATGGTGTCACCGACCTGACATCATACTTCAAGGACATTCACCGAGTGGCTTTAGGGTACAAAGCTCTCTGCCAGGTTTCTCCAGGACACAGAACACTCCTTTACCCAAGACATTACTCCAAAACATTAGCTCAAACTAATTTTCTCATTCAGCAGCTGCTCAGAGGGCGGGTCCACAGCCAAGCGGGTCCACAGCCACTTGGCTGATCGGGATGAGCGATACTCCCACAGCAGGCCAATCCCCACAGGCCACACCCCACCAGTGCACAAATCCATGCACTGGGTCTCTAGTAAATAGTCATACAAGAATAAATTCTGTTTCATGTACTCACAACTGTAAACCTGCTTTTGCCCCACCCTGTATAATTATAGGCAAAATGGGGTAAAAACTTTAATGGTCTGAGTCTTTAAAGGAGAGATGGCTTTCTTCTTGCACTTTTAAAGAAATAACTTTGAGCCAAACTAATTATTTGCCAGTTGTTGGCTTTCTGCTTTTTACATCCTTGGTATAAATGCTCATGTGGTAAACGCTACTCACTTACTAAGATAACCAAAATACTAGGCTACCTCTTGACCAAAATCAAGCCCCTTGAATAATATGTTTGTGGCCATGGCTTACACTTTAAATTTAGAGCAAGGCTTCCAACCCTGGGGTCTGAGATCACAGGGAAGTCTGTGAAGTTGAATGGAAAGAGTTTATATCTTCAGAGTCACTAACCTCTAACGAAAATCTAACATGTCCTTCAACAAACTACAGAATTATTAGCAGTTTCTATGACATTGTCACCAATAGAAATCACAGATATTTTCACATCACATTATAACTGCAAATATCTGAATGTGTCATTTATGCCTACTTCAAAGTGACAGTTGTTATCAAAACTCTTGCTAACTCTTGGTATTTAATGCATTAATAAAAATGCAATAATTTAATGTATTGCTAGGTCACAAATTTGGTGCTTTTTAAAATATCTGTATCAATACTTTATCTCAATATAATTGGTTTTCTTTGTGATCCTATGTATTTTGTTTTATGGCATTCTGAGACAGGGTCCATTTACCTGATTGCTAAAGGGTTCATGGAACAGAAAAAGCTTGAGAATGCCTGGATCAGCTATGTTCACCCTCTTCTTGAATTTTAAGGACTGTTTTGCTATTGGCTTAGCAGTTATTCATCAATGCTCTGTCCTTCCAGGTTTATCCCACATTTCAATTTTTGGTTCACAGTGTTTGAAAGGTTGAATTTATAAAAGGAGATCATTCGTGTTAAACAGAACAAAATTTTAATTACTTTAATTTTTAAAATATGTCTCTCACATATACTTTGGGCATCCTATCCAGTAAATGAAACTGGTCCCAAATTTCTCTCCAGCAGAAATGGGGTGTCCAGACAGAACGCATGAACTTATCAGATCTTGGATCTGGAACGTATTTTATGAGTTTCAGGGGTTTCTACCCTGGAAATGAGCTTCTTCCTGCAATGTGGAGAAGTATAATCTCCTTTTTATTTCTTACCTTAAACTCTCTGAACACAATTTAACCTCAATGAACTCAGTTCTGGAGGATCAGATGCTAGCTCTTTGAAGAGTCTATGTTTGTTCCGTATACAAAGCAAGTTAATTCATATCACATAAACACTTTCTAAAAGGTCCATGTTAAAACTTCCTAGTCAAGGCTTACAAATTTGCATTATTTCTTTAGACTATGTTTGCTCTTAAATTAAATTTTAGGTTATTTACTTCAAAAAAAATTAACATCAAAAAATGACTTTTGGCCATTTAAACTCAGAAGACCAATTTATATTGCTCTACTCATAATGTCACCTAGTATTGTGGTAAAGATTAATAAAAATTAAACATAACAGACTATTTCAAAGAGAGGGCTGTTATGCTCTTTTATTTTATGTGAATTTGGGAAACGAATTTTAGGATGACACACTCAGAAAGAATTTTGTATGTGTGGGGTGTTTTAAATTTATGGATTCCTTTAAATCCTCCCATTATAAAGAGCCTCTGGGCATAAGTGCACATTGAAGAAAGAAAAACAAGAAACTGACCATGAACAGCAGGCACATAGGAAGTCATGGTCCAACCATGACCTTTTCAGCCAGAGCCTTGGTCTGCAAACTGCTAATTCCCATGGAATTCCAAATAGGAAGTTAATAATTTCTATATATGTTGGTTTGCCCCTCTAGCCATCTGAAAACATGTTTTTTAAGGAATGATTAGGGAAATGGGGGTTCCCCAACAAAACTCATCTCTGTTTTTTGTTTTTCATGTGATAAGTCACAAGAATCTTAACACAGGGAAACAGTGCTATTTCAAGTACTTAACATTTTAAAATAAATGAGAATGGTTTCAGCCTCAAGCAAATTTTACAGAAGACATGTTCTAAGAACAGTTGCTCCAGCGAGACTCATTTCTATCACTCACACAGTTGCATATCTATAATTATATAACAATTGCTTTTTCAAAGATCCATACTTGCCTCGACTTAAATGTTTTTTGATCTCACATACCTTCATAAGAGATCCAGTATGAACATTTGGGACAAGTCAGATGATACTAGCTTTGATATCTTCTTCATGTTTTCAAACACATGTACACAATAAAAACTAGTTAATTTCCATTTTAAAACCCTACAGAACCTACTGGGAGAGATTATAAGCTTGTTTGCAATGGCTTAGAGTTTCATCTAAAAACACAAAAATAGGGTTCGCCTTGAAATCGCCTAGGCCTGGGTGGAGGTGTGTCTCACGGGATTAAGGAAGATTGTGACATCCGATATACTGATGACACACAGCAGTGATGGGAGGCACAGGATGAGTGAAGCATCAAGGTTGCAGTAATTCATGCACACCTAATTGATCTGGAATGTGGCTGCGGTTATTATCATGGAATGCTCCAAGGGTGAGTAATTTCCACAACAATGATCTTACAGTTTATAGATGAGTTCACATTTTGAGGAGGTGGAGGACAGAGAGAAGATGTAGATTATTTTTTTCAAAATAAGGAGTTAATTATGTAGAAGAAAACTGGGGTGAATGGCAGACTTTTGAAGGAGAAGAAGACAAATTGTTTCCATGAGACTCTTGTAGCACTAAAAATAATCTTAATGAAAGCTCATGCTCAGAAGCTGAAAGATTCTTTACACGCAGGTTTGGAATATCCAACTACACGTATTCTGACATAGAGAGCCAGAGATAAGACACCACTTAATGTCCCTCTGAAAGCTATCACCCAGCTTTGTGATCACTTCCTTCCAGGTCTATGGCATCACCATTTAATTCACATATTAAATCAAGGATGAAGTTTTCGTTTTCCCATACCATGACGATCCTAACTATATAAGCAAGGCTAATTTTGAAATATTTCCTAAGAAAAATTAAATGAGCTGTTTTGACAGACGTATACAATTTCAAGTGATGATATCAGACCAGATATAATGTAGGAAGCCTACATAAGATGTGGCATTGCAACTTGGTCCAAATGCAAAGAAAATCAAAAAGGACATTTCAAAACAATAATCTAAGAAGACATTGCTGTTAGGAAAAAATGGATTGGCAAAACAATAAAAAGAGCTTTACTATTTTATCCTCCCCCGAAACTTTTAAGTAATCTCATGGTGAGTCAGTTGTAAACACTCTAAAAGCACAAGCTATGAAAAGAGGTCGATCAGAATTAAAATGTCAACACTGCAACTTTTTCAGTGTGACCAAGCAAGTTACTTAACTTTTCCAAACCTTATTGTTGCTATAAAATATAACTAGTCATACCTACCTCATGGGGTTGTGTGAAAATTAAATAAACAAGTATCTATGAAGTACTTAGCAAAACACCTAGCACTCAATAGCACTGAGAGAGTCCTGTAATTATAATACTATAAATCATTTTATTACTATTTAATTTAAGTCAGCTTACAAATATACATGAAATACAAGATGACAGAAATACACAAGTAAATCAATGCAAAGGGAAAGCAAGTGTAAGAAAATAATAAAAGGCCAGGAAAGAGGTAAGTAATCACCAGCTTATTCTTTCATTCATTCAATCAACAAATATTTACCAAATGCCTACCATGCGCTTATCTCTGTGTAGTGGAACAGTGCAGTGAACAAGACACATGATCCTGTGTTCAGAGAATATATAGTCCTGTATATTTGGGAAAGATGAGGGATCTATAAACTATCATCACTAATAAGATGCTACCAGTCACCTTCAAATTTTTGTTATGTTATTTTCAAATCATAGATAGCTCAATATACATTCTTAGAATGAATTTTCTAACTTGGATAATTTATAATAATCTGCAACATTGTGAGAAATGTAGATTGTGGTGCATCCTCTACCAGCATGATTAGGACGATGGAAGCACACACAAGCGCACACGTGTGAACACACAAACACACACACACATACACACACACACACACACACACACACACCCCTCACTGGAGTGAGTGTAGAGAGCTCTGTGCTGTCTGTCTCAGCATACACGCAGCCCCAGGGATGGAGCTAGAGGGCCAGGGCTGGATATCTGCATACTTCCGTCCTGCACCTGTGAGCAGCATCCCAGTGATCCTCTACAGTTGTCCTCTCTAAAGAGTGGCAGAACACAGTGCAGGGATGCTCAAAGTGATTACTGGGGTAGAAGACAATTTCAGACATTCTACTTATCCTATATAATAAAGAGCTAATATGCTAATTAGACCAGACAGCAGACAACCTTGCAGAACAACCTGCTGGAACAACCAGTGGGCAGGGGGCGGGGCCAGCAAGCCTGCGCCACCACGCCAGCCATGGTGGTCCTGGCACACCACCCTTCCACAGAGGCAGCGGGAGAGGTGGCAGCACGGGGGCCCAGTCCCAGTCCCAGCACCACTGTGGTCGGACATCCCCTAAGGGCTCCCAGATTGCGAAAGGGAACCCCCCCTCCGAGTGCACAAATTTTCATGCACTGGGCCTCTAGTATTTTATAATAGTAAAAAAGGTAAATTATGCTTTCTTAATACTTAAGTATAGGTTGGTGCCAGTGCCCTGATTTGGACTATATGCCACCTGCTCCGTAGTACTTGGGATAACCTGACCGAGAAGCAAAAACTTCCTAATACCATGGGGCTTGACAGTGACACCTGTTCTCTTGCATTCATGGGCAGCATACTGGAAAATTCTACGGTTTACAAGTGCCAGACTGAATGGTTTTAGAAGTGGTATTATCTGATTTTAACTGAGCTAAGTATTAAAATGGACAAATGAATTACAAAGTTTGGCAAAAAAAAAATATATATATATATGCATTGAAGATAATGCAAATAAAGAAAGTACAAGTGAACAGTTTAAAAGTGGAGGCAAAGTTGAGACTTCGCCACACCCCAAATACAAGCTCTTTGGAGTTAGTGGTAAAGAGCAATGACAATCTAATCAAATCTGACAGAAGAATGACCAGCCAAATTAGACATTACCAGATTGTATCCACTATACCAAACAATGTCCTTGCCCTAAATGTGAAGAATGAGCCCAGAGATATTATTTAAGAAATGGTTTCAGTCATCGTGACCAGCAAGGCATTTAAACATCAGTATCAAGGATATGAAATTCAAACTGTGATGTTTTTCAGCAATTTTTAAAGTCATGTAATAGTCAGGGCTGGACAAAATTTCTCCGAAACTTAATGGGAGATGTTTTGAAGTAATTTTTGAGGTTTCTTGCATAATAATGAGAGACTAAAAATGTTTTTCTGGCACAAACAAAAATTCCAGGCTAAGATTACAAAGATATTATCGCACTTGAAACTCATACACTGCTCCACTCAGAGCTATGGCAGCAGGAAAGTGAAAGCCAGAGAGCTCAGAAGCCACTGATATGCTTACTTCTCTAACAAATAGCACTTTTCTATAGCAGAATGTTCCTCAAGCTTTGTCATGAGAAAGAGTAATCGGGAAAATCTTTGGTACCAGAGGTTCCCTGTTATCCCTTAACCAAGGAATTGTAAAAATTTTCCAACTTTAAAAAAAAAAGAGTTACACATTTTTCTTTTACTGAACACAAGTGTTCCAAATTTGCCAACATTTTCTGTGATGACTAGTAGTTCTCAATTGCAGGCAAATCAATGTCAGATCTATATATTTAAATTCCATCTATCCCTTCAAAATAAAGGTGGCAGTTTAATAATAACTGAAAAATGATATTGCTTTCAGAGGGTAATTTAGGCTATGAATTCTAAGCATTTGAAAACAGAAGTTTAGAAACATCTGATTTGTGGGGGGAAAAAATGTATGTCATTATAAAAATTTAGAGCTGTGCACTCAAACTTAAAAAAAAGAACTTTCTAACCTGTTTTGAAATTTTCCAAATAAGGAATTTTAGAGTTTTTTTAAATTTTTTAATATAAAAATTTGGCATATTCTGATTAACTTGAAAAATAAAAAAACTAAATGACATCAGAGAATACAAAAATTTACCAGCCAAATTTCAATACATATGTCACATGATTGATGAATGAAATTTAAAAATGGGTATCATAGTTTTAAAAGCCCATCCATGGGTATGTGTCTTTCATTTGAATCTTTGTATATTGAAAGTTTGGGTGGGGGGAGGGAAGTTTTAGCTATAAATTATTTATAACCAAAGATCAAGATAAACTGAACTTTGAGACAGAACCTTAAATAACTACTACTTATATATTTAACCCATATTTTCAAAATAATGGGGCATGGTTGATCACACTGCTCTTATTAAAAATATAATTAATAATAGCAAAGAGTTAAATATATTAATATTCTAGTGAGAACAAAAGAATATATACAATAATGAATAAAAAAAAGTTCTAATACTTACAAAATATCATTTGTTTCTTCTTGAGAGCATCCTAAAATGTTTAGCTTTCCTTCTTACTTATGTTTTACAATGCACAGAATGTGTGTATATAAAAATATAGACCAGTATGCAATTTATAAATAAATAAAATAAGTGTTAGAGCTAGGCGTGCAAGCATTTACTACTAAGGATTACAAGTTTTAAAAAAATATATGAAAGGTGGATAACTCCACTCGAGTATTTTTTAAAATGTGGTCCATGGCCCTGGCTGGTTTGGCTCAGTGGACAGAGCGTTGGCCTGTGGACTGAAGGGTCCCAGGTTCGACTCCAGTCAAGGGCATGTACCTTGGTTGTGGGCACATCCTCAGTGGGGCATGTGCAAGAGGCAGCTGATCGATGTTTCTCTCTCATCAATGTTTCTATCTCTCTATCCCTCTTCCTTCCTCTCTCTCTAAAATCAATAAAAATATTTTTTAAAAATGAAAAAATGTGGTCCATGAACTACCTGCCTCTGGGTCACCTAAGGTGCTTGTTAAAATGAGAATTCACCCAGAATGACCAATTCGGAATCTCTGGAGGTGCAGCCCAGGGTTTTGCCTTTTTAGCACGCTCTTCGGGTGATTCCTCTGCATGCTACAGTTTGCAAATCAGGGCCTCTAGCCAGGAAAATCATGGCTGACTCTGAGCCGTCATACACACTCCTTATTCCCAGAGACCTTGAACTGAGCATAAAGATCTATCCCCCTTGGTTGACAATGATAACTCCATTAGCCTATTCTCAGACTTACTAGGAATAATTGTGGGGGAAAGTAGCATATCACATAGCCCTTCCTGTAAAAGGAAAAAATTAGATTTATCAAGAATTTTTAAAAATTCTGAGGACTTTTTATCCCTAGAGCTCATGATAATTTATAAATGTTAACTTCTTTAACCATGCAAATTCCTATGAAACAGTCAGGAGGCCAGACTATGAAATTCTGAATATAAAGCAAAATATCTAAAGAATAATACAGTAAAGAAATATCCAAACTTAGATCGGCATTTAAAATAAATATTAATTTCTCTCCAAGTAAAATTACACAGGGGGAGGAAAGTATTTTTATATTAAAATTTCTGAGAACTTGTAACTACACGTCCACCCTCCCGCATTTTAAAGATAAATAGAACTTGGCTTCAGTAACTCAGAACCAAGCTTAGCAATTCCAGTACTTCCTGAGGCCCTCCCTGGCCTTATAACCACAAAGTCATATGCTTTTGGAGATCTTACCTTCCAATTTAAAGGGACATCTCAGCTTTCCTCGTCAAGTAAAACCTTTCTGCATTTTCTTAGTCCTGTTCTGTGTCATCTGCCTGTCAAGAGAGCAGTTGCTTGTTTGATTGTTAATTGCCCTTGTTTTTTATTATAGAATGCATTCGAATTTTGGTAAGTAACATGTTCTTCTTTGTAATTAGATATAGTAGTTAAAACGTCTTTCAATTCACCATGGCATTCTCCTTTAATCAGCACATCAGGCTTTCTGATGATGGAACCATATCTGTATTTTTACCACAGCAGACCTGCTCAAAGAAAATTGTGCTGCCAATACACTTCATAATTGGAATGAAATTCAAAGGTAGGAGTGCTTTTATTTTGCAGGCCTGAAATGTGTAAGCCAAATGAAAGTAAATGTGGCTACTTCAATCGTTTGTATCAAGATTCAGAGGTTTTCTTTGGGCCTCAGGACATCCATAGTTGAAGTTACCTAGTGACCCTGTATGAAGTACCTATTAGAAGACACACGGGTTGGAGGGCAGATGGGCAGGCTGGAAACTCAGGCAGCATTTCTGTGGCGCAATCCTGAGGTGCAATTTCTTCTTTGGGAAACCTCAGTTTTGTTCTCAAGTCTTTCAGGTGGTTGGAAGAAGTCCATCCAAAGTATCAAGGGTGAACTTCTTTACTTAAAAATCAACTGATTGCAGATGTTAGCTACATCTAGGAAATACCTTCACATCTCATGCCAACATTTTGATTGTTTGATTAATTCACAGGACTGTAGCCTATCCCATCTGACCCAGAAAACACAGCATCACGGAGGACAAGAATGATTTAAACACTTTCATGTTAAATTTCCTTCCAGGGAAGCTTATTAGCTCCATTTTACAGATAAGAAAAATGAGGATTACAGGGGTTGTGATTTATCCAATATCAGTGAGGAAATAAGCTGGTCAACCAGGCCTCCCTGGTTCAAGTTCATGATCCACGGAGCACACCCATCCTGTATGACTCCCTCTCCTCTGTCTATTGAGAAATGATATAGACATGGGGCGCTGTCATTCCAGCTTCCTGAGTTTATCAACCAGTGACCAAGCCTCACTTCCCTCCCTTACCCTCAAACCAACGCATTCATGAATGAGGGATCAATTCCAGTGGCAAAAAAAAATTTAAATGGAACCATTGGGTACAGGCAATAAATGAAAAAGGTTCTGGAGTCACACTCCTGAAGTTCAAATCTCAGTTTTGCCATTTACCACCTGCATGCTCTCAAGCAAGTAACAATCTTTCAAAGATTAAAAAAAGTATAATGTTAAGTGCCCAGGTGCTGAAGGACAGGCTGCCTGGGTTAGAATCCCAGCTCTGCCTCATACCAGGCAGCTCTTTACCTCTTCATGCCTCCGTTTGGCATCTGGAAGATGACGACAATGGTGCCAACTGCATTAGAGTTGAGGTTAAATGAGACAACCTTTGTAAAGCACTTATAGCCGAGTCTTGCACAGAGCAAGTACCTAGTTATCACTAGCTATTACTCCAAATTCTACTTCCCATCTGAAAGTGAAGAGAAAAACAGGACATCCAGGGGTACTGTGGGAACTACATACAATAAGCATGGAATGCTTAGCCTAGTCATGGCTCCTGGTAGATGTCCAGCAAATATTACCTGTCCAACTGTCCACTCAGCTGCCCGCTCCTAAGGGTAAGACCGGTCACTCCTCCTCACCCCTGCATTTCCACCACCTGATCCGTGGCAGACAATTTAAAATTTTAAGAAATGTGCAATATATAGCCAAAGGCTGTGCCTAGCAGAATGGCATCCTGAAATTGATTCACTTGTTGGAAAAGAAAGGAGCTAGAATCTATCACTATGAGCATACACAGAGAGCATCATACTTCTTAAATTTTAAAAACAAATCATGGACACAAACCACAACTTATGCTTTATAAATATGCATTCTTAAATATATTTCTCTACTGCTGTGAATCTTCCTCAAGCAACAGAAATAAACCCAGACTCAACACCCAGAGAATGGAACTTAGCATGGGATCTCTTAGCATATGGCTGGTGGGTCAAATCCATACTACCTCTGTCTATATATGGGCCACCAGCTAAGCATGGCTTTTACAGATGAACATTTACACTGGATTTGAAATTAAGTGAAACATTACCCCCCCCAAAAAAAATCATTTTTTCTCTTTAGTAGGCCTGCATTACAAAAATTGTATGAATTATTGTTTTTATTTTATTTTAATCTCATCAATAAAATTTGTGGAAAATGTTCTCTCTCTAATTATATTAGTAGTTACATATCTTCAATTTTGCCTCTTAGTGTACAAAACTTAAAATGTTTATTCTCGCAGAAAAACCAAGATGGTGGCATAGGTTAACGCCGGAGTTTGCTGCCTCGAACAACCACTTCAACAATACAACTAAAAGACGGAACGGACATCATCCAGAACCACAGGAAGGCTGGCTGAGTGGAAGTTCTACAACTAGGAGGAAAGAGAATAGCATACCGAGACTCAGAGGAGGCGCAGTGCTGAAGTCAAATACTAAGGTGCGGAGGTGCATGTGGAGCGGGCTGGCGGTGGAGGGCGCGGTTGGCGTTTTCAATCGGGAGGGAGCCTCAGACTCTGAGCTCCAGATCCGGGTGAGTCTCTAGGGACCCAGACTCACACGGGAGAAGCGGGACTGTCTGGCTTCGGTCGGAACTCGAAGGCAGCTTTCTCTCCGAGGTTTGCAGCGGTTGCTGGGACTCTGAGAGGCAGAGCCCCTGGGGACCAGACTGAGAGCAGCCATAACTGCTCGCTCTGCCTGCCCTGTTGATCCCCTGGGACCCGCTCAGCCCAAGCCCTGCACAGAGGCATTTGCCGGATAGCCTCAGGCAAAGGCTAGATTAGCACCTCCCCAGAGGACAGAAGTTCTCTCACTGCAGACACAGCTGATTCTCACAGCCACTTGGCCTGGAGGGCAAATCCCCCCTAGTATTACCTACAACAATCAAGGCTTAACTACAACAAGACTGTGCACAAAGACCACTAGGGGGTGCACCAAGAAAGCATAAAAAATGCAGAGACAAAGAAACAGGATGTAAATGTCAGAAATGGAAGATACAGAGCTCAAAACCACACTTTTAAGGTCTTTCAATAATTTTCTAGAAACTGCCGATAAATGTAGTGAGATCCTCAAGAAATCTAATGAGACCCTCAATGTTGTGACAAAGAACCAACTAGAAATTAAGCATACACTGACTGAAATAAAGAATATTATACAGACTCCCAACAGCAGACCAGAGGAGCGCAAGAATCAAGTCAAAGATTTGAAATGCGAAGAAGCAAAAAACACCCAACTGGAAAAGCAAAATGAAAAAAGAATTTGAAAATATGAAGATAGTGTAAGGAGCCTCTGGGACAGCTTCAAGAGTACCAACATCAGAATTATAGGGGTGCCAGAAGATGAGAGAGAGCAAGATATTGAAAACCTATTTGAAGAAATAATGACAGAAAACTTCCCCCACCTGGTGAAAGAAATAGACTTACAGGTCCAAGAAGCACAGAGAACCCCAAACAAAAGGAATCCAAAGAGGACCACACCAAGACACATCATAATTAAAATGCCAAGAGCAAAAGACAAAGAGAGAATCTTAAAAGCAGCAAGAGAAAAAAACTCAGTTACCTACAAGGGAATACCCATACGACTGTCAGTGGATTTCTCAACAGAAACTTTGCAGGCCAGAAGAGAGTGGCAAGAAATGGGCGGAGGGTGGGGCGGGAACTGGGAGGAGGGGACTTATGGGGGAAAAAAGAGGAACAAATGTAAAAATCTGAACAATAAAGATTTAATTTAAAAAAAAAGACCATAGGGAAAAAAAAAACGAAAAAAAAATGTTTATTCTCTGGCACTGGCTGTTGTGGCTCAGTTGGTCGAAGCATCATTCATACACTAAAAGGTGGTGGGTATGATACCCAGTCAGAGCACATACCCCGATTTTGGGTTTGAGCTCCATGAGGGAAGCAACTGATTGATGTATCTCCTCTCTCTCTCAAATCAATGATCTGTAATAATAAAAGCATAATATGCTAATTAGACCAGATGTCCTTTAGGGATGAAGATGGGGCTGCAGCGGCTGCGAAGGCCTACCCTTACACGAATTTTGTGCATCGGGCCTGTAGTATATATAATAGTTATTCTCTAACCTTTCACAGAGAAAAGTTTGCCATTTCCTATCTTAGAGAATCTAACTTGTGACTTTCCTTCCCAGGCTACTGTGAACTACAAGCTCTTCGCTGAAGAGCACATTCACTTTGAGAAGGAGTATATTTATGCCTGCTGAGAACACTTCTTAAACCACAGGAGAAAACAAGTTCTCTGCCTTGGCAGCTTTAAAGTACAATTCCAGTCCCACATGCTTAGCCGTAAAATATATTTATAAAGCCATGTGACCAGTAACATTGTGTAGTGTTTTCTGATCATGGGAAAAAGGGTCATTTCCTTGCCTCAATGGACTATTCTTTGGGAAGACATTATCTCATATCACATGATTAAAAGTTAACTTCTACATTCTAGAAGCTACCATCTTCTCATTTATTTCATTTGTTTGCTTAAAATGTCACCTTTTTCCAAGAGCCCTCAGTTTTATGCTGGATTAAGACAGTTTGGGCTGTTGACATCCCTTAAATGATGACAGCTTGTAATTTCGACTAGCTTCAAGCACTAAAAGTCTTAAACATGAGCTGATCCTTCATTGGGGAAACAGCTCTTACCCAATAGCCAGAAAGTTAAAACTCTGGGGCCTTAAAGCCTTAAAAGAAAGGAAATTATAGAAAGAATGCCCTTTATGGGGAGCCCAACAATGGTCTCTCAACCAATTCAAAAATCAGAATCTGTGTCAAATGGCAAAAAAATAAAACACAAACACCAAAATGAGCTAGAAATGCTCAGCAATCTTCAGTGAAGAGGTGGTTTGTGTGTGTGTGTGTGTGTGTGTGTGTGTGTGTATATATATATATGTGTGTGTGTATATATATATATATATTAACAAAATATCCTAAAATGTGAGAATATGACATAAGCGGGAATGCGGAAGTACAGAAAAAGAACGTCAGTTACCAGGTGGACCTTGCTGTATTAGGTCTTCAGAACTCGGACAAGAGAATGAGGCTGGAGGCCAATTGCAACACCTCCTGCTGTCAGATCTGCAGATAATCAGGCATCATCACAAACACTGCTTTCCCAAAATAGATACTCTTCACTTATAGAAACCAGAGGTCAGTGACCTCCTGGATTTGGCCTCTTTATGTATCGCCCATTTCTAAAATTACCATCACTTCTGCCTGCAGGGTCCACACTGGGGAAGGGAACAAAGAGGTTTTGACAATTCTGAAAAAGTAGAAAACCAAAGAAGTGATGCCTTGCCTGTTTTTCTCTTTTCACCCATTTGGATAGGGAACATGGGATTCCATACATAGCAAGTTACAGATAATTAATTAATACATCCAAATATTAAAATAATTTGGGGGGCTTTGGATGTCACAAACAGCCATACAACATCCCTTTAAAGGGGCAAATAGCCATAATTTCTCACCACAGAAATTTTAAATACACATTTGAACTAAGTAATGTAAACCGTCAAAAGACCTTAGATGGTACTTTTTATTGACTTGAAGGTCTCATAAAAAGGTCCATATAGCTCCAACACTTATATAACAAGTTTTACTACAGAAAGAAAAAAAAATCAAAGAGAAACCACAGAACTGCAAATCATAAAGATTAAATTGACCTTAAGACATTAATTACTCCATCACTCAGCTGCTCCTGTTGCCTCCACATTTACCCCACACCACAACCCAAGGAATAGCTCTCATTTTAAGCCTCAAAATATGAGATACCACAAATTCCCAAAACAAGCAATTGCCTCTTAGAGAACATTTGCCTTAGAAGTGACCCATACTTATGAATGGCTACTTCCTACCACGTTTGATTCCCCTTTCACAGGTACCATGGCTATACCTTCTTAGGGAACCAGTGGCCCCTTCATCCTTCCTGGAAAGACCCTCAACACACCATCCATCCCAGTCATAAATGTACCAGTTCTCACAGGAGCATCTTCCTAGTAGAAGTCACAGGAGCCTTCTGACCCCCAGAGCCATCTCCAGTAGCCAAGTCTTCGTCATGCTCCTTTTTTATGCTGACCACCTACCTATACCACAACTTTGTCTAACTAGACCAAAAGTAGAATGGAAAAAGCAAAAAAATAAAAATAAAAGGCATGTCGTTATAATCATGCAGATACACAAATGCACAACACATACACATTGTAAATATACATATGTACATAGATGCATAGATGCACCTATATACCTGTATGTGTGTGTGCACATGAACTTTATAGATACAGGTAAATGTATGTGTAGGGAAGGAAAACACTTGACACAGGAAGCCAGATCTTGAGTACAGGAAACACAGTTGGTACCCACCCAAACCCCTGCTACTGAACTATTGCTCCCAATGCTAATAGTTCACGGCTGTACCCTTCACTGAGAATTATCCTGGGCTAGAAGAGATGTCCCACTAAAGGTGCCAGGTTGTTAGAGCCCTACAAAAGAGGCCTGCCCCCCTTCCTCATTGTGTCATTCATGCTCCAGAGTCCCTGTGGGATCAGACTGAGGCTGGGCTTCAGCTAAAGCCAAATTTTGCCTGGCTTCTGTCTCTGCCACTCTTCCTCCCTGACAGTGTTCACTGAACAGCACCGCCTCAGGAATCAGTGGATCAAGAATCCCTGTCTCAGAGCTCTCAGCATCTCAGCATCTCAGCATCTCCCAAGCCAGGGAGCAGCAGTGCAAAACACCAAATACAAGATCAGGAAAGGGTAGTTGTTCATACAAGCAAAGTCATCTGATACATTGGGAGTTTGTTTAAATATATATATATATATATATTTCAACTGCAGAATAATCTCACACTGAAAGGTATTCCTCCTTTTGTTCCCAATAAGGGAGTAGACCTAGGGTAGAACTGTATAGGAAACACAAGTAGTAGATTGGGGGTGGGATGGTGTCTAAGCTATGCATTTGTTTTGTGTTCTTTTTTGTACTGTATCTTATTTTAAAACTTAAAGCTTAAGGAAAAAAAAATCCCAGGATAGAACTATGATTAGTCCAGTTAGGGCAACTGTCCTTGTTGAAGTTTGGGAGATTTTTTTCTGTAATAACAATGATTTAATAAATGTATTGGGAACTCTCCTCCTAAATTAGTACTTGGTTATTAATCCATCATTCCCTATCTCAATTTTATCCATCTAATGTATTTTCTTTTCCCCTAAATGAGTTCATCACATTTGAAAAATGAATACTTATATCATGATATAAAGATCCAACAAAGATCCAACCCATTATAGCTATTGCACTAAAAGGATGAATAACAATTTCATAATCTAAAATGATGCTTCTCATTAATATGGATGATTTCACATCTTAATTATGTATGGCTCAAATTCACACTAGGATTAAACAAAATTGAGTTTTGGATCATGAACAGAACTGATTCACGGAAGAATGATGAAGCAGAACTGTGTTTGGCAATTTTAGCCTGTGCACAACCTGCAGTTATACAAGCATCCATAGGTCCAAGACACAACGTTTCTTACCTGGACCATTTCAGTAGCTTCCTCCATTCCTGCCTCCCTAGGGTCTATTCTTCACACAACAGCCAGAGCAATCCTTTAAAATCAAAACACTTGGCAGTGCCCTCGGCTGTCCCAGATCTGTCTCTTGGCTTCAACCGTGTTTGGACAGAACAGACCCAGGGGCCCCCTTCTTCCAGCCTCTGCCACTCTAGGGATCCCCTTCTTCCAGCCTCTGCCACTCTCCTGCGTCCTATCCAGTCACCACCTTCAGAACCATCTCCAGGCCCAGCCAACACACCAGGGTTTTTTCCTACCTTAACTCGTTATTGCCAAACAACCACGAGCTCACAAATTGTCAGAATTATTCTCCCAAGGTGGAGGCTGCCATCAACCGCCTGGCCAGCCTGCCTCTGCGGGCCTCCCACACCTACCTCTCTCTGGGCTTCTATTTCCACCGCGACAAAGACAAAGACGTGACTATCTGCTTCTTCTGCGAGTTGGCGAAGAAGCCTGAGGGAGGGCGCTGAGCGTCTCTTAAAGATGCAAAACCAGCTGAAGCCTCCCAAGGTGAGGGGGCAAAACTCAGGACGCCAGGGAAGCCGCCTGGTCTTGGAGAGGAACCTGACCCAGGCCCTTTTGGAGCTGCAGGCCCTGGGTTCTACCTGCGCAGACCCTCAGCTCCGTGACTTCTGGGAAAACTGCTGCCGGGTGAGCAGGTGAAACTCATCAAGAAGATGGGCAACACCTGACTCACCTCCACAGGCAGCCGGCCCCCAGGCCTGGCTGGGCAAGTATCCCTTTGAAAGGCGCACCCTCAAGCATGCCTAGGAGCCTGTGGAGCCCAGAGGCCTTTGAGGGGCCCCTCTGCATTCGCCTGGTGTCTCTGGCTTATACCTGAGCCTCTCCCAGAAACTACTAGCCATTCTTTTAACCACCCTGAAGCCCTCTCCAATGCATTGAACCAAATGAAACAATAAAGCTTTTTGCAGGGGGGAAAAAAAAAAAATCAAAACCCTCGAGTGCCTTCTCTTTATGCTTACAATAAAACCTAGTGATCTGATTGTGGCCAACAAGGATTTGCATGACCTGAACCTGGCCCAGACTCTTTCTCCCAATTTCTCCCCTCAGCCTCTTCAGCTGAATTTATCCTCCCACATCTCATGCTCTTTCCTTGGCATTGACCTCACACTTCCTGGCCCCTCTACCTATCTTCTTGCCCCAGATCGTCTCATTTCTAACTCTTCCTCATCATTCAAGCCTGCTTGAATATCATTTGCCCAGACACACTGGGTCTAAAACGACACCCAACCCTATCCTCTTATCCTGCTTTGCTCTTCTTAGCATTTACCGCTTGACCTGGAACTTATTGTCTGTCTCTTCCACTAGAATGTGGTCTCTATGAAGGTAAGCACTTTGGTTTTCACACCTTTCGATCCCTGGCTTCTAGAGTTGTATCTGTCACATAGTAGACACTCAATTAATGAATGTATATAGTGGCAAAAGCTGGCCACAACACAATAATTGTGATGCTTTCACAGGCATTGTGAGTTATCCTTATTTATTAATAATGTTTGTAATTGTGAGATCAGAACAAATACAAAGGGTCTTTAAAATAGTCTACAATGTCAAAGAAATCATTGACAAAAAGAGTCAGACAATCTGGTAATTGTAAATAAATACACATTAAACATATTGTGCCTTTGCCTTAACTTAATTAATATTAAAATATATACACTTTTTATATTCATGGAAATAACCTGTGGGAATAAATGACTATTAATGGCCACCAATGAAAATCAGAGAAACACTAGTGTTATAAGATTTATGAATGTTTTCAAGTCATGGAAAGGAAAAATGTCAGCTTTCAACTCCTGGCTTTCCAGTAAAAGGATATAAAACAGCATTGAAATTATGTCCTGCAGATGTTGTGCTAATAATTTTCCCATTGCATATGAACTCAATCAGGTCGGGGGGGGGGGGGGGGGGGATTGATATACTTCCATATTCAGTGGGATTAGCTCATAAGCAAGAAGAAAGCATGTTCTGCTACACCACATACACTCCCGGAGTTAATTCCCAATGAAAGCAAAAGTCCATGGTCCTTCCAGCCAGATAACATCATAAGTGACAAATTCCTTGGAACTAGTTACCATTTGATTCTAATGTTTTTTCTTCTTTTTCTGCCCATAATTTAAAAGAACACAATCCAAAAAATTCCATTACTCATGCTCCATGATAAATTAGTGGCATGTGAATAACCAACTTGTAGAGAGAGAAGAAGTCATTATAAATTATGTTGCTTCTTGAAAGTCCTTTTGTAAGTAAATCAGCATTTTAGGAAGTGGCTTTTTTTTCCCCTTTTGCTATAGGCATTATCTGAGTTTAGGCAATAATTTTGGCCTATCGGGCTGGAATTAACTGAATGAGGTATCTACAACCCGTGTGAGATAAGACTCTACAACTATTTAACACAGTGGCCTTGTTTCTAAGTATTAGTTCTCCGCCATGGACAGGTCACATTCTTATTTCACGCTTACTCTCACTGAAATGGTAAAGATCTTTCTTTGAAATGGCTTTCTCAGAGCAACTATAACCCGAAAAGACAGTTAATGCCAGGAAAGAGCAAAACAACATGACAAAGAAAACGAAGAAATAGACATTGTCATATGGTTTAGATTTGGGATTTTTTTTCCTTTTTTACTCTGCTTCCCAGTTCTCTCTCGAGTAGTTGAAGAACAGCGAGAGATTCAAGAATCCAGTTCTCTTCATTCATACCGCAGCCTTTCTCAAGAATAACACAAAAGGGGTAACTTCAAATTCAGATCAAACTGCCATCCTGTTCACTTCCTCCTGCACCCCCTCCTTCGTAAAGCAGCCACTTCCCTTCTCGCTGGATTCCAGCTACTTGACATGATTTGCCCTAAAACTTGAAGTATCTTGAGAAGAAAACTCATTTCTAAAACTGAAACTAAAATGCACTTGCAGACTGAATGCAAATGTAAGCGTTCCTTGCAACATTAGTCAAAACACGTTTTACTATTAGGGCAACATGCAAGCTTGACTTCTCTTTTTTTATAGGAAAAATAAATTGAAGTTAACAAGGACGCATGGAGTTGGTGTCTATTATTTTTAAATAATAATCTGAATCATTCTTCTCATTTCATGTATTTGCTTTTGAAAAAGTAAGAGAAAGAAAACACATAATCTCAAATCTTCAGAATCGACTCCAAATTTAATGTTATCGTTGTAGTTCCCAAACAAACAAAGCCATGTTCTAACTTCACTCTCCCAAAAAAGGAAATGCTTTCATGGGTTTCTCAGAAAAATGAAAACCTGAACCGTGCTGGGCAGGTCAATGGCGTGGGGAAACTTCAGTGTAGTTTGTCCTGGATCAGGTCCCCTTGCTTGCTATTAGTGACCCAGGCTTCTGGGGACTCAGAGTTCCTATTGTGTTTTACCAGCACAGACATTGAAAGTAAATTGTTGTTTTACAAAGTCGTGAAATCCTATCTCAGCTACAAACATGCTCAAACACACACAAACCTTCCATCCCTGGACAAACGACAATCCCAGCTGTTTCTGCCTCGGATCCCAGTTCTCATGGCCAAGCACGCCCCCTTTGAAGTGGAGAGCACCTCTGCCGACCTGCATTTTGCAAACTTTGCACTGTTTCTCTAAGCCTGACCCCTGAACTGATTGTCTGATGACTAATTCACATGCTAAGCTTGCGGTATATCAGTATCACTGGCTTGCCTGCGTTTGTCATTAAGGGTTTGTAGTAAAAAGAAAGATGAAAGAGAAAGGTGTAATATTAGACCAGCAGCCAAACAGCTTATGAGTGTGTTTTGAAAATGTGAATTATAAGAGAAATAGGCAATTCATTTTAAATAAGTCTTTCAAGTTATATAGAAGGACTGTACGTTTTCCGTTTTTAAATTCCCTGACTTTTATTCCTTTCTTTTTAAACTATTGGCTACTGTTGAAAGTGTGCCTTATGTATGAACAATGGCATCGCATAAGAAAATAGAGCTTAATTCTTCAACAGTGCCTGAAACTTAGCTGTCCTTCTAACACCATCACTGTCACCAACATAGTCTAACAGAAATTAAAGAAAAGGGCGTATATGGACGCTTCTATTTGAAAAAGCTAAGTGGCTTGTTAAATCAATTACCAATTTTTCTGAGTTGTTAAGATAACCTGTTGTCTTACACATATATACAGAATATGACAAATCTAATTTTTAAAACTTTTCATCACAAGAAATAATTTCATTAAGCATTATTTTGTCCACAAGAGTTATGTTCTATTAATACTGTGAACGATAGTCTGTTGGGATATCTTGGCAAATGCTGCACCAAAATTCTTTAAAGAAACAGTGGGGCCTCTAAATGTGGATAATGGCTCTTTGAACAGACTCTAAAGACCCATTTCCATAGACTGGACCAGTTCTTTTAAAGAAATACATAAGGAGAAGTCAAATAAAAGGGGTGGGGCAAAATGAGAAGATTAAAAAGAGAGTAAAAGATTAAAAGAGGGAAAGAAATAAGGAAAATTCAAAAGGGAAAAAAAAAGATCAAAAAGAGGATTAACCATGTTACTTGTTGTTTTTCAGAAATTAAAAAAGTATGGAGGATAAGGAATTTGTTTCCTTTTGGCCCAAGAAAAATGCCAATTATGGTAGCTAAACTGCCCGGATCACATATCAGCATGCTTTGGAAATGTGAGAAATGGATGGGAAATATAAACACGGAGCAATAGCTTACAGTTATGTTATGAATTAAGCCAGAAAAATATCAAGATTTAGTCACTGAATAAGCTGCCAAGGTTAATTTTCCCTGATGAACTTGAGCAAGATCAGAATAGAAGCGATAGCACTGTAGCTGCATGTTTTCTGCAGCACCCCCATCCCCCCCCCCCCCCCCCGCCCCAGCTTTCTAGAGTCAAATTCTTCATTTTCTCATGGAAAACAACTCCAGGCTAAGAACATAGTCAACAATAATGAAGTCATGAAATTCCCTTTCATTTCTTGATTTTTATTTGATCAGTGCCCTAGGTTCTGAGTTTAGCTCTCTGATATAGTAAAACCAGGTAGCCAACGCTGTCCTGCAGAGTCATCTAGTAATGGTCTTTGTATGTTATTACCTTTTGGCTTTTTTGTTGTTATATCATTTTGATATTGGGAATTGATCATTTAAATTCACTTTTAAATATAGAAAGTGTTTCAAGTTGTATATATTTGATAAAATTGATCTTATACATCTTAAAAAGGAATAGACACTGTGTGTGTGCGTTTGTGTGTGTGTGTGTGTGTGTGTGTGTGTGTGTGTGTGTGTATGCGCGCACGCCAGATGTTAATCCTGGTGAATTTATATCAATTTTTTCCATTTTTTTCTTGTCCACATATTTCCTTTTGGGTTTGGCATATTTTATTGTGTGGATGCCTGTACTCCAGCTAACCTAAAACTAAACATATTTGAGTTTATTTTTTTAACTACAGATCTTTTTATTTATTTTTTTTATTTTTTTTTTTATTGCTTAAAGTATTACAAAAAGTATTACATATGTCTCCTTCCCCCCCCCCCCCCCCGCCCTTGACAATCCCCTGGCCTCCCCTACCCCCCAGTGTCTTATGTCCATTGGTTATGCTTATATGCATGCATACAAGTCCTTTGGTTGATCTCTTACCCACCCCCCTCCTGGGTGGGAGGTCCAGGGAGGGCCACCCTCCCCGGCCTTCCTGCTGTAGTTTGACAGTCTGTTCGAGGCAGCTCTGCCTCTGTATCTATTTTTGTTCATAAGTTTATAATGGTCTTTATTATCCAGAAATGAGTGAGATCATGTGGCATTTTTCCTTCATTGACTGGCTTATTTCACTTAGCATAATGCTCTCCAGTTCCATCCATGTTGTTGCAAATGGTAAGAGCTCCTTCTTTTTTACAGCAGCATAGTATTCTATCGTGTAGATGTACCACAGTTTTCTAATCCATTCATCTACAGATGGGCACTTAGGCTGTTTCCAGATCTTAGCTATGGTGAATTGTGCTGCTATGAACATAGGGGTGCATATATCCTTTCTGATTGGTGTTTCTGGTTTCCTGGGATATATTCCTAGAAGTGGGATCACAGGGTCAAATGGGAGTTCCATTTGTAGTTTTTTGAGGAAACTCCATACTGTCTTCCATAGTGGCTGCACCAGTCTGCATTCCCACCAGCAGTACACAAGTGTTCCTTTTTCTCCACATCCTCTCCAGCACTTGTCGTTTGTTGATTTGTTGATGATAGCCAGTCTGACAGGTGTGAGATGGTACCTCATTGTTGTTTTGATTTGCATCTCTCGGATGATTAGTGACTTTGAGCATGTTTTCATATGTCTCTTGGCTTTCTGAATGGCCTCTTTTGAAAGGTGTCTATTTAGATCTTTTGCCCATTTTTTGATTGGATTGTTCATCTTCCTTTTGTTAAGTTGTATGAGTTCCCTATAAATTTTGGAGATTAGGCCCTTATCAGATATGACATTGGCAAATATGTTTTCCCACACAGTGGGTTTTCTTGTTGTTTTGTTGATGGTTTCTTTTGCTGTGCAGAAGCTTTTTATTTTGATGTAGTCCCATTTGTTTATTTTCTCTTTAGTTTCCAATGCCCTAGGAGCTGTATCGGTGAAGAAATTGCTTCGGCATATGTCTGAGATTTTGTTGCCTTTGGATTTTTCTAGTATTTGTATGGTTTTCCCATCGTATATTTAAGTCCTTTATCCATTTTGAGTTTATTTTTGTGTATGGTGTAAGTTGGTGGTCTAGTTTCATTTTCTTGCATGTATCTGTCCAATTTTCCCAACACCATTTATTGAAGAGACTATCTTGACTCCATTGTATGTTCTTGCCTCCTTTGTCAAATATTAATTGAGCATATTGGTTGGGGCTGATTTCTGGACTCTCTATTCTATTCCATTGATCTATATGTCTGTTCTTGTGCCAGTACCAGGCAGTTTTGAGAACAGTGGCTTTGTAATACAGCTTGATATCTGGTATTGAGATCCCACCTAGTTTGTTCTTTCTCAGGATCGCTGCAGCTATTCGGGGTCATTTTTTATTCCAGATGAATTTTTGGAGAGTACGTTCTAGGTCTGTGAAATATGCCAATGGTATTTTAATGGGAAGTGCATTGAATTTATAGATTGCTTTGGGCAGTATGGGCATTTTAATGATGTTGATTCTACCAATCCAAGAACATGGTATGTTCTTCCATCTCTTTATGTCTTCCTCTAGATCTTTTTTCAACCCCCTGTAGTTTTCTGAGAAGAGGTCTTTTACCTCTTTAGTTAAGTTTATTCCTAGGTAGCTTAATTTTTTTGGTGCGATGGTAAATGGGATTGCTTTTTTAGACTCTCTTTCTGCACATTCACTATTGGTGTATAGAAATGCCATAGATTTCTTGGCGTTAATTTTGTATCCTGCTTCATTGCCGAATTCTTTTATTAAGTCTAATAGTTTATTGATGGAGTCTTTAGGGTTTTTTAAGTATAATATTATGTCATCTGCAAATAAGGACAGTTTTACTTCTTCTTTTCCAATTTGGATGCCTTTTATTTCTTCTTCTTGTCTAATTGCAATGGCTAATACTTCCAGTACTATGTTGAACAGGAGTGGTGAGAGTGGGCATCCCTGTCTTGCTCCTGTTCTTAGGGGAAATGGTGTTAGTTTTTGTCCATTGAGTATGATGTTGGCTGTGGGCCTGTCATATATGGCTTTTATTATGTTGAGGTATGATCCTTCAATTCCCACCTTGCTGAGAGTTTTTATCAAAAATGGGTGTTGAATTTTGTCAAATGCTTTTTCTGCATCAATTGATATGACCATGTGGTTTTTTTCTTTCAATTTGTTTATGTGATGTATCACGTTTATTGATTTGCGGATATTGTACCATCCTTGCATCCCTGGGATAAATCCTACTTGGCCGTGGTGTATGATCTTTCTGATGTACTGCTGGATCCGATTTGCTAAGATTTTGTTGAGGATTTTGGCATCTATGTTCATGAGGGATATTGGCCTGTAATTCTCTTTCATTGTGTTGTCTTTACCTGGTTTTGGTATTAGGGTGATGCTGGCTTCATAGAATGAGCTTGGAAGTGTTCCTTCCTCTTGAATTTTTTGTAGTAGTCTGAGGAGGATAGGTTTTAGTTCTTCCTTGAATGTTTGGTAAAACTCCCCTGTGAAGCCGTCTGGTCCTGGGCTTTTGTTTGATGGAAGCTTTTTGATGACTGCTTCAATTTCTTCCATAGTTATTGGCCTATTGAGATTTTTAGATTCTTCCTGATCAAGTTTTGGAATGTTGTATTTTTCTAGGAATATGTCCATTTCCTCCAGGTTGTCTAGTTTGTTGGAGTAGAGTTGTCCATAGTATTTATTAACAATCATTTGTATTTCTGTGGGATCTGTTGTTATTTCGCCTCTATCATTTCTGATTTTGTTGATTTGGGTCCTTTCTCTTTGCTTCTTGGTGAGCCTGGCTAGAGGTTTGTCAATCTTGTTTATCCTTTCAAAGAACCAGCTCTTTGTTTCATTGATTTTCTGTATTGTTTTTTTGGTCTCTATGTCATTTATTTCTGCTCTAATCTTTATTATCTCCTTCCTTCTGCTCACTCTGGGCTTTTCTTGTTGCTCTCTTTCTAATTCTTTGAGCTGTAGATTTAGATGATTTACTACCATTTTTTCTTGTTTGTTGAGATAGGCCTGTAGAGCTATAAACTTCCCTCTCAGGACTGCTTTCATTGCATCCCAAAGGTTTGGGATTGTTGTGTTTTCATTGTAATTAGTTTCCAGGATGTTTTTAATTTCTTCTTTGATCTCATTGGTAACCCAATCAATATTTAATAACGTGCTATTCAGCTTCCAAGTGTTTGAGTATTTTGAGTTGTTTTTGTTGTAGTTTATTTCTAATATTATGGCCTTGTGGTCTGAGAAGATGCTTGGTATGATTTCAATCTTCTTGAATTTGGGGAGACTTTGTTTGTGACCCAATATGTGGTCTATTTTTGAAGATGTCCCATGAGCACTTGAGATGAACGTATATTATGTGCTGTGGGGTGAAATGTTCTGAAGATGTCAATTAAGTCCATCTGATCTAGTGAGTCATTTAGGATTGCTGTTTCTTTGCTGAGTTTTTGTCTAGCGGATTTATCCAGTGATGTCAGTGGTGTATTAAAGTCCCCTACTATGATTGTATTGTTGTCGATCTCTCCCCTGATATCTTCCAGGAGTTTTCTTATGTATGTGGGTGCTCCTGCATTGGGTGCATATATGTTTATCAGGGTTATATCCTCTTCTTGTATTGATCCCTTTAGTATTATGAAGTGGCCTTTCTTATCTCTTGTTATGGCCTTCACTTTGAGGTCTATTTTGTCTGATATAAGTATTGCTACCCCAGCTTTTTTTTCATTTCCATTTGCCTGAAAGATATTTTTCCATCCCTTCACTTTCAGTCTGTGTGAGTCCCTTCTAATGAGGTGGGTCTCTTGTAGACAGCAAATATATGGGTCATGTATTTTTATCCATTCAGCCACTCGATGTCTTTTGATTGGACCATTTAGTCCATTTACGTTTAAAGTTATTATTGAAAGGTACTTGTTTGTAGCCATTTCTATTTTTTTGTGTGGCTGTTTTCTTTCTGGGCTTTTTAGTTCTTCTTTTTACACCAGTCCCTTTAGCATTTCTTGCATTGCTGGCTTGGTGGTGATAAACTCCCTTACCCTTTTTTTGTCTGTGAAGCTTCTTATTTCCCCTTCAATTTTGAATGATAGCCTTGCTGGATAGAGTATTCTTGGATTCAGTCCTTTGCTTTGCATCACTTTGTAAATTTCTGTCCATTCTTTTCTGGCCTGATGTGTTTCTGTTGAGAAATCATTTGATAATCTGATGGGGGATCCTTTGTAGGTAACTCTCTGTTTCTCTCTTGCAGCCTTTAAGATTCTGTCTTTGTCTTGTACATTTGCCATCATTATTATGACGTGTCTTGGTGTGGGTCTTTTGGGGTTCATCTTGCCTGGGACTCTCTGTACTTGTGTAACTTTTTTCTTCCCCATATCAGGGAAGTTTTCTGACATTATTTCTTCAAATAGATTTTCTAATCCTTGCTGCTCTTCTTGTCCTTCTTGCAGCCCTATTATGCGTATGTTACTTCGTTTCATGTTGTCCCGAAGCTCCCTTAGGCTCTCCTTCTTTTCTCCAGTTGCTGTTCAGATTGAGCTTGTTTCTCTGCCTTATCTTCTAATTCACTAATTCGGTCCTCTGCTTCTTCTAGTCTGCTGTTGAAACTTTCCATGGTGTTTTTGATTGTAGCTGTATCACTTTTCATTTCTTCCTGATTCTTGCATAGGTTGTTGATTTTCTCATCCATCCGGTGAATGAATTGTACAACCATTATTCTGAATTCTTTTTCTGTCATGTTGCATGCTTCAACTTCATTAATGTCCTTTCTTGGTGACTCCTCATTGTCTTTTTTCTGGGTGTTGTTTCGTCTCTTCATTCTGATTATCTCCCGATGGTTCAAATGTAGAGTTGCGTGGGCCTGGGCCGTGTGCAATGGGAGCCTCCCACCACCCTAGTGTCACTGAAGAGCTCTGACACTAAGATGTGTGGTTGTTGTGGGTTGGTGGGAACCAGGCTCGCTCAGAGTCAGTGTTGTCAGCGCTCAATGTGGCCTCGTATGCGCCCTTAGAATCAGGGACCCTGCCTGCACCATGCTGAAACAGAGACCCCCCTGAAGCGTGTTGAAAACCAGAACCCCCTAGCGTGCCCCAGGAGTCAGAGTTCCCCAGAATCCAGTATCAGAGTCTCTGTTGCTTTGCGCGACCTTGGCTTGAGAATCAGGGTCCCTGTGTGCCCTTGCATCAGGAATTGGAGTCACTGGCTCTTAGTATGAATGCACAGGGAATCAGGATCTCAGGCGCAGGTGAAAAGAAACACAGTCAAGTCACTGGTGCTTGGTGCTGCCACCTGCCCAGAGAATCGGGGTCCCTGGGCCTGTGATATGTGGGACAAATTCCCAATGTTCGCGTGATTGTTCCCAGCCCAGGGCTCAGAAGCCGGTAGTGCGCCTAGGCTCAGTTCCTGGGGTTCGCGCGTTTGCTCACAGCCCAGGGCTCAGAAGCTGGCAGTGCGTAGGATCAGATCCAAGGTGCTCGCGCACTTCCAGGCTAAAGTTCCTGGAGCGCTGAGGCCCCGGCAAGGGGTGGGTCTATCAGTTAGTTACTCTGGCGCTGCCCGCAAGCCTGCAGGAAGGGGGGATGGGCTCTGTTACTCACGGATCTGCCGCAGGGATTTCTGAACTTTTGGTGTCCACAGGTCTGTAGCTGTGGTCACAGGTCTCTGTCCCCAGTGGCTGCAGGGTCCTGGTATGCGTCTGCGATCAGACTGGGTGGTGCTGAGGCCAGGATCGTAGTCTCAAGCAGCTCTGTTTCCCAAGATGGCGTGGTCGCCGTGCCTGTGCTGGCCGCCCAGGAGTGTCCGCACAGGATGCGGGACTCTGCTGCCTAAGACTGCCCGGTTTAGCAGCCCCTAAGAAGACCTGCAGAATCTAACTGTCCCTAGCTCAGACACACACACCACACACGTCCACACACTCCTCTATCACTTCCTTGCGCTCTCACACTCTCTCCCTCCCTACCTTCCTGCTGGTCGCCATTTTTCAGCATCTTCAACTACAGATCTTTTTAATTGCTTCATATTAGTTGCTTGAAATTGGAAAATTAAATAACTCAGAAGTTCTAAAACATAAAGCAGGGCAAGAGTAAATCATGAAAGAGAAGCTAGAATGAAGGGAAATAGTTAAAAATTATAATATAACATGAGTGCCAGATGAATTCTAATAAAGATTTAAATAATAAAGTGATAAAATTACATAAAAATTTATTTATGGCATTTCAGTACTCTAATGATATATTCAATATATTCTCTCTCAAACACTCAGGATAGGTAGATAGATAGATAGATAGATAGATAGATAGATAGATAGATAAGCAATGGCAATTTAATGGGACTTTGAATAGCATTTAGTAGCATCTCATTCTCCTCCTCCACTTTTATAAACTATGTAAAACTTTTCCTAAATCCTAGTTGCTTTTAGTTTTATTCGGGTTCATCTTAAAGGCAGGTAGCACAGAATACAATCCAGAAAAGTGCATGAATTTTCTATTAATTGACCTCGTGTCAGTGGTCAAAAGGAGTGGACTGTCACTTCTGAGGCAGGTCATGAGAAACAAACAACTTAGGTCAGGAGCCACACTAGATACTTTGCCTCCTGCCGCCACCCTCGTGCATGAACTCTGGGTGGTCACCGTGCTGTAACTAAGGCAAGAGGGACGACAGGCAACGGAAGCCAGTGCAAAGTGGGTTGAAACTAGAGCAATCCCACTTCTGAAAATCCACCCTATGGAAACAAAAGTGCCAACATGGAAATATATGTAAAGTTTACCCCACTATATTTACTAGCAGAAAATAATCTTCCAATCCATCCATCCACCATAACAGGGTAGTTAATTTTGTCCATGTTTTTAGTCAGGACATTGGAAGTAAAAATAAATCAGTAGAGAAAACCCCCAGATCACATGACCAAATGCTAGACCTGACCCTCTTCTGCCTCTTTTTCTCTATCTTTATAGCAGTTTATCACTCATATGGGATACAAAAATATTAATAGGACAGAAAGGACCAGTTGTGACCACTCCTTTCAAGGTTATTTTTGCATGTGCTCAAGGATCTGGATGATAGTGTCATTTTATGCATTTATATCCAATCTTCTACTCATAGATGAAAATACAAAAAAGAACAAGAGAATAGCCACGGTGTCCATACATTTGAATGCTTACCAACTGCTACCTACTATTGTAATAAGATTCAATGTGAATAAGCCCTTAAATTCAAGTTCTTGAAATACTCACCCAACAAATATTTATTGAACAGTCATTAGGTTGAAGGGAAATTATCTTGTTTATTTCTCATGACAACCCTGTGAGGGGTGAGCTAATATCTCTATGTGATAGCTAAGAAAACCAAGACTCATGAGGTTGAATGAGTTGCCTATTCAGCTAATCAGTGGGATTTGGGATTGTAAACCAGGTCTTTCTGAAGCCAAGCCACTCTGGATCTTGTTACACTACATCACAGCAGCTTCATCTAAAAACACAGTTAGCATTGTTGTCAAGAAAGAGACTCTAAGCACCCACTTCTCAGCCCAAAGGAGAGTGGTTAAGTGAATGATGGTACATATGACAGTAACCACTAATGCAGGAGAACTAGGTGATATATATAGAAAGGTTTTCAAAATACATTATGTAGACATAAAGCAATCCAACAGCTAAGAAAAGACAGAAGAGTGTTTATTGAATATTCCTATTTGACTACCAAAGAAGGGATACACACATATATATATCTATATATATGGATATACCCACCACATGTGTCCACGTATTTTGAGCACAATATACTAGAGCCCTTTTAATAGTTGCTGTCCCTGCAGAGAAGGACTGGGGGTCTATGGTAAGAAATTAAATTACCATGAAAGGCTTACCAAGTGTGCTATTAAACAATGTGGTCATCGTGAGTGCTATATAGACTTAGAGTAATTCCAGATCCCTTCCTTGGCACAGAGTGGGAATGCATTTCTTCCAACCTTTTTTGAGATTAGGTTGTGTGGCTTGCTTTAGTCAATAAAATGTGAACACATATAAAATGAGTCATGTCTGAGTGTTAAAAGCTAGTGCCCAACTTACCCTTCTGTCTCAACTGAAAGCATGTGCTGAGATAAAACCTCCATTAATCAGAGTCCCCAAGTGACCATGATGAGCAGAGTTCTCCTGCCAAACCTACATTGCACATGTAGAGAGCGAGAAATACACCTTTGTTGTCTTAAGCCACTAAGAGTTGAGATTGATCATTATGGCAGCATTGCCCAGCCTATCCCGACTGATTCAGCAAAGAAAAGAAATCCCAAAGTACAAAGAAACATAAACCTAACAATTACATTCAAACTTGTTAGTATTTTTAAATGTTGAGGGGGGGAAATGTGTTTTAAAATAATAAGTTGGTTCATTCACTTCTTGAGTAAATATTTATTGAGGAACAAATATGTCCCAGGCAATTATAGGCACAAGGGAAATACCATTAAATATGACAGACAAGGTCCCCACTCTTGCAATTAACACAAATAAATGAGCAAGAAGAGATCAGGTAATGATGTGAGCTCTGATGAAAATAAAAGTCGTGTGACGTCATGGGAAGGACTGGGTGGCAAGTTTGGGAGGTCAGGGAGGCCGCTGGGAAGAAATCACTTCAACTGATGGCTGCAATTACAATGATAGTTCTAAAGCCACAGAGAAGTTTCTTTAAACTTCTTCACAGTCTCCAAATATTCTTGAGTATGCCTGTATTTCATTTTTACATCAGAATAACACCATAAAATAAATAGATCACAGCGGATAAAGTGTGGAGTAATAAGGCAGGAAACCCAGGAGGTCCTGCTTTCACAGAGAGAGTGAGGGACCATATTCAGTTACACCTGCAGATGGAACCGATAGAATCCTAAGTGGAGACAGAAGCAAACGTTGGCACCTCTCTAAGTGGGGAGGCCACCAGTTGAAAATGTATCCCACGAAACATCAATCAAGATAGCAGTAAAAGGGGTGAAATGCGTACACACATAAAAACAATTGAAAACATATTTGCCTAATTATACAGACAAAGATATCTAGACCAGTGATGAAAGGAGATGAAAACCTAGGCAATGCAGGATCTGCTCTGATGGAACCCAACTCCAGCGCTGATAACATGGCCTCAGGGACAAATGCCACCAATTACAACAACATTAAAGAGTTAATAAGGCTTGTGAAGTGTTTCCAAAAAAGGAGGATCTGAAAGAAGGAAGCCACAATTCTGCTTTTATCAGCAGTTACTCTTTTATATTTTTTGTATCAAGCTAACTTTATTAAATCATTCTGCAAAGGTCAAGTGGGATGTGTCTTTCCTGATCTATTTTCATATTTCATGCCACAGACTAAGCGACTGGATAATATACACTGTATTTCCAAAGACTGGAAGACATTTACACTCAAGTGCTGATTTCCTGTGTGTGATATTAGTCACTTAGACAATGGGGTTTTATACAATGCTGTGTATGTGTAGGAACTCGGCCAATGCTTTTTTGTGTGTGTGTGTGCTTGAAAATCTTCCAGTTACCAGCTGTCAGAAACACAGTTTAACTGCTTACCATTAGAAGAAGCAACTAGTTCCAATTCATCATTGCAGCCATAAGGCATAATATCCTCAGGTTGCCAAAACAGCACTTTTCCTTAAATGAATATTCAAAAGGTGTAAAATCCATTTAGCTGCTAGATAATAATTTACAAGCTACTGAAGTTCTTGTAGTCAAGATGTCTTCCTCTCCCAAATATTGGGGCAATGCTTGAGACTCAGAAAGGCTGACCAGTGCAAAAGGAGACCCCAAAATCTAAACTTGTATTGCATCACTGTGATGAGCATTTTAAAAGTGACAATGAAAAAACAGATATTTATGTATTTTCTATTCAACATTTTAAATTTTTTTCACCAATTCACAAATAGTATCTCATTTTTCTTTCAGCATTTTTAACAAGTAGGTCTGAGAACAAGTGCATCCTTTATATTTAAGGTATAAACGATTATTTGTGTGGCGCATAATAACCAAGGGTAAATGGTAAACAATCATTTGAGTCCATTCAATAAACATGTCAAGCAAGTTGCCAATGAATGAAATAAAGTTGGAAACACAGAAATGCCCAAAAGACTTTCCTCATCTTCCAGAAATTTAAACTATGGAGGAGATAAACAAGTTGAAAATAGCTATGAGACTGTTCATATGGGCAAGTCTGATGTTCCAGATCTCCTGGAACTATTAAAAAACACCCTCTAGCCCTGACCCGTTTGGCTCAGTGGATAGAGCATCAGCCTGCGGACTGAAAGGTCCCAGGTTCGATTCTGGTCAAGGGCATGTGCCTTGGTTGCGGGCACATCCCCAGTGGGAGATGTGCAGGAGGCAACTAATCAATGTTTCTCTCTCATTGATGTTTCTAACTCTCTATCCCTCTCTCTTTCTCTCTGTAAAAAATCAATAAAATATATTTCTTTAAAAAAAAAAAAACACCCTCTAACTATAAAAGAACTTTCCCACTTTCTTAAAGTGCAAATACCCACACTTCTTAACCCCATGAAATCCAACATTTGACCAGATTGCTCTCATCCAAACAGCTCTGGGAATGCTGGCTAAATGACAACAGTCAATCATCTGACTTTGGATGGCTGCTGTACATGACACCTCTTAGCCTCTCCACATGGGTTTTTCTTGGGCAGCACCTGCTGGTGTTCCACCACTTCTCCCCAACTTGGGCGTGGATGTTTCCTTCATTGCTTAGGACAGTAGCTGAGGCCTAACTTTTTCTGAAGTCAGGAAGAACAGAAAGAAACTGTGAAACAGAAAAGTTAAACCTTGAGACCCTCTCCATCATTCTCCATTATGCTCTCTCTGTGAGGGACTGCTGTACAGACCCACGTGTTTGGCTCCTGTGCCCTCTGGCTTCTAACTGGGTTCAGCCATGGGGGGTCCCAGCAGGAGCTGGGAGAGCTTTCCCTCCCTCACTCCTCTTGCAGCTGCCTCTGAACATCTTCATCACAGGCCAATCTCAGAGGCAACTGCTCTACAGGACTCTCTCGCCAGGTTCCAAGAAGCTCTCCCACCCATCTCATAGCAGCCCTCCTTCTTTCTCCCTTGCATAATCCCTTGCAATTCCCCTATACCCCTCCAACTTTATAAATAGTCTCTTTATTAAAAACCCTTCTCTACATTTCCAAATTCAAGAGTGTCATCTGTTTCCTGTTGACCCTGACTGATACAACCCATGATTGCCTGAAGCCCACACCCAGATGTTCCCACCGGGTTCTCCTCCTGTGCTTCTGGGAACAGTTTATTTCCTTAGTCAGTCTCTACTCTTCCAAGCCCAGAAAGAAGGAATTGGTTTCCTACAAGTAAATGTAATATGTAAGCATAAAACTCCACCTACAAAGATGGCCTTTGACATCTGTCTGCAAAGTTGCTCAATTTCTCAACATCTGAACATATGTTCTTTACTCTCCATTCCAGGGTAGGATATTTGTGTTCCCTTTACATAACCTAAGAGACAACTAGAGTATTTGGGGAAGGGGTACAGTTTGCCCCCCAAAATAATTTAAACTTGGAGCTTGGAAAAAGAAGGAAGGCAGTTCTTCCCATTTTTGCCTATCAAGGCTAAGCAAAGAGATCTTGGGACCCATCTCCAAAAAGCCCCCAGTCATAAACCTTTGGATAATGAGTAAGAATGGATCATCCCAGTCAACCTGTACAAAGGGCACTGTACATCCAGAACTCTCCACTGATGAAAATGCAACTTGGCTACTGAGAGTTAACTTACACCCCCACCAAGCTTTTGGGGGCACAGATTAGAAAAGTGACAATCATGGCAGACACATGTTCCTTCTCCCATGAGTTTCTTATTGGGCTCCTGAAGTTGAAAGGCTCTCAATCCATTTTTAAGGAATAAATAATTGTCCCATTTTTCCAAATCTCAGATCCTCTGAACCCTATACACTGGAGAGCCCCACAAGGCTCTGGCTGTGGCCCTGTCTTACTGGAGAATCTGGGAGGTCCAGCACCTGTCTGATTCCCTGGCTTCTTTTGACTGGCAACGCCACAGCTGATATCATATAAAAATGGAGCCAATATGTCCTTTGCCACTGCATCTGCCCAGGAACTTCCTTCTTATCCCTAGAGATTCAGCTCCAGGGTCACTTTCTCTGAAAAGTGTTCTCTCTCCTTGGGATCCCACACTAACTCTTCCTCACATGTTACTTTGTGTTCCAACCCTTCATTCACTGATCTAGCTCCCTCAGGGCTGTGGTCTTTTGACAACAAGAACTGGCTTATTCATCAGCATAGCCCCACTGCCCAGCACACAGTAGGAGTTGGAAAGGTATCAAATACATTAATTAGGAAATAAAACCACTGCCTAACTCCCTCACTCTGCAAGCAGTGGATGTGTGGGGCTTATTTTCAAGGCTCAGGAGCTGTCTAAATGCTTGGTTTCATGGCGGGGGTGAGCCAGATGAGCAGGATCAAAAGGCAGTTATTTTTTCTCTTACATGATTAAAACTCTCCTGAATGCCACAGGATTACAAGAGCCTGAGGAACAAGATGTCAACACACTTCTTGGGGGAAAGCCCCAGCCCTGCTGATGTTTGTGTGGCGGGGCTTTGTAGACCTCCTGCTGTGGATACAACACTATCCTGGCACACGACAACCCAACAGAAATTCCTCAGCTCACCCTCGCGCAGCATCACTGCTCCTCTTTACTTCTCTCCCTCTGGGTCAAGAGCTGGTGGTGAAGTTTGGGGGGTAATGAGGCTAAAGTGTCTCCATATTCCAAAGTGACTTCTGTTTCTCAGCTCTGCTTGGTAAGTAACCGTAAACACTGCTTCAGGTCCCAGAAAACTCATCAGTCAGTTTTCTGGTCAAGTGCAGTCAAGGCTTCAATGCAGCCAAAGACTTCTCCCTGCCCTAGCTGGTTTGGTTAAGTGGACAGAGCATTGGCCTGTGGACCAAAAGGTCTAGGGTTCAATTCCGGTCAAGGGCACATGAACAGGTTGCGGGCTCAATCCCCAGCAGAAGGCGAGCAGGAAGCAGTCGATCAATGATTCTCTCTCATCATTGATGTTTCTGTCTAACTTTCCCTCTCCCTTCCTCTCTGAAGTCAATAAAAATATTTTTAAAATAAAAATATAAACTGTATTTCTATACACTACAGGAAAAAAAAATTTTAAAGACTTTTCCCTAAGTTCTCTGTCAACCCTCCTTGCATCCATCTCTATGGATTCTGAATCCAGCAGTCTGGGTACACCCAAACATTAGTCTGTTTGTTATTGTTGTTGTTATCAATAACTCTGCAGACTGCTATACAACCAGGGCTGAAAACCAGAGCTCTAAGCAATAAACTAACTAGCTATTTTCCTTTCTTATTCTGATCCTCCCAATAGTGAATCCAAAAATCAAGATCTTGTGCCAGATGCATTAGTCAGAAACACAGAAATATGGCTTTTAAGTGACTTGTTAGAGCCCCTACCTCTCCCTTCTTTCCTAAGGTTTTGCATCAATCCAATCTCAAGACCATCTGTGTGCCTCTGATTCATGAGCCAATGGCTGGTCCCCTCCACCCCAGAGATTATTGCAATATCACCCTTGTTCACCCCAATTCACACACACTTGAGGTTGAGCTCCTTCTTCAGAAGATCATGCAGGAACAGAGGGTATAAGAGAGTCACTCTTCATTCACTTCTTTATTCTTTTATTGAACAAGCAGTACTGAGTACCCATCATGGGTCAGACATGATGGGATACACGGTCAGCAATACCCAAGAATGGACCTATAAAAAAGATAGAACTGGCTTATGTCACCAGCATTTGGCAAGAAGCCTGAGCCTAGTTCTGTTTCTTCCTTTTCTCTCATAGATCATCTAAAACTAATTCCAGATCCATGAGTGCATGTCTAGGACTGAGACTGGCTTTTTGAATCTCTGCACAAATACTGCCACTTGTCACTTATTCCAGTCTTCAATGTTTGATACAAGCTCTCCTTATTCATAAATGATTAAGCACCAAAAATCATTTACTCAGAATGGTTGAGGCCCAAGTCTTTATCCCCAAATAGATTTTGTTCCTATACAGATGTTGGTTCTGGTCCCATGTGGTAATTACATAGCTTGAGGAGTGATTCTTCCATGACATGTCCATACAAAGGGTATTAATTAACCCATTTCCTCCCTCATTTAAGACTCTTTCTAAACTCACAACCATAAGTCAGTGACTTTGTCCATTACATTGGTTCTATATGCCAGCACTAATGAAGATCCCTTCTAACACAGGATGTTCCCCAGATATCCAAATGTATGTGAAAATACATTTCCAAATTGGGCTGATTAAAAGCCCAAAACAATATGTTTGTTTCCATCACAGATGTGAAGTCTGATATCTATTCCTAGGAAAACTGCTGCCAAGGAATGACTCAGCAGCTGACATTAATGCAGCCATTTGATTTTCAGTTTTAACTTTACAAATTAAATTGTAAACTAAATGGATAAAGGGGACCCTCTCCAGACACATTCAGGTTAAAGCCCAATTGACTGCCAAAGGCTCAAAGTCCTTAAGGGGGATGAAAGTAAGGACCCTGGCCAGGGTTAGGATGGGGATGTCAAAGCCGCATTTCTTTGAAAATGGATTCAATACCAAAAAAAAAAAATTAGGGAACAAATAATCTACGGAGACATACAACAGGAAAAACATGAGCAAAGCAACAGATCTCAGAGGCATGCAGACATAAGAGGGCATAAAGAGTATATCAAAAAGAGATATGAGCCACACATGGCACGTTCTGAGATCAGTAGGGAAGGAAAGTGATATGTAACATCCAGTTGCTGTTGTGTAATCCCACATCCTGGTATTTTCCCTCGTGTATTGGGAGTGAGTTTTTTTTAATGCCTGGTTTCAACTTGAGTTGGGCATGAGGATAGGTTGACATAACGAAGTGATATTGCAGGCAGCATTTGGAAAGACAAAAAGAAAAACACGTTCTGCCATTAGCCCAAGTAAAAGGCAATGTTGCTATGTGTGACCCTAGCCAGACGGATCAACAACTACAGACCTCAGTTCATTCCTCTGTAAATTGGGGCTAACTATGCCTGCCTCACAGGATTTTGTGAGGATTAAACAAGATAACAAAAGTTAGATTACCTTCCTTTCCTCTCTTTAGAATAGTTTTAGAAGAAATAATTGTCAGGAAAAAGGCAACATAGTTGGCTGAAAGAATGAGTGTGTGAGCTGAAAAGACCTAAGGCATTTAAAGAATTTGGACTTTTTACCTACTACACTTCAGGTCCTTGGGGGTTTTAAAAAATGAACTCACATGCTTTAGGTCAGCGCTGACCTTTCTGTGATGATGGGAATGTTTTATATCTCTCCTGCCCAGTGTGGTAGCTTTTGGCTATTGCACGCTTAGGATGTGGCTAGTGCCACTGAGGAATCACTTTTAATTTCATTTACTTTTAATGACTTTAAATTTAAATAGCCAACCATAGCTAGTTGCTATCAAAGTGAAGAGTGCTCCTTGAGATCTTTCTGATTCTAAGCTTCTCCCACACAGTCTGGACTTGGGGGAGCAGAAGAGGGTGAGTTTAAGCACACAGAGGCTCTGGAATCAGACTGCCTGTACTCAAATCCCAGCTCTGCCCCTGGGTGAGCTCATATAAGCTCCATGTGCCTCAGGTTCCTCATCTATACAAGAGGAATGCTAATGTTAACACCTGTTACATAGAAGAGACTGGGGGAAATAAATAAGTTACTATAAGCAAGGACCTCATGGTTATTCATCTGATGAAAACAGTCCTCCTAATTCATTACAACTATGTATTTACTCCTCTGCCTTAACCACTAGGTTATAAGCTAAAACACCAGTACCAAGAACCATGATGGCACATTTAGACTCTCATAAAATAAGCATTTAAATAAGTGTTGGAGGGAGGGAAAGAGAGAGGGAGGTAGGAAATGGGGGGAATAAGGAAAAATGAATGAAATAGGCATTAATGTTTTTCATGAAGAGTGAAGAAAGCTTCTAAAACAAAATAAAATTTGACAGCTTTCGATCAAAATTTCATTGGAGATGACCGTGGGAGATGAAGATGAAGTGAGGTGCACTGGGGGAAAGCATGCTTCCCAGTAATGGGCTGGGAGAGCTCTGAGAGAACAGAGAGAGGTAGCTGGACTTCGTTCCACATGTATGAAAATACAAACTTCAGTCCTTAAAAGTGTGTGCAACCAAGCTTCTTCAAGAAAACACTATTGCGGGTCGTGTGTCTTTACTTGTCCATGTTATTATCTAATCTAAAAGGCACTGTTAGGAGTGAAGTATATGTTTTGTTGGCTCCCCATTTCCAAGTTTTATTAACACTACATTCACCAGTTCCCGCAAAATAAATAAATAAATAAATCAAAGCAGTGTCGGGCAAGTTTTCATAACTGTTTATTCATTATAAATAGTAAATATTTACTGCACTTTTTACATGAAAGACATTTTTACAACACATTGTTGTTGGTTGAGGCTGCAACACAAAGATAGATCTTCTCTTCATCCATCACCCACTAAGACCAATGTATGAACTAAACTCGGGACTATGTCTAGTCTCACTAACTCACTATGTCATAGTTATTAACGCTAAAGGGAATGTATTTGTGCCTACCTCGTTCGTGATTCCAAGCATAGAAAGAAATAAATAACACTGCCTTCCCCCTGCCAGTTTGTTTTAACATCTCCAAAAACAAATTTATTGACATTCTACAATGTCACCACAATAACATATGTAAACCTCAGTTTCTAGAATCTTTTCATATTGGATATCATTGTATAATTTAAAAGTACAGGAGAGCCATGTGGACATATCTGCTCTTGCCCTGCCTTTCCTAGAAAAGAGACGAATGTAAACGTAGTCATTTTAAAAGCATTATTCTCCAATATGGTCTCTAGTCAAAAGGAGCGAGCCGGGTGTCGGTTGTCCAGCAAGTGGCGAATATCTCTGCATTTGACCACAGGGAATCACGGGCTGCGAAAATAAAGCACCTGCAAAAATATAGTTCCGATTCTGCATCTATGACCCTGGCATTGCCAAGGCGTCCGTGAGGTACACAGTATTGCACACTGATAAGCAGCTGTGGGAATGCACTCAATTCTCCGCCCCCTCCCCGCCCAGGTAGGCTTCCACGTGAAACTGAATTGCGAAAACCACACACACCTCTCCCACGCTGGGAAAGAAAACCGGCTTTTCCTCCCCTTATCCCAGGTCCTATTAGCAAGACGTGTCCTTCTCGGACATTTAGTAACAACTGAAGTACAAGTGAGGATAAGAGAACAAATAATTTATTTGGGAGGTCCTTTATAGCTAGTCTATCTTCCTAAAAACGGTGGCATTTATTTGTATATCAATTTCCAGTGTGTAAAAGTCAAGGATTCCTCCATGCCTGCTTCATTAAGTGAGCAGCTAAAAAGTTGTAGAAGTGTCAGCATTGGATATCAAGGTTATACTTTAGAGAATTTTCTGACTATATTTTAGAACATTCTGCTTGCCTGAACCAATTCAGATAGATCTCTCTCTCTCACACACACACACACACACACACGTGCACACACACATACATACATGTGCATGCACACACAAATGGAATGTTTTAGCTCCTTGATGATCAGCACTAAATGTTGGGATATTTGATATGTAGCCATGTTAAATCATTGCCTTAAAATGTTGCATTTGTCTTTACTGATCTGCGTCTTCCTTTTCGCCACGGCTTTTGTCCAGCATGTTCAAAAGAATTTGAAACCAACTACTGGAGAAAGAAAATCAATCATTCTCCTCTGTCTCCTGTCAAGACTGCCCCCCGAGAGGGTGATTTTTTTTTTTCTGAGATTCTTCATGTCTCGGCTGTGGAGACTGGAAACAGGGCCAGTTTTACTCCAAGTGGACAGTCCACTTATGCGATATCTGGCTTGAGATAATGAAAGGCACCTGTAAGGAAACACACACAGCTCTTTAGGTCACGCTGGGACAATTCACGGCAAGGGGCAAAATCAGCTACAGGCTGACAATGTCATATTTAATACCGTGGTATCAAAGGATGGAGACTAATATTTTTATTCCTGAGACAAGTTTGACACAACTCTGTGTCTTTGGGATTATACTCCACATGATCCTTGAACTGACCTCATTAAGAACATGTGTTTCTAATGCCAAGTGTTAGTTCATTTTGGCCAACCCTTGTGTTTTACCTAGTGGCAATCAGGTTTCACATCGCAGCAATTAATAACCGCAAGATGTTGTTGACATCTGTTAAGAAAATAATTATACAAGCGAGTCCTTGCTGGAACCTCAGCCGGCTTTGCCCCAGTTGATCCTGGGATGCAAGGCTGAGTCAGGCCGCCACTTCCCCTTCCTTAAGGAAGAGTTGGAATTTTGTACCCTTCCAGACGTAAATACCCCCTAGAAAGTCCAAGGCTTACTTTGTCCATACTGCCCATATTGGTAGCCTGTGACAGGGTCCATACTGTAGCCCGTGGTGCTGTAGGTGGGTGGACAATAAGACTGAGATGTTGGCAGACTGTCCAAGCTCTTCATATGGTCTAGTCTCTGACTGCAGCTGGCCGACACCGTGGTGGTAGGTTCCAGGCCCCCAGTGAGAGGAGAGAGAGCATAATCGGTCTGGGGCTGGTGGGGTACCCCGCCGTGGTTGGTCAGGAGTCCCATTACCTAAAACAAACAGGTGGATTAGGAAGACGTGAGACTGAGAGAAGGGCCCTCGCCTACAGCTGACAGAATACCTGGAAAAGTCCCATTGGGATTTCTTTGGAGATCTCCTGTTAAAGAGCTGTCCCGAAGATGGTGGCCTGAATTGAAAGTAGCGGAGGTATTACCTCATGCTCAAGGATAACGTCTGACTGCCCTTTCCGAAAAAGGAAAGGGGAGGGCATAGGGGGAGGAAGGAAAAAGAAAAAGAAGGAAGGAGAAGAAGGGGGCAAAGAGAGAGAGATTACACCATGCCCCTAGTGATAAAACCGGACCTGGTGCCAGACCGGTTTGGCTCAGTGGATAGAGCGTCGGCCTGCGGACTGAAGGGTCCCAGGTTCGATTCCGGTCAGGGGCATGTGCCTTGGTTGCGGGCACATCCCCGGTGGGAGGTGCGCAGGAGGCAGCTTGTCGATGTTTCTCTCTCATTGATGTTTCTGACTCTCTAACCCTCTCCCTTCATCTCTGTAAAAAATCAATAAAATATATATATAAAAAAAAAAAAACGGACCTGGATTTCAAAGAAGGAGAAAGGAAGGAGGGACACAGGGACAGAGCTAGGGGGAGATTGCATCTGTTCACATAGAATAATGTCTAACGATATATTACATTTGTTTCACCTGTGATTTTAAATATAAGGCATTTGCTTATATTTTTTTTAAAAGTTAAAGGAATTCAAATCAAATTCTTTTCCTGTGTTTCGAGATCTCTGTGGCTTTTTCAAAGTGTTCCCTCCCAAGAAAGTTGCTCCCACTCTAGCTGGTTTGGATTGGTGGATAGAGCTTTGGCCTGTGGACTGAAGGGTCCCAGGTTCAATTCCAGTCAAGGGCATATGCCTGGGTTGCTGGCTCCATTCCCAGTGGGGCGTGTTTAGGAGGCAGCCAATCAATGATTCTCTCTCATCATTGACGTTTCTATCTCTCTTTCCCCTCTCCCTTTCCCTCTGAAATAAATAAAAAAAAATATATTTTTTTTTAAAAAGAAAGTTGCTCCCTATCTTGGCATCCTTCAATAATTAGAAGTAATTGCTCCATCCCTGAGGCTTCCTTGTACTTTTCTCACCCCTCCCACCCTGTAATCCTCACTTCACCTACATTGAATGTGAGAGACTTGAGGGAAGTAGCCTCACCTAACAGAGTGCTTAGCATCTAGTAGGAAGGGAGTAAAGGAAGAGAAGGAGGAAGGAAGGGAGTGAGGAAGGGAGGAAGGGTAAATGATTCTCCAAGTAATTGTGTCCCTTGCTTAGTCTTCCACTTCTTCTCTAAACTAACATTTCCCTATAAATAAGTGTTAAATGAAAAGCCTGAAATGCAAGCATGTTATAAAAAGTCCACTCGGTTTTGTAAATAAGCCTAAAGAGCAAGAGAACTTTAAAAAAAACAAACTGTGATAACAGAACAACTTTCAGATTAGCACGGTGACAAGTTCCACAAACTCAAGCTCGCTGACCCTTACAACACCTTGTTTCAGAAGTAAGTGGATAATTAATTTTGCAGCTGGAAACCTGTCACACAAGAGAGGAAGTGACTTTTCTCAGGTTCATACAAGTCAATGACAGGGCTCAAAAAGCAATTGCAGAAAAAAATCAACTGCTGGGTGTAGAGCCTTGTGTGCTTACAAAATATCACCTGCTTACATTGTATGTAAACGCAGGGGCCCACGATGATGGCCCGGTATTGCCATAACAGTTCTGGTGTGTTTTACGTGTTTTACGATGTTTGAAGGACATGAAGCTTAAAGTGTACCCAGAAGAGCAGGAGGAGGGGCAGTGATGAAACCCGATGCCTGACTCCAGGCCTTGTGCAGGCCCCCAAGGAAATTCAGGTCCTAGGAGCTGGGATCTAAGGGTTCCAGCAAGGCAGGCGAGAGAGACTAGTCTTGCATCCCAGAAATTACATTCCAAAAAACGATGAGGCCACAATGCCCTTTGGGAAGGGCGTGCATAATCCTCACAGCTAAACAAAATCTTCCTGAAATAAAGCTTTAAAATGATCTGCCTTCCATTAGCCCAAGAGATGAGGGAGGAAGGGAGGGAGGGAGGGAGGGAGGGAGGGAGGGAGGGAGGGAGGGAGGGAGGGAGGGAGGGAGGGAGGGAGGAGAGAGAAAGAGAGGGAGAGAAAGAGGGAGAGAGAAAAACCATCTTCTGTGGATTACCCTTCTCCACTTCTTTGTCATAATATCCAACTTTTTAAAGCCATTCCTAGATTTTCTTGAGCTACGTGGTGAAATATCTTTTTAACAAGCTCTAAAAATTATGTATATTCCAAAAAAACCATCATATGCAACAGAGCATAGTTTTGTTTTATTGGTGATTTTAGGGGAAATGAAAATCACAGAATAAAGTAAGAGTCCATAGGATTCACAGCTCCAGGAGAATGGAAAGCCACTAGCTCCCTTAGGGACCTACCCTACAGTTTATAGTGAATTTACTTCATTTCTGAAAGTTGAACGTAACCTATAATGCACTGAAGTTATTTCCCAAGTGTTCTTCCAACTACATGGTATGGGTTGTTTTTTTCCCCTTTTTGCCTTTCTTTGAGCATATATTGACGATTTTACAGTGCATACTTGGAAAATTCATAGACTTTAATTGATAATACTAATCTATTTAATATTTTAGTTCAAGACAAAATTTATGTATGTCTATTACAATAAAAGAGCCTTTAAAATAGAGGTTGTTCGATATCAAATGCATTCTTTTTAAATCAGAGGTACCTCTTTGTGTACTGGCCTAATGGGCAAGAATGGATAGGAAGGATTAAAAATACAAAAAAAAAAAAAATCTGATTTTTTTTTTTTTCATGAAAGGGGGATAATGACACAGGGTACAAATATCTCACTGTAAATAAGCTGTGCTAAGTAAAAACAAAACAAAAAAACTAGAAAAAAACCAAATTTTTAACTATCAATCCATAAAGAAAATTATCCAGTAGTACTAGATAAAAAGGGAGCATATTTTAAATTAATTCATCCTTCATGAAGATGTATACTTGAAACTCAGTTTATGGTATGTCACTTTAAGGAAGAAATGGAATACCCTACGTACAGTTATAGTTGGAGAGTAAGAGCAGACTTTTATTCAAAACATGCACACTCTCCCATGAGCTATATGTACATTTTTGTGATAAACTTTTTTTAATCCTCTGCTATACATTTCTTGTTTGCATAACTTTGAAAGCAGCAATAACTTTGACCACAGGGAGTGGGGAGCAGGGAGAGGGGACCATAAAGATTCTAAGAGAAGAAATGAGTCCTTCCTGTAAGCAAAAACCAGCTTATGATGTTCATGGAGCAACTTTTTGCAGCTGCTAAATTTAAAAAGAAAATGGTGTATAGGATTTACATCTAAGACCTTGAAACATACCTATTGAAGGAAGGAGGTATCTTTCAGGGTCATATTCTAGGTCAATAAAAAGATAGATCCTCAAAGGTTCTAGGTCACGGTGTCTTCAAGACATCCGGGAGCATGACCCAATCAGAAAGGATGGCTGCCGGGTGAAGGAAAGAGAAGAGCAGCTTGTTGGCTCTTCCTATCAGTACTGCCACTTGTCACACTTGGGAAGCTAGTGACAGCCCTGCTTTAGCAATAGCTCTGAGCTCAGCAGCCCAATACTTGCAGTGGCTAATGTGCAGAAATTAAGGGGACCAGAGATCAACTGTCTTTGGTCCCTTTGACTTCCCTGATAGAGCCCGAGAGATAGACATTCCCCCACAAACTCTTATCTCACTGTAAATATCACATACTGTAATTGTGATTTGTTTCTCACAAACTGTATGAGGATGGGGAAAGATGCACTAATATTTTCCTACAATTGGTCTGAAATTAAAAGTAATAAATAATTATAACTAATGCAATTCACTTCAATACTTCACATTGATAAGACGAGAAATATACCTATTTTAAAAGATTTCAAAATTAAAAATGAAATCTCTGTTGGAAAAAAATAATGAATACATAAACACAAAATATATTGCTTTCCCCTAACATAATTTAAAACCTCAAATCTCTGTGGAAGGGTCCCATTTCACTTTTATGTACGTTGCTTTAAAAGCTATTTTGTATTTCATGTGGTTCAAGGGAAGCTATGAAAATTTCTATTTGCTGCACAAAGAAGTTGGTAAATGAAATTCTTGGAATTCTCCCAATATGGTTTTGGAATGTCTTCCAGTCATACTTTTTTTTTTCTCTTTTAGCATATTGTCAGGATTTCTTTTATATATACTTTTCCTATAGCAATTGTAATTCAAAATCATAAAATAAAATCTCAATTTGTTGCAAAGTGTGTTCTTTTCCCCCATAAACCATCAGTAAATTATTTCTACTATAGGGATGGCATTTTTGCCTGATTATTTTTTTTTGGGGGGGGGGGGGGTGCAGGGAACAAAATTCCCTGGTTTTTACACACTATTTCAAAGGAAAAGAAATAAACTCAGGGCTACTCAATTCTGTCTACAGAACACTGACCACATTATTAAATGCCAGGTAAATCCAGGAAGTACAAGGACCAGGAAAAACATTGTCCTTTGATGAAAATCTTGGTTCTGTCCTTTGGGAAAGGAATGTGGAGAAAAGATTAGTTTTTCTTAGTCTTTATTTTTAAACATATTTTTATTGATTTCAGAGAGGAAGGGAGAGGGGGTGAGGGAAACAAACATCAATGATGAGAGAGACTGATTGATCGGCTGCCTCCTGCACACACACTACTGGAGATCCAGCCTGCAATCCAGGCATGTGCCCTGACTGGGACTTGAACTTTGACCTCCCGGTTCATAGGTGGACATTCAACCACTGAGCAACACCAGCCGCATGAGGAGAACTTAGTTTTTACTTTTAGTTGAGTACAACTCTTAGGGAAGGCATCTAAAAAGACAACTATTAAGGATATTTTTAAATTGTTACCTACAAAAACATTTCCTAGATACCGTGTCTAAATTGTTTTATGGATAACCTTTACAAACAAATCCAAAGCCTTAGAATCATAAGCTGATTCCTTCATCATTCACATTATTAGAGACAGTTTCTGAAGATCTCCTTAAGCTCATTCTCAAATTTCAGAATTCCAAATAGGCTGTTTATATCTTGATTGGAAGATTGTACGGTTCAGGAAAAGCTAACTCTTTAGAATTGCTTCATGCCATATATCTCTTGAATGAATTTTCCTATTGTTAAGATTAAATATAAAAGATAAAAACTATGGGCCAAATTAAGATCTACATTTAAACAATGTGTCTGAAAAATATTTGTCTTGGCATAAGCATTATGGTTTTACCTTCAGTTGAAAGTGCTCAGGGCTTATCAGAAATCTAAAATGCTTTAGCAAACTATGGTATACATCCAGACACTTCTATTTTTGTTAGTAAAAATCCTTATTCATGTCTTTATTTATTTATTTTTGTTCTTTAGTCACCAGATGTTCTTCTGAGTTAATATTTAATAGCATACATTTGTGTTTTAGACGACCGTTGTAAATTACAGCTTTGTATGATAGAAAAGGGGATTTTTTAAACCTTCTACTCATCCCTCCAAATTTACTGACTATATATATTTTTAATTTGGATATGATTTATTTACAGAACCAAAAAAGATATACATATATTCAAATGTTAATCCAACTGATTTTTGCCGATATGGGTGCTACCGAAGTCATCTAATGGTTAAATCTCAGCGACTGCATCTTCGAGGCTGAAAAGCTTACATTTGAACAGCAGAGTCTTTCCAGAAAATGTTGTCTTCAGATTCAAATGCCTTAGGAATTATCCTGCATTTGATTAGCATCTAAATAATTAGATTTTGGGTCCTGTTGGTTTGGAAGCTAGGAGAGGGAAGTTGCCTGAAGGCAGAAGTTTCTCTGAAGGTAGGTATGGTGACCTTCTCACCCAGACCAGAGTTAAGGGAAGGGTATGGCTGACCTTTACCTAACCAGAGAGAAAACCAGGGCCTGTCAAATGTCTGGCTAAATACACCCTTATTTTAAAATTTTAATCATTAGCTCACATTTTACAAGTAGCTATGTTTAATGCATGATGAAAAAGTGTGTGTACCAGACAAGTGTGGTTCAGATGTTGCATATATTTGCAAGTTTTATTTGTGAAGAGCTCAGTAAGTACTGTCTCAATTAAACTCTAAGTAGCACATATGCTTTAATCTCCAGTCCTGTGACCAATTAGTGAATCACTTCTACTTTATCAATTCTTTAGAATACCAATTTCTCACTAGAGCTAAGCTGTTAAATTGGTAGCAATATTCTTTAGGGACGATGCCTAAATTATAAATATAGGCAAAGAATTAGCATAGAAAATATTTGCAACATGTATGTATATATGAATACAGACATATATCCATATGTATAGTTTACCTCTAGCTGATAATGAACAATCATATTATGTCCATCTATTATCAATAAAATAAAGCTCATTTTAAAAAAAGCTTATTCTATCTAAATGAGAAAGTATGCCAGTTAATACATTTGGTATTTGACTATGTTAGACCCACCATGGGCCGTAATAAAATTCTCACATGTTTTAATTCATTTACGCATGCCTGCGTTTAATATGCTTTGTGACCATGTCTACAATTAATATGATTTATGAGAAAAGAACATGTGCAATATTAGGGGGAGGGGACAGCATACATATTTTTTTTCTTCTACGAGTGAAAAATATAACAAAACGGCTCAAGGAAAATTGTTGGCTGTTAGCATAGTGGAAGGGACTGACAGAGCCCTGAGTAAACTTGGGGGAGTTAATGATATCCTCTTATCTGACCCTGACACATTTGCAGCATGTAATTTACAGAAGCTCTGTCCAGGGAATCTTGACAAATGCTCCTAACGATGTCAGGGCAATGTTCCATTCTAATGTGAAACAGATGTGGGTCAGATACCCTCATTCATCACTTAGCACCGAGAGTCTCCAACTCTTTCTGGGAGGAATGACATTACCTGCTGTTAACTCTTCTCAGCTCAGGAAATGTCTCACAACCACAGTAGCACCCTTAAAGGGTAAGCACTAAAACCTTTCATCGTTTCAAAAACCTGTCTGAAAACATGACTGTGGAAAATCGAACATATATCTTGGTTTAATTTCATGACGACTTCAGGACACGTTTGCTAAATATTAATTGATCCTTTGGGACCTAAAATTACAAATTTAGAAAGGGAAAAGCTCTGGGCTTGGACATCCCACAATGCTTCAATGAGATGGTGTTTAAAACTTTATGTCTAATTGCCCATAAAGTAAACCTGCATTCAAGGAAATACAAGGCTTAGTCCCGCCCCCTGACAACCATTCATAAATACAAACCTTGCTGACCTTTAACGGCCCAACTGTCTGAGATTCACCAAAAACAAACAAACGAAACACCTTATAATGAATTAGAAATCCACATTGCCTTTTAGAAAGAAGAGACTCAACTCTGCCCCTCCAAACCAGAGGGATATTAGGCTCACTGTATTCCCCTACCACTAAAATTTCCCTTCCACCCCAAACCCTAACAACATGAAGGGCAGACATCCCAACCTACTAAGGAGGAAAACAGTTGCTCAGCTCAACAAGGGTATTTTTTCTTTTTTCCAGACCATGCGGGAAGCAGGCAAATATGTCTGTGGCTGCCCGGAGTCAAAGTCATGATTCCACCTACTAAATTCCTGATGGTTATAGGAAAGAAGCATCCCTTTCCTTCTCTTCATGTGAAGGAAGATATGTCCTTAGGATAGAGAAATGAGCAACTGAACAGACCGAGTAATACTAATTGAATGAGTAGATGTCAAGAATGAACATATCCTGCCCTAACCGGTTTGGCTCAGTGGATAGAGCATCAGCCTGTGGACTCAAGGGTCCCAGGTTTGATTCCGGTCAAGGGCATGTACCTTGGTTGCGGGCACATCCCCAGTAGGGAGATGTGCAAGAGCCAGCTGATCGATGTTTCTCTCTCATTGATGTTTCTAACTCTCTATCCCTCTCCCTTCCTCTCTGTAAAAAATCAATAAAATATATTTTTTTAAAAAAAGAAAAAGAATGAACATATCCTTTAGGGAATGTGTTCTGGTCGGTTTCACAGGCTTTGTGGTAAAGAAGAATAAGTATTCATTTCAGACCCATGGAAACGTGCAGCAACTTGACAGATTTGGGTCAACATCTGACCATACAGTCTTCCAAGAACGAGAAGCTACAACCCACTAATCTAAAATCCTATCTACCTTAATTCCTTCCCTTCCCAATTCCAGGGCCACTGGACCAATAAAGATGTTATGTTGCTTTTCCACTTGAAAATGTACTTTTGTTGCCCTGGCTGGTGTGGCTCAGTTGGTTGAGTGTCATCCCAAGCACTGAAAAGTCACACCTCTATTCCCAGTCAGGGCACATACCCAGGTTCCAGGTTCAATCCCCAGTCCGGATGCATGCAGAAGGCAAGTGATCGATATTTCTCTCTCTCTCTCTCTCTCTCTCTCTCTCTCTCTCTCTCTCTCTCTCCCTCCCTCCCTCCCTCCCTCCCTCCCTCCTTCCCTCCTTCCCTCCCTCTCCCTTTCCTCTTCCTCTCCCTCTTCATCAGCCTTTCTTTTAAAAAAGAAAATGTACATGTGTCCTTCATCATAAATCAGGTGGTGGCTATGCCTCCTATTGCCCAAGCAACTCCCTGTAGGCTGGCAACAGACAGGAAAGCCACTTACATAGGTCTCTAATCTACAGAAATTGTCTGCTCCTACAGATCAGACAAAATAGAGTCTTTGTGATTTAGTAATTAAAAAGATGTTTCCAGAGACATAGAAGCATTGAGCAGTCTGTCAATCTTCAGAGAGAAGGCAGGGGAGGGTGGGGGTGGGGGGTAAGAGATCAACCAAAGATTTATATGCATGCATATAAGCATAGCCAATATACACTGAGTGGCCAGATTATTATGATCGACCAGACTATTATAACCACCCCATCAGTACTTCGTTGGGCCACCTTTTGCCTTCAATACTGAGGCAATTCTTCTTGGCATTGACTCCACGAGATGTTGAATGTGATGCGAGGAATCTGACACCATGCCTGATAAATAGCACTGTCCAGGTCTGTGAGATTTGATGGTTGTGGAACCAGCTGCCTGATGGCTCTTTTAACTTCGTCCCACAAATGCTCAATTGGATTGAGATCTGGTGATTGTGGGGGCCACCCAAGCAAGGTAAAGTCTCCCTCATGTTCATCAAACCACTCCTCCACAATATGAGCACCGTGGCATGGCGCATTGTCTTGTTGGAAGAAGCCATCTCCATTGGGATACGCCATCAACATGATAGGATGAACTTGATCAGTAACGATACTTAGGTATGTTGTGTTATTCAGACGTTTATAATGGTCTGGCCCTCTAGCAACTTCAGTGCAAAATTATAGTTAATTTGCCTACAAACGTCAGGTGGTCATAATAATCTGGCCACTCAGTGTACACAGGCAGTGGGGGGTTGGGGGGGAGGGCATATGCTGGGGAGTGGGGGTGGCCAATGGGGGGGAAAGCAGACATAAGTAATACTATATGTAATACTTTAAGCCAGTGGTTCTCAACCTTGGCTGCACGTTCGAATCACATGGGAATCTTTTTAAATTCCTGATTTCTGGGCCTCATCCTCCGGAAATTCTGTTTCTTTGTTATGGGGTGGGGCCACAACATTAGTAACAAAGAAACAGAATTTCCGGGGGATGAGGCCCAGAAATCAGGATTTTAAAAAGATTCCCAGGTGATTCTAATGTGCAGCCAAGGTTGAGAACCACTGCTTTAAGCAACAAAGAATTAAAAATAAATAAATAAATAAATAAATAAATAAATAAATAAATAAATAAATGTGGTTTTTTTTTTAAAAAGGAGTTTCCCAATCGATTAACTCAAAATTACTAAGATTGCCCTTTACTTTCTAAAACCTTTCTATCGTACCTGTTGTCTTAGCTACTTTTTCCTTTGCTGGTGAGAAAATCATCAGAATCGTATGCTTTTGAGATAAGTATCATGCTTCCAATGTATCCTGTATCTAGTATCATAGAAGCTGGACTGTATGGGGGGGGTGGTATATATTTTTATTGATTTCAGAGAGGAAGGGAGAGGGAGAAGGAGAGAGAAGCATCAGTGATGAGAGAAAAGCATTGATTGGCTGCCTCCTGCACACCCCACACTGGGGGTCAAGCCTGCAACCAGGGCAAGTACCCTGACTGGGAATCAAATTCTGACCTCCTGGTTCATAGGTCAACTCTCAACCACTGAGCCATGCTGGATTGTATGTTTTTTTAAAATACATTCATGTGATATTATCTATATATTAGAGACCCGATACACGAAATACGTGCATGAGTGGGGGGGGTGGGGGCGGGGGAGGGTGGTATCCCTCAGCCCAGCCTGCAGCTTCTCACAATCCAGGACATCTCTCTTGCAATCAGGGACCCCTCACTCCTAACCGCCCACCTGCTCACTCCTAACCACCTGCCTGCTAGCTCCTTACCGCCCATCTGCTCACTCCTTAATGCTTGGCTTGCTGCTCCTTAGCACTACCATTGAGGCGAGAGAGGTTCCCGCCATCACCACTGTGCTCACCAGCTGTGAGCCTGGCTTCTGGCTGAGGCTCCTACATTTAAGCATCTCCCCCCTGGTGGTCAGTGCACATCATAGCGACTGGTCATTCTGGTTGTTCCGCCTTTATGGTCGCTGGGCTTTTATATATATAGATATAAAAAGCCAGCAACCAGAACACCAGAATGACCAGTCACTATGATGCCCACTGCAGCCAGCCAACTGGCCCGATCAGGGGCAGGGCCAGCCGGCCAACCTCCCGCGGCCCCTCCCTGCTGCCGGCCAGCCGATTGGTCCCCATCGGGGCAAGCCAGCTGGACCCCACCCGTGCACGAATTCATGCACTGGGCCTCTAGTATTTCAATAAATCAAAACAAGAAAAAGAAAAAGGAAACAATAAATATGATCACCCTCTCTCCTCCCCATACTTAGCCCCATGGGATAAAGGATTGTTGGCTCCTGTTTTCATTGCAGTGGATTCTCATGTTAATGGGATCTAAATTACTCAGACAAAACCAATTTTATACATTGTATTTCTGGGGACTATCACATCCCAGGCATATTATAATCACTGCATTCTGAATGCATACAATTTGAGTCCGTAGTTCTTTTAAATGCCTAAGTGGAATAGTACCTGAAAATATTTCAGTCCACCAAGAAACTGCCTTTCTTGATATTATTCAGTTTCCACATTTGCTCTTTATCAAGGACAAACAAAAGTATATGTTTTTGTCTGAGGTTCACATGATATTTTTAAGTAAATAAAAATAAACAGTATTATTATTTGATCAAACAGCATTTAAACTTCCTGTGTTTCTCAACATAGCTCTATAGAACAATTCTTTTTAATATCTTCCAGGTTTCACAAGAAGATGAAACAGAAGCTGAGACAGTTTAAGCAAGTTGTCTGAAGACACACAGCTAGTGAGGGGCTGATAAGTATTGCAATTTAGTGCCTTTGACCTTGAAGCTCCTTGTTTAGATGGATAAGTTATACCCACATGGCAATCAATTAACTAAACAGGAATTTTCTTTCTTTCCTTTACTCCTTTATCTGTCTTATCTAAGTAAACATTATTAAGAAGTTTGTAGCATCTCCTTTAAAATTGCTCTTTCCTGCAAAGTTTCTATACAGAGAGATGATAATATGGTGAAGCAGACAATAACATCAGATGTTTAATAGAAAGAAACATTCACTTGTGAAAAAAATCAAAGAAACCATTTTAGAAATGGGCAAATCATGAGTTGGGTCTCCACCTGTGTTTTCCTTCATTCAGCATTTCCTAGGAAGTGTTCCTCGAAACTTGGTAGTTTGATAACGAAAGGGCTCCATAGTTAAATTAGAAAACACCAAGTTAGACTAACATGTTTCCATACTGCAAGTCTTGCCAGAGCCCTCAGGAGGCTAATGTATACTGAGACTCTGAAAGATAAAGGAATATAATTTGTAACATCTACCAAACTGTTGATTCAGAATCCTTTTTTCCCAAAACTACTATTCCCAGGAGCCCGCTTTGGGGAACAAGCCTTTATCATGAGACACATTTTGGTTTCTGGATGTTCAAAAATGATTATGACCTAGTACCATTCCTCTAGAACAGTGGTTCTCAACCTTCCTAATGCCACGACCCTTTAATACAGTTCCTCATGTTGTGGTGACCCCCAATCATAATATTATTTTCATTGCTACTTCATAACTGTAAATTTGCTACTGTTATGAATCGTAATGTAAATATCTGATACGCAGGATGTATTTTCATTGTTACAAATTGAACATAATTAAAGCATAGTGATTAATCACAAAAACAATATGTAATTATATATGTGTTTTCCGATGGTCTTAGGCAACCCAAAGGGGTCGGGACCCACAGGTTGAGAACCGCTGCTCTAGAAGCTCAGAGTCAAAGGAGAAATGGATACTTTATAATAAAGTGTGGAATGTGTTTTAACAAGGAATAAGCACAGTAATGTGACATCAACAGACGCTAAAACAAGAAATTCTGCCTGGACGAGTTATTTAACTAGAAATTTTCTCATGAAATCATATAAGTAGAGGATCAGCTCTATGAAGGGCTTTTAAATCTCAGAACAGATGCAATAATTTAATTCAATTTTCTAATGCAAGCTGCATAAAACTGAGAAAAAATGATAATGATTTATTTAAACAATGTTTGCCTCCCTCATTAATGCAGTGTTTAGGACTAGCTGCACCGTCATCTCACAGTTAAGAAATATTCCCTGAAGGTAGAAAGGCTACTCTGTGGTTCTACAAAGTGCACTGTCCCCAATTTTCCATCATTGCCATTGATCAGTAGGGACAATAGGATCACTGATCTTCAAAATTCTAGTTTACTGAGCTCTAGTGAAATGTCAAGAGTAATTTTTAAATATTATACTGTACACTGAAAAATATACACCTCTGATGAAACCCAGACTGTTTTGCAGAAACAGATTCTTTAGAAAACAAACAAACAAAAAAATAGTCCACAAGTAAGGACTGAATCCAGTCTTCTGGGTCTGTAGTACAAAGCACACATTCATCCCCTAATTGAATAAATATGCAAGTATTCAGATTTCTGTAGATATTGCTATTTGCAAATGCAGTAATAAATTAAAAAGCTTTACATTGCATTCCAACCCCGTAATAAAGGATTGATTCAGGCCACTGGCCTCACACTAGAATCCAGCACAGCTTTACTGTGTATTACTGAGGACAAAGAAAAACTTTTATTCTAGGAGCTTAGTTATAGACCAAGCAATCACACTTAATTTTTTTCTCCTCAGTGGCTAAAGGAATTCAGACAGACCTAAAAGTGATGGGGCTGTTGCATTTGATTTGTCCAGTGTACAGGAGAAAGTGGCTGGTGGAGTTTCTATTTAAATCAATTCAGCAGACACCAAGGAATTTTCATTCAGCAAGAAAGGTTTTCTTGTGGCTCATTTCAGTGACATGATGTAAGATTCAATCACTGGCTGCCGCTCCCTCCTTTTCTCTAAAAAGGAGATTTTGGCCAAGTAGTTGTTTCGCTCACAATTCTCCAAATCTGTAACTAACTCAAGAGGCTGTGGCTAGAGCTGACATAAACCAGGGCTCTCCTCATATTCTTTAAGGGTAGCAACCACAGCCTTCGGGGAAAAACCAATGGCACCAAGTCAATTACAGTCTGCATCGATTCAACAAGTGGATTAGCAGCACTGTTTTCACCACAGAGAGAACATCTCGAAACCTAATATGGCGAATGGAAACACGCAAGTGGCCCACGGTTATTCCGGTAAAGCTGAAATGGGCTCATTTATGGTCATAAACATCCTTGAGCCTTCATAAACATGGCAGGCCCCTGTGGCTCTGGCTTTGAGCTCATGAACTGCTTTAGAAATGAAACAGAAAGAGACTCAAGCTTTGGAGAGGCTGCCACTGTTGCACGGAAATGTCTCTCTGGCCAAGCTTTGATGGACACCACACCAATCTCTTTAATCAAAACCCTTCCTTTTCCTTCCACAGATGACTTTCTGGAAAGTGTGAAGGGAAGGAAGTGGCTCTGTTGGGAAATGATTGGTGACAGGCCATCTGCTGGTCTGCTTCTGCATGATGATAAAAGTAGGCTGAGAGCCCAGCCAGTGTGGCTCAGTGGTTGAGCATCAACCTATGAACCAAGAGGTCATGGTTTAATTCCCAGATAAGACACATGCCCAGGTTGTGGGCTTCATCCCCAGTAGGGGCATGCAGGAGGCAGCAGATCAATGATTTTCTCTCATCATTGAGTTTCTACCTCTCTTTCCCTCTTCCTGCCTCTCTGAAATCAATAAAAATAAATAAATAAATGAATGAGTGAGTGAATGAATGAGTGAATGTAGGCTAGGGCAGGATCTGCAAGCTGTATGTGAAATGGTCAAAACAACTGGCCTGGCATCAGGTAGCATCTAGATGCATGCTCAAAAAATGTCCAGAAGCTGGTCCTGCCACAAGGGAAAATCTTACTGCTTTGACATGTTTCAACCCTATCAGATAAGGTCAAGGAATGACTATGCCACAGTGAAAATGATTGTCTCCTGATATGAAACTGGAAAGTAACCATCACAACCATTCTTAATGACTATGCCCCATCCACACAGCAAGCTAATTCATAGTAAGCCCCTACCCCCTCCATGGACAAAGAACCACCATCTTGCCTGGCAGCTAAGGAATTTGAGATCCTTGTGAACACTGTGGTCCAATAAATGACAAGCACAGTCAAAAAGGAGTCTTGCGTTTTGTGTACACATATTCACACTTAAAGGCTTCTCCCTAATAAGCTTCAGGATGAACAAATGTTTGTCCAAAGAAACTGTGCTGAGCAATTGAAATCTAATTTGAAATGGAACCACAACAGTCTAATACATATATGCATGAAATGGAGAAACCGCCTAATAAGCGTAGCTGACACCAAATATGCAATTTACATACATTACACACTAATAATCTTGGTTTTTGTTTTTTTTTTTTTTTTTTTTTTTTTTTTTAATAATCTTGGTTTTAATATTATTCTTTAAAAGCAACTGGAGGGGTGGCTGAGTTAAAGGTTTTCTTGTGTGAAATGTGAATAAGAACAAAAGATGATCCCGGCGTCTTCTACCATTAACCACGATCTCGTTACATAAAGATCTCTCCGCTCTTTCTTGAGTTCATTTCGGAGACCGTGTCTCATTCCACAGAGCTGTGATGATTCAACCAGACTTAGCAGATGAATGGTTGGTAAACCTGATGAGATCTGCAGACCTCCTCTTTGTTCTTGAGTTGCTGAGTGGTGAGCAAACATTCGGGCATTTTCAAGCCTGGCCCACAAATCTTTATGAGATTGTTTTTTCTTTCCTCAGTAGATTACCCATGAAATAGGACAGGTGTACTGGTTATTCAATTACATCTTACCCAAGACCTGGACTAACTTTAAAATGAGGCTTCTGAGCATAGCTCTTACCAGGGGGATTTATTAATAACAGTTAAACATTCCCCAAAACAAAACCCCTTTTTTTGTAATTTAAGCCTATATTCTTATTTTGTCATTTGTTTCACCCATAAACCAGAAACAAAAATCTGCCCATCTGCTCTAAACATAAAATGTGTTCATAATAATCCAGATTTATACCAAATGTATTCTTAAATATGGTTGAATTGAGAGAGTACTCGAAATTTATGGCCTCTGAGGCTGCAAAGAGGACTTCCTCTTTTTAAGAAGGGAAATGCTTAAAATGAACATAAGAACGGCTCAGAAAGCTTCTTGGATATCAAATGGCTCCATAAGGGGGAAAAAAAAGTCAATGATATGAGTAAATGAATCAAAACCATATGGGTCAAATTTTCCCTAAAATACGCAGTTTGAAAAATTAAGGAGGAAAAGTACTTGGCAAAATGTGTTTTAGGTTTTACCAAACCCAAAACATTTGAAGAATCATTTGCAATGGTTGGTGAACCCTAAATGCAGCCTAGTGGCCCATTTTTTGTATGCTACATAACAATTTTTAAAAAGCTTCCCTGTAACCCACTGATACTGTATGTCACTCAAGAAATCATTAGGAGCTGTCACCAAACACTGTGGAGTTTGTAGAAGTGGGGTAGGGGTCGAGCGTGAAACGATAAAAGGTTGTTAATGTAATAGGTTTTGTTTCTCGGGTTTGGCTGTGTGTGTTTTGGAGGTGGGGGAGCGGTGAGGGTAGTGTTTCTCACAAAGGAAGTTAATTAGAAGAGCATGTTAATTAGTCTCGTGTCTTGAGCATGTGGTAGTATTTCCTTGGCCCTCTCTATTCCAAATCAACATTCCTTTTTCTCTCCTGCACGAGCAGGAAGGTTGTGGTAACATTCATCTGGGTGTAGAGGGGAAATGCTTTGTCCCTGTTTCCCTGTGTTCTTTCTCTATTGTCTCGAACCAAGAGAACACAACCTTTCAAGAGAATGCAGATACCCGCGGGGAAAGTCCTCTCTAGAGTGAGTTGAATGGTTTTCTTCTCAGAAGGTGTTTTGTCCTTTGTTATATAAGTCCCCATCTCCTAAAAGGGTTACGTAGTTCAAACAAAATACAATTCAGAGACAGAAGAACGTGTTAAGGTCATTAGCCTCTTCTCTCCCTCACCCATCACTGAGAACCTCGCTTTTGAGGCAATGGGAGGCCAAACACGCCCATTCATACCCTTTCAGCCATGCCTACGGGAACATCGGGGTGAGCATCAGTGCCAGGGTGGGCCTGTGGAAAACTTTCTGGGATGTTGTGCTTTCTCAGCAAGTGAAGTGCGCAGTTTCCGTTTATAGAAGAATTAGTAACACGGGGAAGAGAGATGGGTTTGGCTCTTAACTCTGGTGATAACTCCCCTGTCATTTCTGTGATTGTGTGCATTGGCCTCAGTTTTTCCATAAGATAAGTGGGACTGTTCCCAGATATAGTTACTGATTCCCTCAGAACGAGATAAACTTGCCAGCAATTCAGTGATGCACAGACCCTTTCAGAACTTGAGGAAAGATATGAACAAAGTTTCTAAGAATTTTGGTCAATATTCTGAGGTTTATAATGTCATAAGTGCATGTAAGTCCGTTGCTGCTACAACATCAGCATCTGGGCAAGTGTGGCCTTCTGAGTCCCTGCTTCACAAACCCACCCTTCTCGAAGCTGAGACCTTCCCTGAGCGAAGGACTGAGGGCATCCAACAAACACTTGGGTAATGACTTTGATTCCAAGCTTTAGAAGAATCTTTGTTTGAGGGGGCAGATAGATTAGAAACAACCCCTCCCATGCAAAAAGCAACTACAGTCAACACATACAGAGAAAGAAGGTATCTATTAATCCCTTGACAAGAAACAAAAAGGCCCATCAAACAAGTTTCACACCTTCTAACTCAAGATTTTCAAGTTTGAATGGCAAATGACCCATCAATTTCAATGACACTAGGAAAAAAGTCAAATAAAAGACACATGTATTTTAACAGATCAAATATCCTACAATGAATTGATCATAATGACTCAAATAACTTTAGCTCCAATTCCATTTAAATTCATAAGTAGGGAAAGGTCTATAGAGAAATGCAAAGCTAGAGAAAAGACAAGATAACAAAGTTATATACACCACTATCTCAGGCATAATTTTTTAAGAGCATAAGACCCAAAAGGAAGAGCTAGAAGGCAATAGGCAAAAATATTAGCAGTGGTTGCCCAGGGTAAATGTTTTCTACTCTAAAGAAACTTGAAAAAAAAAAGATTTCCATTTTCTACAATAAGCATACTGAATTATTGGTAGACGTTCGAAGGTTGATAGAAAAAAAATGTGTAAAGCAAAAATAAAAAAGTAAGGAGTGTATCAGCACAAAGAGTGTAAATTAACTTGAACCCCAAAAAGTTTAGAAAGCTAGTTTCTACTAAATGATTTTAAAATATGACTGAAGACCCCTGCCTCTATTTTTCATAAAACCTGTTTCCTCTCCATTCAACCATGAATGGACTAAAATGGACAAGATCTAGACCAGAAGCCAAGAATCCCAGGTTCTAGTCCCAGTTCTCTCACTATCAGCCCTGTGGCCTTCAGTGACCATGAGCTCTCTGAAACTCCAGTGGATATGTCTGCATCTTAGATGTCCAGATAGAGGAAGAGGAAGTGGAAGAGTGAAAGGAAAAGAAGAAAGCTAATAATAAGATTAGTTTTGCCGAAACCGGTTTGACTCAGTGGATAGAGCGTCGGCCTGCGGACTGAAAGGTCCCAGGTTCAATTCCAGTCAAGGGCATGTACCTGGGTTGCGGGCACATCCCCAGTAGGAGATGTGCAGGAGGCAGCTGATCGATGTTTCTCTCTCATCGATGTTTCTAACTCTCTATCTCTCTCCCTTCCTCTCTGTAAAAAATCAATAAAATATATTTTTTTAAAAATTAGTTTTATTTTAATATTATAAGGTCTAATGTATTAATAAGCTCTTCTATAAAATAAGCAATAAGACTAAAGGGTCACCACCCTTTCTCTACTTTAGCTTACAGGTAAACCAGACTGTTTGACGTGGGCTTTTGTCTTCAAATTTTCTTCATAATATTTTTAATAAAGCCAGATAACCACAAACAAGGATACCCCTCGCTTGCTTGAATAGAGGCATTCCTGAGGAGTGATAAATCCCAAAAGCTGTAAAAATATGAGTTCTAATGCCCAAGTTTTCTAGTCCCTCATTTTGCAAAGATGTTTGATGAGATGTTGACTTTCATTCTTCAGTTTTGTGTGAGGAAATAAGAAGCTTCATATTCCTTTCCTAATTCTTTGGGGATGCTATCAGAACTAAAACAACATGCATTCACATTGGTGGTTTGAGACAGAAATGTATGGCAGAAATGCAAAATATCCTGAGTATTTGCAATGTTTTAAGGAAGGGATTAACATAATATATAGGAGCATAGTAAAGAAATACAGGAAAATTTTCCTGTGGAATTTTCCACTGCTTGATATTGGAACGATTCCCACCCTACTGCCAAGTCTGGAATCATAGCCAGGCTTCTTGAAAATCAAGGATTAACAGTTTCAAGGTCAAGTGCTAATAATTCCACTTTTGTAATGCTTATATAATGCAATAAAATACCCTTCTTAGAATACGCAAGGTGACACACTTATTAAAAGCTAGCAGTTTCACGGATAGAATAGAGATTTGTGTCCTTGTATTTACTATGGTTGAACACTAAAAAATAGTGAGACAATCCTGGGTCTCACCTTCCAGAAGTAGTTAGGCTTAAAGTTTATTTTTATTAAAACTTTCAATCAAATCACATTCATAAAAAGCTTTTCCATGGCCCAAAACCACTTATAGTAAAACTGCAGAGATAACTCTGACATTACTTCTAAACTGTGGAAGATGTTTACATGCTATAAATTTGAGCATTTAATGATGCATCTATAAGTCCAAGATGTTCATGCAGAATCACATTTATAAATGCCAGCACTTGGAAATTAAATGCACTAAAGTTCAGTAGGAAGCACATTTATTGTTTTCATGTTGTTATTTTCAGCTGAGGTTTAAATCCACCTCTTTTTTCTCTTTTTTTCTTTTTATCCCAGAATGTGCTATAGGAATCTATGAAACTTAATTACATTTACTGTTACAAAAAAGGATTTATGAACTTTTGCCTTTAGGCAGAAATGTTTATTTCATTGCCTTTACTATTCATTCTTTTCAACTCCAACGGCTTTGAACTTTTTAGCTGCTCAGAGTTATCACTGTTGTGCAGAGCCCAGGAACTCCACTCCCAAGACGCAAACCACAAGTTGAAGAGAACGAAGAAGGCAAAGATATATGAGTCGTTATTTTGGCCACCCTTTGTGCCATTAAAATCTCATTTTCTGCCTATTAGAATGCCCTCTTGGTGCTTAGGCAGCGGTGATAGTCACTGATTAGTGTGTAATTGACTATAATTGTCTTTTCACTTTTCATTTGTGTCATTCTGAGCTTTTCTCTGTTTTTCTAACCACCAAGAGGAAAAAGGCGGTTAAGGAAAGATAAAGCTGTTAAAACTCTCACTCTCAGCCCCGAAGAGATTCTCGATCGCAATTATAGATTGCCACCCCTTTGTGACATTTCTCCAAGTTTAGTGGGCAGCTCTCCTCACCACCTGGGCCAAGAGCTCTCTAATAAAATCAAGCGATCTGTATTTAAACAACTGCTAATAATGTCAACCCCAGACAGATGCCACATGTAGGAAATTTAACCAACCCTCTGACATGCAATTATAAGGCAATTTATTAATATGATCTCTCAAGAAAAGCTCATAGTCCAATGCAAATTAGAAAAACAATTACAATATTCAAATATCTCTATATTCCCAAGGAGCAGTAATTCTCCTAATTCAGGCATTTATGACTCATCTACACCAGAGTTCTGTAGTCATCAGCTGGGTCTCTCCTCACACAACTTGTTTGCTTCCTCCCAATTGTTTTTATAAAATCTGGTGCTTTATCAGTTGCTTTGGTTCACAACTCTCTCAGCTGACCAAATACCATGTTTTTAAGTGTGTGTGAGTTTCTTACCCAAAGATCAGAACTAGGAGTAGAAACAACAATCACCTTGACAACGATGTCTAAACGGAAATCTCCCTGATTCCATTATGAATCACTTGAATTTTAAGTTTAAGCTGCAACTTTTGATACAGCCCCATAGGAAGGCTGGAGAGAAAGGAAGCTAGGAAACTGAAATCATGTGGCTCATGTAAGGAATACATTATGGTTTAAATTTGGCAATTCATTATACCGCTGCCTGGGGGAATTGACTGTTTGGTTCTGGTATACAGCAAATCATCTGTCTGGAAACACGGGACTGACCTGAGGTGAAAGGCCATTGCCAATGGCGGGGTTCATGGGGTTGGAGGGTCCGGACGGAGGCACAAAGCTGTCTGTGTAGCTGGAAAATCCATGCCTGGTGCTGGGGAGACAGTAGGCAGAGCTGCTGTCCGGGTTCGAAGGAAGAGTGCTTTGGTGTACGGTGCTCGGGGGGAGCGGCTGAGGTCTGTGCACGGTGCTGCTGGGGTCTGACACGGCTGCAATGAAGAAGATGGTCAGCCACCGAGTTCCCTTGTAGGAAGCGCAGTGCCAAAGCTCACAGGCCCCACGCCATCAGGCCACATGTTCACTTCCAGCTGCATTTCTATTTTTTTATTCTTTAAATGTATCTTGGTTGTTGAAAGTATTACAGATGTCCCCTTTTATTCCCCATTGACCCCCTCCACTCCGCACCCGCCCGTCCCATTTCTTCACATGGGAATACCTCCGCACATATGTGCAAGTACATAACTGATTTATATACCCTCATGGCAAACTCACCCAGAATAGGAATTCAGAAACCACATTAACAAGGCTAGCAAACCTGTGTGGGTAGCGAATGTTATTAATCAACATAAGAATTAACCGATGTAGGAGCTGCAAGTCTCAAATTTCTTGAGCAAATATACTTTCAAAGCATCTCAGTATTAGTGCAATAGCATAGTTCCGACCGCCTAGAATGCTATCTTTCATAATCCAAAATAACTTCGTCTTATTTATCCCATTCACCTCTATGTGCCAACAAACAGTGCCTTTATCAAAGTTTACCTTCCCTCAATGACCCCTGTACTTGGTACCCATCGTGGAACTTCAGTGAATTTCACACTGGAGTACAACTGTAGAGGTAAAATTTGTAACAAAAGAAAAGCAAATTGCATTTTTTTTTAAAAGAAAAGTTGTTTGGTTTCATTGTTTTGTTTTGTTTTCAAATACTGAAATGGGGTAATATTACAACACAATTTATCTAGAGAGATTCAGATATCTCCCAAAACAAACTGTGTTTCTGAAATGTGACTGGGACATTCAGGACAACCTGATGTAATGTCATTAACATGCAAACGGTAACCGTGTCACCAAGGCTTCCTCCGAATCAGCAGCAGGGAGAGCTATCAGGAGGTACATTCTACCGTCTTGACTCCTCCATACCTTGTGGAATAGCAGTGGGCTGGTACGAGGTCTCCGACAGCTGGTATGTTGGCAAGGTGGGCATGGCGGTGGGAGGGAATCCCCCCGGAATGAGATGGTTGAAAGCCATCAGTTGATTGGCCCCAGCTTGCTTCCTCCATCTTGCACGGCGGTTGCTAAACCAGACCTATGGATTTAATTTAAAATTTGAGGGCTTCGCTGATGAAATAAGACTACATTCTTAATGAATTTTTCATGCTAAAACAGATTAAAGGCCCCTTACTGACAGGGCAGAAAGAAGTAAGAGCTCTCCACCCTCTGGGTTGTGTTTTCAGGGGAAAACGGAGAGTTGAATGTCAGGGGTCACAGAGGGGCTTCGAGGGCATTCCGTGGTCTTGCAGAGCCCCCAAAATCCAGTGATGAGCATGGGTAGGAATGGCTGAGCTGGAGTCAGAACAACAGAAACCCCCCACTGTCACCCCCAATACCCTCCCACCTTCATGGATTCTAGGGAGGAGCCATGAGCCTCTGACCCCCACACTACACATGTCCTAATTTGGACCTGCCTATTAAACTACCCCTTGTGCTTTATATTCTTATCAGTCTTTCTCTGTATTTCTATGGTCATTATAGCCATAGCTCCTGGACAGTCATATAAATTGACTAAGGGAATTAATGGAGCCATCTTACCATCCCTTTCTTAGCGGAAATAAATGCTGAAGAGGTAAGTATTTCAAGAAATGAGAGCATGTTATCTAAGGAGATCCATTAAATACGTACTTTATTATTTCTTTCAACAACAGCTTTAAGCACCTATAATACTCTATGCCAGGCACTATGCTAACCAGGTACATTCAGAAAAACTTGATGTAATAAAATAAAATGTCTTTGAGAAAATTAACAGCCAAGTACTTTGTATGAGCAGCTAGAGAGAAATGGCAATAATAGGAGGAAGAAATGTAACTGAACATCTAAAATATTGAGAAATTATTAATGGGCCCCCGGATCTCGCCCAACTCTTACACCTGCAGAGTTCAAATGTAGAACTTTAATTTTTCCAAGTGTACATGTGATGCTGCCCCCAAAATGAGAGAGGATTTCTAGCAATCAAATATTTTCGAATTCCTATATCAAATATTCATTGAAAACTTAATATGGAGAAAGCACTGTGCCTGGGGTAAGAGGGATAGAGGGGTGAATGAGATGATAGGAAAAGATAGGATCCCTGCACTCTAGTAGCTTATAGGGTTGTGCTTATGGAATTCGGAGTCATCAAGGAAACCAAAATAATTGCTCACTAGAGTTAGAAGCTCCAAATACAGAGAATCTGGAAAATTAGAGTGGAGACAGAGTTTCAATTCAGTTTAAAGCTTGGGTATGATTTCAACAGGCCATGACTCCAAATGGAGGTGATAATATAGGAGACAGCACGTCTAAGAAAAGATAAGACCTGATTTCCTTACAACTTGTCATTTTTTTAAGTTGTAAATTTTTAAAAAGAGTGGCGGGTGGAATTTCTCCTTTCTAGAGCAAGAAAACCCAATTTAACAAATATTTTGCCAAGGCATCTGCTTAAATTTTTGATCCTTACCCAAGCTCTGAAAAAAAAAAAAGTTTAGTCTCCTCTGGGCATGTTGCAAGATACTGTTAAGGAGAGCTGTGTGACCGTCCTCAAAACACTAATATTTAATACTCCTTAAGTTTCCAACCAAAAAAGAAGGTAAGTCAATATTTTCCCATGCTGATACATAATTGAATTAAACCTGGGATAATAGAACCATGAATGGCACTCAATTTGAGGTCTACATCAATTGTGTGTTCTCACTGCAAATCTGTTGCTGTGACCCCCAGAGGCATCAGAGTAAGAAAACTGTATTCAGAGAAGTGTTGGGACAAGCTGTGTTAGCCTGAGGAGGCTGAGGGTAAGTAATGAGGGGCATAGTCATGCCTGAGTGCACTGTACTATACCATGTACCATGGTTTTATTTTATATTGTAAACCTTTGAGATTAACAAGTCCACCTGACTCAGGTGATGTGGTGCCCCCCCCCCCCGCCTCCACACACACACACACAGACACCTATCTAGACAAACCTACATCTGATGTGACTTCATTCATTCAGACATACTAGTCTCAATTGTGCTGATGAAATATTTCATGAAGAACTCAGAAGCCTGCACTTCCGTCATTATCAGAGCAATGCTGCCAATTTCTCTATGCCAACTTCTTTTTGTGACCTTTAGATAAGTAAACCAAGTGTGATTTATGCAGTGGATGGTTATACCTGATCACTCCAGCAATTTACCCTACATTTAATTTATGCTTATTCTAACTCCTCCTTAACCCAATTTTTAATAAAAAAATGTCTTTCCGCAAATAATAAATTAGAAGAAACACCATAATTTCCACAAATACATTCAAAGATCGAATCCAAAAGAATAGGGATTTAAGGTCTCTGGGATCTTGTTTTCATTTGTTCAAAATGATACAAAAATATTGAAGACATTGAATAAACCCACTAGGAGCTGGATTTTTAAATTCTTGTATTTACAGTACAATAAAAGATTAAGAGAAATCGTTAGGAAGAAAATCTTTACTGAAAAATGAACATCCAACAGGAGGCTCAAGAATTTCCTAAGGGGAAGAATTTAAATGTACTTAAATTTAAATAAATCCAGAAGGCTAGTCCTGAATGAAGTAGGGCTTACTGAGGGCTGGCCTAACTCTGGCCATTCAACCAAATTTGTCATATCTTGCCATTGCTAGCCTTCTGCCTCTCCTAGAACCAGCTGTCTGCCAAAAGAATCATCAAAGGAAAAATATACTGAGGTTGCAAGTTGGAAAGTGGTCTTTACCTTCTTTATACTTTGAAACTCATAGAAGGCATATATTTTATTTTTAACAAAAAGAAAAAGTTGCCCTTGAAATAACCTTCATTTGACATACCCAAACCAGCCAAGCACAATTATCCTGGGGGACTGTTATCACCCCATCTTTAACTGAAAGTCATCCCCTTGAAGTTTTTACTTCATTTAATGGCCTGAAGCTTGGTTCATTTTCATCTGGCCCCTGGATCTCTCCCTACTTGTCTGTCCCTCTACAGAGCCCTTCCACAAAGCTATATGCATGCCTTTGGAAATCATCTTTATATCCATGTCTGAAGTAATACAAGGTCCAATGATTTTTTTGAAGCAAAATTTAAGTTAACCAAAAGGTCCCCATAACATAATGGTAACTGTGGGGGTGGAGGGTAATGAATTACACAAGAAGAAAAAGATTTTCATAAATTTTTCTCTTGATGAGTAATATAAGTAACCAATTTGTTCAGACCCTCAACAATATAAGTTGGGGAAAACTTAGTAATTTAAAAGCTATAGTAGTTCTTTTTATTAACATGGGTGCAACACAAGCCATGCAAAAGTTGACTTGCAGCTCCCTGAATTACTACCTCTGTGACCTTGAACAATTTGTTTAATATCTATGAGGCACTTCTCTAATCTGCTAAATGGGAGAAATAAAAAAAACTATTTTATAAGACTACTGTGATACATAGAGGAAACATTGCCATCAAAGACCTTAAAAGAATACCTAAGAGATATTAAGTGTTCAACAAATGTTAGCTAATAAGTAAAAATGTCTCATTGCCACCTCTAAGAAACCCAAGAATTAAAGCCTTGCTTTGTTTCCTTAACTCCGTGGTCTACAGCCAAAGCTTTTTATGCTCATGAGCAAACAGAAAAGTGCCCAAATAACACCTCAAATCACTGAAAGCCAGTTGGGCTTGAATGGAGATGTAGGTCAAATTTGTTTCCAAGTTTCATGGATTAGTGCTAATTGTCCCAGGGTGTAAGCCTAATTTTGCCCATCCATAAATTACTCCTTCACATTTTTGGTGTGGACCTCAAAGGCAATCTAACTTACATTATTCCAGATGGATTACTTCACATGCAATTTGGAAAAATGTGGAAAGAAAAGAATGTAATATGTAACCCTTAGAAAGAGAATTTATAACAAGATTATAAAAACTTGATTAAACATTGGATTTGGTGATGTCTAATGCTACAATGCCAAATATAGGACTTTTCAAGTAGGTGAATTCAGGACAAACTTCTCATTCCCCGGACCTTCTCATTTACTCCACCCCCTCTCCCTTTTGAGACCACACCCTCTAGGACCACTTTGACCACTGTATGTCCCATGGGTTAGGGAGGATGAGTAAGAGGCTGAGGGAGGAACCCCATGCTCCACGAGTGTCCAGAGGACCACAGACACACAGGAAAGCATACTAAACTGCATCTTTATAATTGCAAGAGTGAGCTCCTACAGCAAATTGCAGGATGACCATATTTTTGCTTCATTATGGAGTTTAGAGTCAACTATTCCATACGTATCTTAACTTCTTAACTACACGGATCTGTCAGATGGTGTTAAATCACCTTTGGGCTTTCTTGAGAATCCCAAATTACTGATGCTAGCAGGGTCCTGAGAGATCATGCATCCTAATAGTTCTTAGTTGAGGAATGGAACAGTAGGAGGTGGTATTTGAGAATATGATAAAAGCCAGAAGCCCTCTCCCTAGTTAATGCCCGAGAGAGAGAGAGAGAGAGAGAGAGAGAGAGAGAGAGAGAGAGAGGCAAAAAGAAGCAAAGGCACAACATTTGTGTACAAATCTCAAGTCTCCAAAAATCATCCAAGATTTTCCTGGTCGTCCACAGACCCAGACTAAGACCATCTCATCTAACCTACTCCAAATTTCAAAACTTAAAAAAAAAACAAAACTGAGGCACACCTGGATTATAGCAGAATTAAGTGACTTGCTCAACAACATGCATTTGACAAGCTGAGACCAAAACCCACATCTTCTGACTCCTTGTTAAGGGCTATTTCTACAAGCAGCTTCCTTTCCTGTCTGCTATTATCTTGGTGGTAAAGGATGATGCCTGCCTGCTTCATGGAGTTCTCAGATGAAATATTTACTAAAACTTTTGCACATCATAAATATTTGCACAACATACTCCCCCACAAAACGTTAATGCTTTCTATTATTTCCAAACTAACAGCTACCCAGGAAGTAAATTAGGCAAATTAGTTTTTGGTGTACAATTCTTAGATTGTGTACTCAGACTTGACTATGATAAATACAATGTAGCTACTGTCCAAACAAATTTTTATGAAATACTGACAAAGGCTTAAGTTAGAAATATTTTTCCTCAGGAAAATAAATGGAATAGGAAGTGTTTGGGTTTTAGGTTTTTTATTGTGTGTGGTTTTTTGGTGTGTTTTTTGGGGGGGAGGGGGGTTGGTTTGGTGTTTGGTTTTCCCAGGTGCCCCAAATTAAACTAACTCACTTTCTGGCTATCACTCAAACTGAGTTGACTTTGCTACTGCTTTCCCAGATCCTTCTAAAAACTACAGGATTTTGTTCTGGCATTTTAATCAGTGATTAACTACTCCCTTCTTTTTCCTGCTGGGTTAAGTAAGATCCATATGCCGGGTGTTGTAGGGAATTTGTTAGGCTGTAGATCATAGCTGTGGTGCAGGACGGGATGTGTCTCAAGGGAACTAATGAAGCCATAAGGAATGTAAAGAGTCACCGGGTTAAAGCCACATTAGGACAGCTGTTAAGTTAATGAGGGCCCTGCTTCGGAGAAGAGGTCACTGTATAGAAAAATATGAACCACTCTTTATTGGTTTGATCCCATGTCCTCTGGAAGTTAATGGGCCATTCTTATTCTCTGACACTCACTGAGCCAGATGCGAACACCAGGCTCTGTCCAAGCCGCATGGGCTTGAGATTGATTCTGTCCCCCATCCTCGTCTTTGGCAAAGGCAAGAATGAAATAGAGCAACGCTGAATGCTCTTTTCCGCTTTTCATCACTCTCTTTGTTTGATTTCTTTAAAAATCAATATTTATTGTTTGAGTCAGACTTATCTTAAGGACAGACCCAGCATGTGGGCTTGGCCAGCCATGGAGTATAGGGACCAAATCCTGGAATACAGTGGGCACTCAATAAGGGTTGCTGAAAGAACAGAGACTGAATGAACTGACCTTCACATTTAAACTGGGTAATTCCAGGAGTAACTATTTAATCCTAGAACTAAAAGCAAAACATATTTGATATATACAGTAATTGTGGCATTAGTACATGTAATATTAGGTATACTGTATATTATTATATAATGATGTAATACTTATGTATAGATATTATCATGATGTGTGGTCAATTCTGGAAAGCAATTCTGTATCCCAATGTAACAGGTAGAGGGACTGAATAGCACCAACTGGAATCTACACTATACACCTGGTGTATTTGTGACTCTTACCTTCACTCCCCCCCCCCCCCCCGCCACCTCCACTATCACAATCAGTTCCCTACATTTCAGTTCTAAGTACCTTTCATCACCATCCTTTCCTTTCCATTCACACTGCCACTGATGGTTTCATACCCACAGACTCCCCAGCTGTCACATTAAGTGTGAGTGTCCTAGCCTGAAACCCAGGCCTTCCACAAGATGTCCTCAGAATAGATTTCCAGCCATATCCCTTCCTGCCACTGACCACTCCTTACCCTCCAATCAAAATGAACTATTCCCTGTTCCCTCAACATGAGTGAAAATGAAAGATCGCCTGACATGTAACTCATGTGCTTCCAACTCTCTGTGCTTTTTGCTCATATTACTCCCTCTTACTAGTCTGCTCTCCCACCCGCCCTGTCCAATGAATAACTATCGCCTCAAAAGTCCATCTTAAATCTCCCTTCTCCATGAGCCTCTCTTGTTTACTCCAACAAGATCTCATCCTTTCCTCTTCTCAGCTCCTCCCACTGCATTTTGTCTCTTTCTTACAGCACTAATTGCATCTGCTTTACTTTTAAAATTATCTGTATGTTTACTTTATTACCCATATTAGGTTGTAGCTCCTTAAAAGACTTGTCTTAATTCACCTCAGCATTTCTCGACTTTCTTAGCACAATGATGATCATATGAAAAGTCAAAGTGAATAAGACAATCCCTCTGACTGGGCTCTGAGCCTAGAAGAGGTTACTGCGGTAAAATTCTGTAACAGCAGAGGGAATGAGCTACATATGAGGAAGTGTTGATCACTCGAGACCATATCAGCTGACTAGTTCACTGCTGAGTTCCCAGACTCACTTTGACTATGAAAGTTAAGTATCTGGGAATAACTCAACATTTCCAAATAAGGTAACTTAACTTCTGGGATAGTAAAGCGTTCCAGGATACCCTAAGACATTTGTAATCTTTCAAATGGTGCTTTACTACCATGAGGGGGAAGTTCATCATTAATGAGTGATGAAAATATTATTCTATCACTCAATAGAAACGTAATACATCAAAGAAACCTTCTCCAGAGGGTTCAGAGTATAGCTGACTCTTGAACAACAAAGGTTTGAACTGCATGGGTCCGTTTAGAGGCAGATTTCTTTCCATAAATGCCTGTAGTGTTTTCGATCTGCAGTTGGGAGTCCTCAGATGTGGAGGACTTGAGTATCCTTGGATTGTGGTATCTGTGGAGTGTTTTGGAACCAATGCTCCATGGATATTGAGGGACAACTAATTTTTTCAGGAGTCAAGAGTTATATACAGATTTTCGACTACTCATGGGTCAGCGTCACTAACTCCCATGTTGTTCAAGGGTCAACTGTACATCTAAGAGTTCAAAAGATAATTCAAACTGTTCTTAGGATAATATAGATACTTTAGATGCTTCCAGACAAAAAAACCCTTAAAGAAAGGGATTTTACCTTATACACCTTTGCATGTCGTCATAATTGAAAGGCCGTGGAGAGGAAGCATATGGAATCCAAATACCTATCACTTACAAGTGTATAACTTGGGGATAATAATAGTACCAATCTAGGGTTTTAATGGTGAGTGAATGGGTTAATTCATGTAAAACACTTAGAACAGTACTTGGCACAGAAAAAAAAAAACACACACTCAAATTGTTTTGCTATTATCTGTGTACCACCCCAAAAATCCAGATAATGACTGGTACATAATTAGGATTCCTGAAATGATGTGTGAAAACATGAACTGACATACTTCTGTGTGTTTTAGCTGATACAATCATACTCTCATAGTAATAATAACCAAATTCTGAAAGAAAAATGCACATTTTCATAAATACCAAAAAAAACTAAGAATTCAAAGAAAGTAAATTCAATAGATCAGATTTAAAAATGTGATCTATAAAATAATTGTATCAAGCCATACAACAGAAAAGAAGCCACATGTATCCATCACAAATTTAGTTGGACTCACCTACCTATTTAGAATTTTTTTTTTCTAAAATCCTGCTAAATAGACATTCCTAAAACAAAAGAGATGGGAGGGAAGGAGGGTGAATCAGGCAAATTCAAATAAAAAGAAAAGAAGAGGCCATGATGCTGTTATCATGATAAGGCAAACTGTAAAGAAAAGACATTAGAGAGAAAGGAGGGGACTTGATAGTGCCCGAGGCTCCAATTCACAAACTGCTACTGCTAACATATTATTTTCCTGATTTAAAATCTGCTTTAAAAGGAGAAAAGACCCTTTTTTGTTTCCTGCCTGGATTGAGGCAGGACGAGGGCACGGCGATGGCAGTACCTGCACTCGGGCCTCGGTGAGCTTTGCCCTCTGTGCCAGCTCCTCCCGGGTGTAAATATCAGGGTAGTGGGTTCTCTCAAAGGCACGCTCCAATTCTTCCAGCTGTTCTGCTGTGAAGGTGGTTCGGCTCCTGCGCTGTTTCCTCTTCAGCGGCAAATCGGGTTCAGAGTCAATGTCTGAGCCTTCATCCGACTGGGGTGCTGAGGCTAGGAAAGAGCACAGGAGGGGAAATGATAAAACGTGAATCACAATTCACGTCTGAACAAGCCATAACGATTCAGATCCTAGTCCAAGGTGCACTCCCAATGTCCTTCGTGGACACCAAGCCCCTCCTTGAGGTATTATATTATTAAATGGTATTTAATCTCTTCTGCTACCCTCTCTTCAAGCGCCCCAGGTAGAAGTAATGGCAATCTGCCTCTGTCATTCAAGGTCTATAATGAGCTCTTAGAAAACAGGGACAGTACTTACTCCATTTTTGATGACCTTCATCCTTAGCCTTTAACGGGTCACTTAATTTATGTCTAATGAATGAGTCACATTTAATTTGGTTCCTGATAAACTTTTCAGCAACATTTGCAACAGGAAATCTGTTATTTTAAATAAATAATCAACTTAGTATCTAAAAAGGCAATAATAGTAAACTATTGCAGGATAAATGTACAGGCTCCACCTCTCCTCTAAGAAAAATCATGTTTAAATATCTCATTGCCACTGGAACATGCTTTAAGGACAATTTAGAAACTGTGAATACAAATCTGAAGAATAAATTCAGGAAGAAGCAGGCATCATCTAGTAAACTGTCCCTTAACTGAAGCTCAGAGTCTGGGCCTCTGAATGATGGGTGGCTGCCCAGGACTGCTGCCTCATTTGAGGAACTCAGTGCAGAATGAAAATGCGGGACCCAGTGTTCAAGAGAGCAACAACAGAGCATAAAACCAAACACAGGGTCCTTCTGAGGGCAGGCCTAGGGCAACTGCACAGGTCAGTTCCTAAAGCCAGCCCTGCTATGGCCTCCTCCCCACCAAAGCTTGAATTTGCCTGGGAAGGAGACCTTCCAAATTTGTGTGGGGGTTCTAGGAAAGGGGAGAAGGTGCTGGGAAATTAGATAGGAATTCGAGTTAATGATACAATGAGGTGTCTGTGAGCTGTGACAGAGCACCTGTTGGCCTATGAAGCTTCTGAGGTTTGAGGTTGCACCAGACACAAGGTTCTGGGCAGAAGAGCAGCCCTGACCCAGAGGCCCTGGACTTGGGGCAATGGCAGCGGGCTGTCAGAAGGCAATCAGGCAATAAACACTAAGTATAGTACGGGAACCGGAGCATCCTTGCTCCAGAGCACATCCAAATGTGCTCTGAAAACTCCCCGAATAACTGGGGGTTCCTCCGGGGAAGGGATTGATATGTGCTCTCAGCAAATGAGGAAGGAAAGCCAGAAAGTTGTAGATAATTAATGTCAATGTCAAAGTAAGGCATTTGCACCCTCAGTCAGGTAGGACCTGGGGAAATGTAGGTGGTGTTAGAAGCAATGTGAAATGCAATGTCTCCTATGTCCTTCTCTTGTCTTCAGCTCAGACTTAGCTCTGTCCTATGGAAACTAAACTTTCATTCTACTTTAGGATAAATTGTATCCTGCTCAAAAAGGTGCATGTCTAAAATAACCCATAAATATAATTTTAAGTTTTCTAATAATTTAATACTTTTTCATTGTATTCCTATTCAAACACTGTGAAATTAAGAGAGTGAATTAATACACATGACAAATTTTAAAGAGTAAATGCTTGTGCATAAAAGCAAAGTAGAACTATAATATACACAGCATCTACTGTGTGTTAGACATTGCACTTGGTTTTTCAGTTGTTATCTAATTTAATAGAAAATGGTCTAACTTCATATAAACTCATTATTTTAGGACATCTTAGGATTGATATTTTGATATTTTAGTATTAACTTTAAAAAAGAAAACAGGTTTTCCTAAAATATGAGGATATTTTAAGAATACTAACACACAAAGAAATATGCCATGCATTGCATTATAAACTTCCAAATCTCCCAATACAACTTGCATGTGTGTGTGTTTGATAAATATGAGCCAAGTTAAAAGAGCAATAACTGGTGCCTAATTGTAGAGCAGCGGTTCTCAGACTTTCAGAGCATCGCAGTCATCTGAAGGACTGGTTAACACACAGCTAGTTGTCCCCTTCCACAGTTTCTGATCTGTAGGTCTGGGCTGGGCTCTGAGAATTTGCATTTCTAACATACTCCCAGGGGATTTATGCTAATTTTACTGATCTTAGATGACGTTTAGAGAACCACCTTTATAGAATATTCTAGATTAACCATTCTCTTCCCTCTCAAAATTCCCAAATACAGAAAATATTGCCTGCCCCAATTTACAAAAACAAAAATCGCTTCCACATACATATTTTTAAATTATAAATAATATGCGCCCCCAAGAAACAAACTACTTATGTCCCTCAGAGGACAATAAATTTCCATCAAATGTTTTCCTTTTATGCTCTGGGTGGGGACGTCCTGGCTTTCCTTTCCCAAGTGAAAGCAGGTGAAAACTCAACAGCATTTAGTGACGGGCCACAAGCTTCCTCCACCTGTGAGAACCTTACCTCTATGCTTGTACTTTCTCTTACTGTGACCCCATTAGGATAATGGTATGTGGAAATTTTCATGTTTCCTTTGGGAGTCTCTGGGGCTATTAAGTCCTCCCCAGTAAATATGATGTGCCATGCACTGTCAGGTCAATTAATCAAAATCGACTCTGGTTCCTGAAGAAAAAGGAGCTGCTTAGTGCCAGCAGGAGCTCATTCTGAGGGTCAAGACCACTCTTCCACCTTCACAATCAACATCCCCCAGAACATAAACTCTGGGAGCTCCAGGCTCATCTCTGCCGTGTTCACTGCAGGAAGCCTGGGAACACGGTAGGTGCCCAATAAGTACAGAATGAGTAAATAAATGTGCCAGGGAAAAGTTAAGTTTTGAGCTAACACTGATTTCTCTGCCACCCTTATATTCTTAGATGGATATTCCGCTTATATGAGTCTCCCAACGTCTTTTTATATGAGCTTTGAGGAGTCTGTGAATCCTCTAAAATTATTTGGAAATCCTTATAAGTATCTGCTACATTTTTCTGGAGAATTAGTATCTTAAAAAAAAAAAAAAAAAGGATTGTGATTTAAAAGACGAAGAACCACCAACAGCGGGTGATTAAAATGATTCAGACTCAGAGTTTAATAGGACAGCCTACACCACCAAAAATAAAAATGTTTTTAATGAGCTAACTAATCACTCCTTTTCTTTCTAGGCTGAATTTAACTAGGAAACCCCACACACAGCATCAATTCAAAAGATATGGTGGAAATAATTTTCCCGATTTTTCTGGTGGAAATTATCTGAACCAACTGGTCATTTTTGGCAATATGAAGCCACAATTTTGCAAGTTAATTCTAACCTTTCCCTATTGGTAAACGCCAAAAGGATGTGGGCTTTAAAATATGTTAAGTCAGCAAACCAAGATTAATCTACCAGCTAAGAAGTACTAGCTATTTCTAAAGATGGAAATAATACAATTCCTTACATCACTCAATAAAAGTAAAATTCCTTATTTACACAGAACAAGATCCATAATACCCTGAATTTGAGTCATTCAGTTTTGACCAAGAACAAACTTAAAACTTAAATCCCAGTTAATAGCACAAAAGAAATCATTCCGTTGAAGTTCATCTATTTTACATATTCAATTTTACTCGGTACTAGAAAAATTAGAAACTAGATACAAAGTAACTTATCTTGCTAAATATTGACCAAAGATAGCTCAACAGAAAGAAATTATATATTTTTTCTGTACAGAATATCTAATGCTATGACTTGGAAACTGCAAGCAGTGTTATCAAGACAGTTATCTAAGTAAGTAATAAAGTGATAGGATCTGGCAACTAGATTAAATATAATCCCTTCAGTAATATAATCTCTTTGAGACTATTTCTACTATCCACCCTTAATATTTAAGGGAGATTTTTCATTACATTTACGTTGCTTAATCATATTCTACACATGTCCTCACATATTTGCTCTATTATTAAGTAGAAATATTAGTCCCCCAATTTCAAATTCCAGAGTAATTCTCATTAGAAAATCCATATCAACATATAATATAAGGCCTTTTAAGTGGAAATTGTATTGCTTTAAATTGCAAACTGCAGTCCATATTGTTATCAGACTTTGAGCGTTTTGACTGTTACCAAAATCCCCTCATAATCCATTCTCTGATTTATACATTAATTTAACTCTGTCACCATCGAACCTGAAGTAAAACATACCAAGGGGATGACGATTTCTCTGTCTTCCCCAGGTTAACTAAACAAAAACCCTGTGAAGTAAATGCTTTCCCCGTTGTACAGAAAAAGGAAACTGAGACTCAAAGAAGTTATTCAGGTCACACAGTAAGGGAAGTTAAGATTTAATCCAGGTCTTGGGGATTTCATAGAACATACCCTCTTTTTCTCTTCCAACCTGGTGTGTCCTAAAGAGGTGTGGATCTTCTGTAACACACACACACACATACACACACACACACACACACACACACACACACAGTCCTTTTGATGAGAAATACCAGAAACAAACCAAAACAGGAATTCCAATGTAAATCATTTACTAGATGCCATTATTGTTCTAATTTGTTCCAAATTTCCAAAAATTTCCTAGAATCAAATAAAATTTATAGACATACAAGTTTGATCAGTATTATATACTAAATCAAGCAGTTCTTCTAATTGAATTCAACAACATATGGAACTCCATATATCTAAGATGTACTTATGAAACAACAATAAAGTGCTAAGAGATAAATTCATTTGCCAAGATAATTAACGAATTTAAGAAATCAAGGTAGTCCATCTGACCATTAGCAGTCTCTAATAAGAATCAATAAGTTCTAAGATCCAGGGGCAATCTAGAACATACTATTGTTCACAAACAGTTGAATTGATCACTCATTTTGTACTTTATTAAAGTCTTCTCTCTCTCTCTCTCTCTCTCTCTCTCTCTCTCTCTCTCTCTCTCTCTCTCCCTGTATTAAAGGCATTTTAGTGAAAGGATATCAAGAGTTGTAAAGAACCTCATACATGTTTTGAATAATATAACATTCTTACAGCAGTTTTAGGTTTAAAAAATGAGCAAAAAAGTACAAAGTTTGCATATTCCTTCTCTCTTCTCCCCGCTCCCATTCTTTCCCTTATTATCAACTTCTTGCATTAATGTGGTACTTTATTACATACACCAATATTTATACATTATTATCAACTAAAGTCCGTAGTTTACACCAGGATTCTCTCTTTTTGTTGGACAGTTGTGTGGGTTTTAACTAATTTAAAATGCTATTTACAGTTGGCTACAAATCAATCTCACTGCCCTAAAAATACCCTGGTTCCATCCCTTCACTCCTCTCTCCCTTGTCACCATGATGTACTTTTAAAACTTTAAAGCATACAGTCAATACTTACTTAGGCTATTTATAGCTATCTTTCAAATTCGTTTTAGATAAAAGTGAAGGAATAAGTCACTTGAAATTTGTTGAATATACACAACTTATTCAGCAGAAACCCCCGAGTGATGACGGGGAAATGGCAACTCCCACCAGGTGCCTGAGTGTTTCTCTGCTCTGTAAGCAATTTCATTTCTTCTAGCACAGGCTAATTTTAGATCTTAGGAGCCACATCTTTAGTTTTCCCAATGACTTCACATTAACTCCCAAGGATAACCTTGGGAAAATGAACACTGTCAGTTTAAAAAGTGTGTGTGTGTGGGGGGGGGGGGGGGGACAAGCATAGGCAACCATGATACCCCCACAGAATTACAAATTCTCCCTTCGGAAACAAATCAAACTGGGAGGAGAAGGCAGTGGTATTACCACCAGCGGAACCAACCATGAAGTTTAATTAAAGAAGGAATTACAGAATTAGAGAGTATGTCTATGTCCGTTAACCCTTGGTGACCTCTTTCACAGCCCCCGGAAGTGTTCATCCTAGTTAACGCTATTATGCATGAGCTCTTACCTCCGTTTTAGAGGGATTTAGTCACATGAAATTCTGTAATTATTGGTTTCCAGACCAATATCATTCAGAGATGGGAGGCACTCCAAAAATGGAGAAACAAAATAATTCACAAGCATGAATCTGGCACATTGTCTTTCTTCCCAGCAAGACCTTTCATTTGAATAATTAAAGAATCAAAACATGACAACCATTTAAACTCTGCGCTTGCCCCCATATAATACAATGCGATTTACAGACACGGAGGAGGTTGGGGAGGGGGGAGTCCCTCTGCGGGGTGTCCAGGCTGAACTTCCTTAGTCATCCGTCATTTACTCTAAGACGGCCTCGGACCAGAGGAGTGGTCTTTTCCTCTGTACGCCTCCTCTTTCCAAGCTAAACCTGTCAGCATTTGTCCTCAAAGCTGTGTTCCACTGATTTAAAAATAAATAAATAAACAATAAAAATCGTTCCTGAGAGGTCCATGAGGTCATTTCACCCTGAGTCTGAGTTTAAAGGTAATTCACAGGCGTATTCCACGAGGTCCTGCATAGGTCATCTCGAAGGCTGAGGCACCGACGTGGCGAACCGCAGGTCTCCGGTGCCTGTGGGTTGTGCAGTTCCACACGACGGGGACAATGGGGCAGCTAACTGTGTTCCGCTCCGAAGTGGCCCATTTACACGGAGAGAGACGCGAATGACCTCTCCCGTGTTTACTCGGGTGCAAGCCAGGAGGAGTGAAGTCAGGCTGATATTCCCTCACAGGCCCCGAGTAAATGACAAATGACATTTTCCCTTTGTGATCTTTGGGATTTTTGTTGACTTATTTGGAGGCTTTTGTTGGACCCCAAGAAATGGCCTGTGGCTGAAGCCTATTCTCCCGATTTCCACGCTCCATCTGTGGAATCCATCAACGGGGCATTTACCCTCATTCAGAGCTCTGACACCTGCCTGGCAGGGAGCAGCAGACACAAAGAAAGCCGGGGCGGATGAGAAAAGGGAGGTTGGTTGTTTTTTTGTGGGGGTTTTTTTTTCCAGAGGAGGGGGGTGGGTTGAAATGGATGCACAGTGGGGGTTAATCCAATCCAGTTGAGAGACTTCAGCACCTGGAAGCTTCTCTTCCACATTAATTCACAGGCTGAGAAGTGACCGGTCACACTGTTTCTCTGTGGCTTAAAGTTGTATATATGTTGAGAACAGAAAAGAGATACGCGCTGACAGGAACAAGCCCAAGCCTTACAACCAAAGCCTCAGGTAGGTGAGCCAGTCTGTGCAGCGGAACAATCTATCAAGTAATCAACTGAACGTCCCAGAATTCCTAGCCCAGAGCTCGGATTTGAGTAATTGTTATTTTGTTAGTTGATAAAGTAGGAAAGATGAATTATAACCGCATCAGTGGTCCTTCTGGGGGTGGAGGGTCTTGTTTTGCTTGTATTGCCTCTACATTTGCTTATGAAAATGTGATTGCACAACAATCTTTAGCAAATGCCATATAGGGGGGAGAGGGGGAGATCATGTATGGCAAGGAAATTCTGGGCTTTCTCCCAGAAAGGTGCTTTTAAGAACACTAAACGGACTGAAGGCCCTCCAGCCAGTTACCCTGCCCAGCAGTCCCCACTGGGGGCTGGAGAAATGTAACGCTATTCCCCTCCCCTCGACCCAAGCCCTTCCCTCCGAAACCGCCTTCTCACAGCACGGGGTCATTAGAAGGAAAATAAGCTCCTGCCAGGTTGGTGCTAATCAAAATAGCACAAATAAACCCTGACACTCAACAACTCCCCGAGTGCCTGCTGCCCTGGGAGGGAGTACAGATTGGTTATGAATATGCCCGGCCGCAGGGCCAGCCCGCCAAGGCCCGCCCGCCCGGGCGCGCTCATGGCCCAGGAGCGATTGAAATGCACAACGTGGACCGCTGGTGTTTATGTCAGATAAGCGCTGGCAGGCGGAGGCAGCAGGACCCCCAGGCTGCCTCCCAGGCCCCAGCACCCCAGAATCCTAAGGTTCCAATAACAGACCTTCAGGTGGGAGCGGGATTTCTATCCACGTTAGATTGGAAGCCTTTCTCTAACAGCCATCGCCTTACTATCTGCCATTTACAAGGCCTCCTCCGTAACAATAAAGCTAAAAGTAAAAAAAAAATAAAAATAAATGAAACACGTATTTCTCCTTCGTCCTCCATGGCAGCTCTGCGAGTGCTTATATTTTGTAGCAGCATTCACTGGTCTGTTTACGTAGAAACAATCAGTGCCCTTTCCCTTTCCCCTGGCACAGCAAGGTTTTGCTTAAGGAGCCACAGAATCCCAAGCAAACTCTGTGTGAGCGCCTCCTTCCGAAGCTTTCACAGCGAAGGGGGAATGGTACTGGCTCTAGGACGCTGACACTGACCCATATTAACCCAGCGGCCTCCCAAACCTTTATGTTGAGGCTTCCTTTGCAACAAGGATTCCTTTTCCCCTGTGACTCTCTCTCTCCTGGAGTAAAGCTGAAGTCCCACTTCCTTACCCCACCCCTGCAAATCATTTCTACGGGCAAGGTTTTGGAAATAGCTTCTTTAAACTCCATGGTAACCGCCACCAGAGCATTTCAAAAGAGAAAAAGAGAGGAAAACCCTAAGAAAATGTGTTGCTATTCAATTAGGGAAGCTGATTAGTTCACTAATTAATCAGCTAACAGCTTTCTAAGAATAGTCTCCCATGATAAGAACTTTCCCCCTCAAGAGCTTAAAAGTCAGTCATAATTAAAGGGAGGAAGGGAGCTCCCCATGTCGCTGAGAGCTGTAAGCCGGCTTCTGGTTTCTCGGGGTGGGATTGGCTTGCACGGGGCAGAGAAAGGTGATTTGCACACTGAAGGGGAACAGGAAAACAGTAGTTCTCCTGAAAGGAAAAGGGCCAAGTGACTTTTATTTACAATTGCCAAGAGAGAGGCTATTATTGACCATATGCGCCACAATTGCCCCTCTTATCTCGGGCTGGCCATCATGTCCTCTGGGAGCTGTTAATGAACTGGGTAATTGAGCTGCTGACATGTGTTACCAAAACAAAACAATAGGAAGAAGAGACAAATGAACATTTTATTTGCCAATCAGAGTAGGTTCGGCTTTTCACGGAGCCGAGGCTAAGTAACTGACTGAATACATAAAGCAGTGCATTGAAAGCAAGCAGATGCAGACACAATAATAGTTAACTGACAGCTTATGGCCCATCTGTGCTTAACATTTTGTTAAAGAAATTACTTGACTTGCTAAGGAGACAAATCATACAGCTGCCCCAAGCGCTGCGTTATAAGACATAAATCGTTCGCCAAACTGTTTCATTCTTAAAATGACAATGCTTATTAACAGTTATGTCGGGACATTTTGTGAGCACAGCTTGACACAGATATTACTTACTAAAAACGTGACAACTATAGATATCCAATGGAACTGAGTTGGGGGGGGGGGGATCAAATCAGTGCAAACAGTTTGAAAGAGCAATAGGCATTTTTCATCGCTCATGATTCAGTATGTGTTTCTAAGATGTTATGAATGGGGGGGGGGGCGATGAAATAAAACAGGAGGTCCTGTTCCATGTAGTAATTATGGACCTTCTTCCATTTTTACCATATTTCTTCAGAACTGCAGAATATTAGAAATGCTCTCATCTGGGCTGGTCTCAGTCATTTCCTCAAGGCTATCAGAAGAAAAACTAAGTCGTTGAAGAAATAATTGTTTCTGGTCACTTCGCTTTCCCAAACATACTCACCTTCCTCTTTTGAAAAAAAATATTTATTTGATAAGGAAAGAAAACCCATGTTGCCAAAGACTACCTTGATGAGGAGATTTAGCTTATGTTTTTGTTACTGCATCTGAATTAAAACCACACTTTTTTGATGTAAGTGTGCTTCATCCACTGCGAACAACTTATCTCTGGAATTTTTTCTATGGAAACTGGTTAACCAGAGGCAGAACACAGCTCTCTCAAAGCCCTTCTTCTGACGGTTCCTTTTACATGCTGGGCAAAGTTAAATCAATAATAGTAAAGACAATATAAGAAAAGCTGCTGTTCACTGACTCACTCCCTGACAGCTTATGATACCCAACACTGCCTTCTGCGCCCCTTAAGTACCTTTTCTTTCATCTTTACCAAAACACTATTTGGAGGGGTATTGTTGCCCCCATCTTACAGATGAGAAAAAGTGAGGCCCAGAGAGAAATGTTAACGCACCTGCTCCATGAGAACTCAGAGGGGCTGCCCAGATACAAGATCGGATATAGCAAACATGCAGTCTTATAGACAATCATTTGAGGAACAGGATTGGCATGGGTTGGAAGGAAAATTGTGACCAATATTGTCACATCTTTTTCTTCCTGGTCTACAGTGCCAGGACTCAGATGTCACAGCCAACCCTGTAAGTCAGTTGTAAAAACATGACCATAAAGTGGTTGGTGAATGTGAAAATTATGTTACCTACAGTTACTAAGAACGAATTCTGGCTATGAAACCTAAATCTTAGCTGTATTTGCCGAGCTATAGGTGCGACACAATTAGACTCGTGACACAATTGCCACAAAGAACCACCCTGCCTTCAACTTTACTTTCCACTATCAAATGTTTCGCTATTGTGTGCATCCGTCATTTCTAAAGCCAACAAGTAACCCAAGGCTCAATACATAAAAGAGGTAACAAGTTACACAGAGAGCCTCTCAGGGGTGGAAAACAAAAGAATGCTTTTGCCACCCTTGTTAAGACAAGACTAGCCAAAACACACGAAACCTAAACAGCTCTATCCACAATTACACTTTGCCAGGATTAGCATGACTGGAGATGTTTGGAAAATAGAAGGCAGATTTAAGAAGAAAGTTAAATACTACCCTTTTTGTGCCAGAAACCTACGTAAGGAGGTAAAAAGATACACGATTAAGAGACCTGAACTACCAGAGCAAAGCATTTACAATATGGCAGATCATCGGAAGAAACAGCCAAAACCCAGAGAGAGCAGGTGGGGTTGTCCCAAATCTTTCATCTTTCAGTAAACAAATTTTCACGCCCAAAGATGTGGCTGATATTGCCCTGGGCGCCATGGATGCAACTATGAATATGATATGGAGCTTAAACTCGGGAAGTAAAACTCAAATCACCTAACTCCCACTCCAGTGTTCTTTCCACTGAAGCAAAGGATCGCATCCAGCTATACGGAAGATAATCCGGCCATGCCCTGCAGCAACAGGGAGATTAAACAGCCTCTCAAGGCTGAGAAACCTAGATACATTATTTACTAACAGAGCCACAGATCCTGTGAGCCTGTGATCTCTAATATAGAGATCAAATTAATACAGAATTGCTTTAACTGACACCTCCCACATGGCATTTCAAGACTGTTCTTTGCTTTCCATGTTCTGTTGGGTTCCATAAGGAAGAAAAGGGGCAGAGCAGGGGGTTTGTTTTGAAACTCCAAATCTTATCTGGCTCAATAATTGCTTGTTGTGAGATATAGAAAGAGGTAATCACTGAACATACATGAAAGAAGAAACTCTCCCTGGAGGCAACAGAGAAGGCTGAGCTTAACTCTCACTGGCAAAGGAATTAGGAGCAACATCAAGGTCAAGGTCGTCATCAGAAGTCATTCGCGGGATACCTACTGTGCGAGAAGTACTTTTCTAGAGGCTGGCAGGAAAGGATAAAAAAGAAGAGAATGTGGTTTCTCCCCTTCGACCTGCAAAGTTAGGAGACTCTGGTCCAGGAGGTTGGCTTTCTGATTACTGTCATATCCCACCAGATTATATGAATGATTTATCACCATCCTTGGATAGGGACAGCTGCTTTTTGAAATTTTGTGGGGGGGTTTCCTCCTTGTGCCTAAGCAACAGTCACCATTGAACTGAGAAGAGGTGATACCAGACGTTTGAGCAAATGAAGTTGTGTGTCATGGTGGAGACCACTAGCTCAGAAACAGGTGGATCTACTCCAAATACCCCCCTGTCCACTTATCTCTGGTTGGAGCAAGATGCCTAACCCTCTCAACCAGTTTGTCATTAGTAAAATTTTCTTTAAAACATCTGCTTCAAAGGGTGGTTTTACGGAAAGGAGATCATTTGGAAAGCTCAGAATGTATCCCAACCAAGAATGTATCTTCAGCAAAGGTAGTCCCCTCTATTTACATATCATCCAACCCTACCAGGCATAAAGGAATAGCATGCTCCTTATCAATTCCCTTAAAAATCAAAAATATAGGCCAGGGTCCTGTACTCCTCCTGGCCCCAGACACATGTCAGTGCTGTGGGATCAATGATTAAGTAAATAAATTCTGTGCTCCCAAGTACCTCAGAGCCTGGGTAAGAAGGTTGAGCTTAACAAAATCAGGCAACAAGCGAAAAGAAATTCAGAATACTTGGCCTCTCCTTTATGCCAGCATTCACTTTGGTTTCCTTGAGGAAGAACTTTGAATATGTTTGCTTGGAGGTAAATTCTTATCTTCTTGTATGTCTACTGATATGTATCTATATAGACAAAATGAAGTACGGATTTGAGCAAGTCCCTATTTGATCACTTTGTTTAGTGTCAACAGCCAATGAGGATATACCAAGGACCCAACTCAAGAAAAAAAAAATCAAGAATTTCTTCAGTAGCAGATTCCTACATGAATTATGCAGCATTGCTTCTTCCAATTTGCTAACATATACCTGTGGAAGCATTTGAGTGTGAAAATATAAGCATTTGCCCATCTCTATATATGAGGACCAAGATAAGTGACTTATTTTCATCGCAGTCCCATAACACAGAAATATAATTCATTCAAACGAGCATGGAAGCTACTCTCATACAGCTTTCTCTGTACACTCACAATAAATAAGCCACTGTTTTAAGAAAGTTTGTCAAAGGCCTGAGACATCAAAGGTAGTTGATTATTCCTCCCAAATCTTCATCCATTTCTAAGCAGGCTGCCACTAAGAAAGAGGGGCCCTTCAAATGCTTTCTTCTTCTTGATAGAAGAAGCCAGAGCAGGATCAATGTGTGAATGTCTGAGCATAAGACTGTGTATAGAGAGGTTACCAACAGAAGAAAACAAAGTGAAGTGCGTGTAATTGCAGGAGGAAAAATTAGAAATATATTGCTGCTTAAAATATTTTTCCACTACTTGCTATTGATGTTCATGTGCTGTGTTAAATGTGCTGCTTAGCATAGAATTTTAAAAGCTGGAAATCATTTAAAAAATCATCAAACCACACTTGACCTTACAGATTAAAAAATAATAATAATAACGGAGTTTCAAATGGATGAAATGATATTTCTGTCATCACCTGGCTTGCTGGGGGCAGAGCTAAATTTCAAACTTAGATCTTCAAATTCTGAATTCTGGTCCTTTGCTTTTTGTCACACTATCAATTTGCTTGAATTTTGAATTTTCTGTGGATCTGTGGGTGAACTGACTTCTATTTTCCAATCAGCTATGGTGGCTAGAGTTCTCCTTCCACTGATGGACCCACTGAATCACAAAATTAATTAAGCAACTTGGACTCAAGTTTGAGCCCAGAGGAAAAACACAAATCAATGTTGAGCATCTCAACCACTCTATGTACATCTAACTATGATATCATGCTGTTTTTGTTTTTGACTTTAAAAATTATTTACCTCATTATATATTTAAAACAACTCTGTGAGACATTATTGTTCTTGTTTTTAAAATGAAGCTGACACTCGAGTATTTAAAAGGATTTGCCCACAGTGTCTGCGAGCCAATTAGATGTCAGAGTTAAGTAGTTAACCACCAGTCTTCACTCTAAAAATTCATAAAAATTATTTCTAGATCTATTTCTTAATATCATTCACAAGTTTCTTCACTTAAGTAGCATGGATATTCAAATATTGATTACTAGTAAGCAATATTTACAAGAAATAATAATTAACATATCTCTGGGTAAATCAGCTTTAAGATGTAGAAACAACTAATGGGCAGTTGACAAAGACCTGCTAAGAGTTCACCATGTGGAATTTTTTAATATATATATATATATTTTTTATTGATTTCAGAGGGGAAGGGAGAGATAGAAACATCAATGATGAGAGAGAATCACTGATCAGCTGCCTCCTGCATGCCCTCCCCCCCCCAGCCCCCCCGCGGAGGATCAAGCCCACAACCTAGGCGTATGCCCTTGACCAGAATCAAACCTGGGATCCCTCAGTCCACAGGCCAATGCTCTATCCACTGAGCCAAACCAGAAAGGGCTACCATGTGGAATTTTAAGTTTTCATTGGGCTGGAACAAATCTCCTTCCCAGAATCCCACGTGCTTGCCAAAATGGACAAAGGATTGGTCATATCTTAACTTTGGCACCCTAACTCACTGTCTCGTTCTACTTGGCATGCCCCGTGTGCCCATCTTTATACAATGCCATGCCTAGGTCTCAAACCCAGTTGCGCAAAACCTTCCCTGAATCTCCCAGGCATAAATAGTCCCCTTTCTCTGTACTATAGGAGCGCTTCATATTTTTCATACATTCAGCATTTTCCCTCTTAATTGAACTATTGATTAAACTTTCAGGTCAACTCTTTTGCTACCACACTTACTTCTCTGAATGAGCGCTTCCTTGAATTTATATAAGTATAGTTGTGTGTCCCAGTGTTATTTTTTCATTTAAAGGGTCAAACAGTCAGAGGTCAGCAAAGCCACTAGTAAGTTCATATGAACAAATCTAACAAATGCAAACGCTGCCTACTGAGAGCAGGTTTTGAGGGAACTTGGTTCTCTGCTTGCCAGTTGAGTAGTTTTGCAAGCAAAAAATTAGAGGCCATTCTAAGAGAAATGCTTTGTGTGTCAAAGTTTAATGGCTATTTTACTCCTGTGATGTTGAAGAATTCAGAAAAGAAGAGAAATTGACTGATGATGTCATGGCTTTATCACCAAATAAGGAAAGAATAATTGAGAGGAGCATGGAGACCATTCTACCTCAGTTTTTCAGAGGATTCCAGTTTGGGAGGCATCCATAGGCAACAGATAAAGAGACCCTTTCTTGGCCTCAGTAGTTACTAATGAGAGAAAATACGTGCAAGTATTTAGTAAAGTGTAACATTCACATAACATGCATGTTTTTATCATCATCATCATTACCAGATTGTGATAACATATTATAGTTATTTTATACCAGATAATTGAACACTAATTGAATAATCTTTATTGAACAATATTAAATTAAAGAGGAATTCTATTAAGCCAGTGATGGCAAACCTATGACACGCGTGTCAGAGGTGACATGCGAACTCATTTTTTTGGTTGATTTTTCTTTGTTAAATGGCATTTAAATATATAAAATAAATATCAAAAATATAAGTCTTTGTTTTACTATGGTTGCAAATATCAAAAAATTTTTATATGTGACACGGCACCAGAGTTAAGTTAGGGTTTTTCAAAATGCTGACACGCCGAGCTCAAAAGGTTCACCATCCCTGTATTGAGCCTTTCACTTTCTACAGAAAATAAAAATATAAGTGTTTGAGATTCTTCTCTGATAAACTAAAGACACTTGCCCCTCTTTTTCTCAAACATCCTGGTTTTCTTTGCATAAAGAAAGACACCAACAGAACCATGCCACGCTCAGCTTCACACCCCTTTCCCGGAGAAAATCTGTCCTTTTCACAGTTTCTTCTTCAGTCTTAGGCCTTCAGGAAGTTTTACTTCCAGCTTCCAGAATTGTACACATCTATCGACAAAGATGTCTTTCTCCTCCACTCCCAAAAAGGTCTGAGTAAGGCCCAGCCTGAAAATACAGAGCCAAAGCAAATCCATGTTCTGTGGTACCCGAAGCTGTTACAGTCTGGGGGGAGGAAGTGCTTAAACACACACACACACACACACACACACAAAACTAGCTTACTTTTGCATATTTTACCAAAAGCACATGTCCATGTGACACACTGTTGGGGTCCTTAGCAGGGATTTAGAAGGAGTCCTTTCTGGTGAGCACTCTGAGGTTAGCTTCACTGTGAATCCTCTTTCTGCTCATGAACCTCTGGTAGAACCAGGGTCCCCAAGTGCAATGCACAAGAAGAGGACACTCTCTATTTTCACCTTCCCTGCCATGAAGACCATGTAAACATCCCTGAACAACAGCAATGACGTCCCATTCTACCCACCAAATAGCAGGGACAGACAAGTCAACCAATACTCATGATTATAAATTCCCTAGAGTCTTCCATGGGGCCATGGGGTTTCTTCCCCACTTCCACTGAACTTAACCCTCGGAGGCAGCCACTTCCTCAGTCTGTGAGTAAAATCCATCCTACAAATTATAATAATGGAGACATACAGGTCATGGATAGTTCTGAGAACTTTACGATAAATATGGAAAGCCATTTTTCTTTGTTTTTCTGACCTTCAAGGAATACCTTGGGAGCCTGGGACATGTCCTAGGTAGGGATCTCCTAAGTGTGGTGATAGTCTCATGAAATCACCACCATGAGTATGATTTCCTCCACAAGCGTATTCTTTACATTCATTAGGCCTCAAAAAGAATGTAATTGAAACAACTTGTGAAATCCTGTTTTAAATATGATTTTTTCTACAATGAGTATGTATTATATTTATAAAAATTGAGAAGTACCCCAAACAAGCTGGGTACTTTTATGGGAATTTGCAAAGAAAGACACCAACAGAACCATTCCACGCTCAATTGAGTCAATTCAACATTTTAGCCAGCATGTGAAATCTTTTTGTACCTAAAAGATGCACCCTTCGTAACTTGAAATAAAGCAGAGTAATAATCATGAACACCACTAAACGTGCATGCATGTTAATTAACTTTGTAACATCTTGCATAGAAAATATTTGCACCACAGAAACTTTGGGGAAAAAAAGTATTATAAAAGGGGGATTTGCACCACATTTAGACCAGATAAAATTGAAGCGGAAAAAATGGGGCAATTACAAAGTTACAAGGAAAAAAAATAATGCTTTTGTTTAAATTCATGCAAAAGGCATTACAGTTTTATTTGCCAAAATATTTCCTTGCATTTATTCTTTATCTGAAAAGTGGCTCTATTATCATCTGATATCTTAAATTCTGAATATGACGTAGGGTCTCACACAGTTTTACCCCAAATGATTCATTTGGGATTAAAATTCTTTATATTTCTTCACAAGTTTCACATTATCATTTAAGATTTATTAAACATGAAATTTTGACCTGACTTTGCCAAGACTCCACAAAATTGAAAATCACATTTGCTTTTAAAGGACCGCCTACTCCCATCACTTTGTCTTCTAGAAGTGTTCCAATATGTGGGTCGAGCTCATCTTGGGCAAATGCGAAAGGTGATCAACACACCTTCACATATTTGGCCACATAACCAGCAGTTGCCAACAGAATTCTAATAACAGAATCACCACAAACATAGCATAATGCTGGAAATACAATAATACTTCCAAATTGAAGATATGAAGGTCTGTGCCAGAGTCATCTAAATACTACCCACTGTCTGTCTTTGCATGTCCTGTGACCTAAGAATGGTTTCTACATTTTAAATAGTTGAAAAAACATTTTTAAAAAAGAATAACATCAACACATGAAAACTAAAATAAAATGTATTGGAACATAGTCATGCCCATTCATTTATGTATTTTATGGCTACGTGCTACGAAGGCAAGTTGAGTAAAACCAAAAATTTTCACTGTATACCCTTTACAGAAAAAACTTTTCCTGGTCTATACAACAGCCACCATTTTATGGGTACTTATTATGCACCACGTACCTCATGAAGCATCTCTACCTGCTTCCATTCATCTAATTCATCATTCAAATTAACACTATATTATCCCCATTTTACAGATGAAAAACTGAGGCACAGAGAGAGTTACATAGCTAGTACGGAGTGGAGGTGGATTTTGCATAATATCTTTCTCTTGTGGAAGTTCGTGTTTATAAATTCCAGATTTCATAAACCCCACATTTCCAAAGCTCATCACAACTATCACCATCTGAGGGCAGACAAAACTCTCATTTTTCCATAGCATGATGCAAGTCCCAACCCCTGTGCAGTGTGATGGAGGGATGTCTCGTCCTGTCTCTGCTGCAGTCACTGCCCCACGTCAAGGCGTGAAGAAAGCCAGAGTTATGGGGGATTTTTCCCATGAGGGCCCACATCTGTGATGCTACTCAACTTCACACAATAGGTGCCAAATGGAACTCATAGATTGATTACACCCCAATACCAAGCTACTGCTCAGTCCACAAGGAGACAGAGAACCAAGACACTCTTTTAATTGGACAACAGTTTTCCAGGTGGCCTGAAGCCTTCCTGCTGTGGTTGTATTAGCTTAATATTGACCCATGCTTTGATTTCAGATTCTTGGATTGTCTTGGATCTCAGTGCCATGAACTCCATGACCTCTGACATACACCACTGGCTGCCCCGCAGAAATGCTAGAACCATAGCATCATCTAGCCCCCAATCCTGGGCCCAGATGCCCCAAACACCATTCCAATCTTCTTCATCTAAATGGATACCACCATGACAACAAATTTACCTATTTGGAAAACAAGGAAGCTAGAGACAGGACAAAATAAAGAACTGGTATTCCATTCCCGGGATTCTCTTCTCAACCCAGACATTCAGTTCGGCAAGTTATCTAAACCAGTTGTCGACAAACTGCGGCTCGCGAGCCACATGTGGCTCTTTGGCCCCTTGAGTGTGGCTCTTCCACAAAATACCGACTTCTGTGCATGGGCCATGAAGTTTCAATCACACTGTACATGCGCGCCCGCACATGGTATTCTGTGGAAGAGCCACACTCGAGGGGCCAAGGAGCCGCATGTGGCTCTCCAGCTGCAGTTTGCCGACTACTGACCTAAACTGTATGGCTCCCAGATTCCCCATCAGTAAGGAAGTAATAATAATAATAATCCACAGGTGATTGTGAGGAAATAATTCACCGGGTGTGAACAGACTTTAGAAAATGTGGAATAGAAATATAAAATGAAAATAAATATAGTGGTGGAGTATAAAATGTATATCCTGGTTTGACATTAGTATAATAACTTTCTCAAATACTAACGGCATTTTGGGGTGTGAATCAGGATCCAAAACTTCATGCTAAGCAAGACCCTGTCCATATAAATAAACCCTACATGGCACACCACCAGAAACAGCAGTAAAACAGTTGTCAAAGGCATCTCTACAGTCCAGGTTACAGAGTATATAACCTACACCATACATATGTTTAGGTATATGTTTTCTTTCCCGGGGAGAAGAAAGATCAAAGCTTATAATAACCTCATCTCAAAATGTGTCTTTAATTCTACATTCATTTATTCACCAACTGCTTATTTAATGCCCATACTATGTCCAGTTCTGTGCAAAGCAGAATATTCAAACAGGTGAACAGAACAGAGCTCAGTCTAGCAAATATCAAATTTAAAAAAAGAAAAAAAATCTGACATCCAATCTCCAAGAAACGCCAATTGCAAATGTTTTTTTAAATGGAGAGTTTCACTTTCAGTTTTCAGTCAGACATGGTAGATGGTCAACCAGATAACAGTTGGATTTCTAATCCCATTTTGTGTTCAGTGGCTATGTTATTTGCCTATGGGTGAGGGGGAGTAGCTGTAACGGTCTTTTTTTTTTTTTTTCACCTTACATTCTGTCAGTCTTTTCTTGCCTTATATTTAGGTTGATTTTGTTGTACTGAAATACGCATCTGTTCTCACATGATTCTTCCTGCAGTACTGTCCAATGCTTCAGACATACCAGGTTACCCTGAAGGACTGAGATTCAGGGTCTCTTAGATGTCCAGAAAGGCCTTAGGAAATCTGGGTTTCCCAGAGTCTCTGAGTATTAATTTATCACCACGGCATCTCTAAGATCCATCTCTGGGTCTACCCCTAAGCTGATGTTTCCGTCAAACGCCATGGATGCCAGAGAGTTCTGTGGCTGGCTAAGACCACTCAAAGATCTCTTAGAGATCTCATTTTTTTACCACTCCACAGAAATACGTATGTCAAACATCTCAGTTAATATACTATGTTTAAGGTTTATTTTATCATAGAATCTCCTATACTTAAGGTTTACTATGAAATTTTCTATTCTCAATTCAGTCAGTTGGGCAAGTTGCAACATTAATAGAATTAGGGAGTTTACAGACGTCCGTGGGAAAAGAGAGAATGAATAGTCTTCAAAAACATAAGTCATGGGATCTGATTCTAATACTGAAAATGACTGTGTAATCCCACACTAGGGTATGTGGTAGAAAATGCCCTCCCTCCTACATATGGTCAAGATGCCAAGGACATGGGAGGAGGGTATCAGGACTTCCTAAGTGGAGAGTCCCCATTGGGTGATAAAGTTTTAGCATTACTACTCCATGGGGATACCCTCTACAAGCAACTGCATCATGATCACCTGAGGTATTTGTTTAAAATGATGATTTCTGAGCTCCACCACATCAGCAAAATCAAAAGCACTTGATGTTGATCCCAGAGATATTCTTTTGAGCAAGGAACCCAGAAATGACCTGTAACAATACTAATACTCACTTAGCATTTACCATGTCAGTCAATTTTACATGTGTAAGCTCGGGTTCTCTTAAGTGTGACTCCTTGGTTCTGTGAAGTTGGTGAATCACTGGGCTAGATTTTGGAATAAGATGCACACAGTCCAATCCTGGACCGGTCATTTTCCTAGCAGTGTGGCCATTGACAGAGAACTTAACCTCCCCAACCCCAGGGAATTCCTGTGCAAAACAGGAGTGGTAATTCTCACTTTGCATGGTGTTGCGATGATGGAATTTCTGATACATAAAACCTCGTAGACGGGCACTAGGACTCCTTGGTGAATAGACAGGGTGCATGCCATCTCACAGTTGGTCTCAGAAGTGCATTTGAGGAAATGTCCGCACTTGAGCAGTAATGACACACCCACTCATTCTCTTTACCTGCAGGTGGGAAGCCTACCTTGAGAAGGATCAATGCACTCCGTATGGATTGTGCCAGACCCTGACCTTGTAAAGCCTCAGAGCCCATGGATTCTTTTCTTCCTTCTGGGGTTGGGAGTGGGCCAGGATCACTCACATTCCAAGGGGCAAACTGGCTGGCAGGCACACCCTCTCAGGCATTTTCAGAGTTTCCATGAAACATTGTCTCAGCTCATAGAAAACCATTCTTCCCTCCAATCAGCCCGGGGACAGTGCTCACCATCGCCTGCCATTCCCTTGATCCCAGCTGGACCTCCTCCCTGTAGGATAATGCCATTCCTGCCTCTCCAAGCCCCCTGCAGCCTTTCCTTGATCCCTCCCTGATCTTTCCCTCTCTGGCTTCACTCCCACTGAGAAAATCCCCCAGGCACAAAGACCCCTAACCTCCTCCAGGCCCTCAGCCCTGGAGACAGGGAAACTGCTCTTTGATTTCCCTACTGCAAGGAATACACTTGCCTTTACTCATAGCCTGGAAGCTCATTTTCTCATGAATACAAAATTAAACACTATACGTAACAGCAACATTTAAACTAATAATCTTTAAACTTCCTTTTCCTGAAATCAGAAAGTGATTAGGAAGATGGTATTTTTAAAGTTATGCTTCCACTACACAACCTGTTCTAGGGAGGGTAACCTGACTCCATCAAATTCAGGCATTGAATCTGATGAGCTGGCTCCCCATTTTGAAATGGTACACGGTCCCTGACCGACGCTTCTTCTAAGGACAGATGTGGCCACCCACACTAAGCTCTGGCTCAACATGCATCATTGATGTGGATTCTGCAGGTGTGAGATCCTTCTGTTTATTATTAAGCAAATTGAAGATAGTAAATACAACTAGTAATAGTTATACGTGTATAATATGCTGGTAAAATCTAGAAAATAGTCCCAAAATGGGCACATGCAGGCAGGCACACCATGCCACAGGTGTGTGGGTATGTGTGTGTGTGTGTGTGTGTGTGTGTGTGAAAACTTCCACATAGATATACATTTTAAACTGTCCACACTTCACTTACATTTCTCCAGGTGCCTTTTCTTAACAGGGACATGATACATATTTGTTGAAGAAATGGCTCCACATTTTCTAGCTTTCAGATCTGATCTAATTCCTCACACTCTTTGCCCGACTATTAAAATTTTCACGTCATAGTAATTCAGGAAGTATTTTATTTCCCTTTCCTGTTACCTCATATAGCCAAACATAATTAATGTGTTTAACAATACTTACATGTTTTAATAACCATACTGTTATGTTTTCACAATCACACTATGTTTTAATAATACACTTTTATGTTTAAAACTATGCTAAAACATTTTTTGCCTCCATGGCTACCAGACAAATTAAAACCTCCATAGCTTGTAAATTTTCAAAAAATCATTATTTAGGAGGTTTTATCAGGCTGATTATGGAGACTCCAGTTCTCAATGACTTCCACTGAGACACTGACTATTTTCTGGACCTTGTTTCAAAAATATCCTTTGTTGGTATAGAGAAAGTAATCGAATTAACTACCTGTCTCAGTTCATCTGATTGAAATGTCCTCCCGCAATATTATCCTTAAAAGAAAACAATGAAGAGCCGTGAAGACTTGAAGACTCTTTGCAGAGATCAGCGACCAGTCAGGGCCGCCTGAGGCTCAAGGCTTGTGGCTGGGCAGGAAATGGCCCCTTTTGTGCGGGGCAGGAATCTCAGGCCGTCGCCCTGGCCACCACTGAGTCCCCTGCCTGGCTAGGGACATCCAGACCAGGACAGAAGGAACTTTGTAACAGGAAGGACAGCAAACCCTCCTGGGGAGAAGGGGAGAAGAAAAGAGCCTCCTCAAGGAAGAGGAATATTTGAGAGACACCCTTCCGTCCTAAAATGGACTCACATTTCATTTGCTGTTAAATCAAATTAGGACTAATTGTATCACACTATCCAACTTTGGGGAGGGAACTATACCAGTAAGAATAATAGTATATTTGGCTGACCCTTACTATGACCTTTGAAGACGTGTTCATGTGTCTAAACTCACTTAGCTTATTTGCAAAGTGGGAATAATAGTTGCCTCAGAGCACTGTTTTGAAGATTACATTTAAACGTATGTGAAGTTTTATTATTATTATTTCTCTATATTAATTATGTGAGAACATTTTCCTGATTCTATCCTTAAATAATATTTAATAAACCTCATAAGGTAGTTTTTCTACAAAATGAATAAATAGCTTGCCCCAGATTTATTTAAATACAAAGCTTATATTCAGAACCTAAATGACAACCCTCCCCCACCCCCCTTTTTCACTGGCCTAGAGATAAACTTTGACCTCTTGTTTGATAATCACACTTTTTCTGAAGGTGCCTTGTTCCTTTGAGGAATGACAGCTTGACCCCGGAATCTGGAAATCGACATGGATCAATACACCTCTTTCCTCTCTCCTTGGCTCGCGAGCAAGAACCTTTAACCTTTGAACTTGATTCCTAAACTTTGTATATTGTTTGCAATTAGAGAATATTTGGGACAGACGGAGGATTTTTTTTTTAATCTGAGTTTTATTGGGTGCTGACTAAAATTCGGTTCTTAAAAAAAGAAAGTTATCTTATTGGTAACACTGAATTGTTGGGGTTTTTCCTCCCTGAGTTTTATTCTCTTGGGGCAAATCTGGAACTGACTGCATGGCACTGATTTAACACACGCTATAGAAACCTCAAACCCTGCGGGGCGCTGGGAAGCGAGCCACTACCCTGGCCTCAGCAGGAGAACTGGAATAAGAAAACTTAATCCTGCACATTTGCACCTCTATGGCTGCCTTTTTAAAATAAGTAATCTTAAAATTTTAATTCTCTAAATTAAATTTATTCTATATTTTACCTCACCTATAGCAGATAAACTCTACTTTCCAAGAGTAGTTTATTGGGAAAGAAAAAACCTACTCTTACTGCTTCTAAATGAACACACACACATACATTCGGAAGCAAACAAACACAACTTATCCAACAGAGCATCATTATTGAACAGCCCATTCTCCACTTCCTGATACATTCTGAGATGGAAATTCCTACTTCCGGGAATCGTGTTACATTAAAGGCAGGAATCACATTGCTTCTGCCTGTTTTATATCTAGATCAAAAGGTAAGACGAAAAGGTTGCACAAAGCAAATAAGCATTTTGCAGGTAGTATATGATGTATCAAATACAAAGACTAGGCATAGCATTATGCCCATCAACATTTATTAAGAATGTCAACATGAAAAGGGTTTGTAACTTCTAGTCCAAACAGAGAAATTACACTGGGAAATTACATGGTCTGCATAGAGAAAGAAAAATGCAAGAGCCCGTAACTTTTGAAAGTTTTCAAAGCCAGAGCTGGTGCTACAGAATTCAGCATTGTTGTCTGTTTTCTTTTTGTTTTAATGGGAAATATTTTTAAAATGTACCAAGTTTTGCCTTAGAATCTGAAGTTCAGTACTTTGCAGTCATCCTTCCCCTTTCCTCATAGATACAGGGTGGGGATTTATTTTATCTCCAAGTAAAATGCCATTTCAGATTGGCCTCAAGGAATGAGCTCTCTTCCTGGTTCTGCTACTTACTACTAGCTCAGTGGCCTTGGATCAGTCATTGAACCTGAGCCTTGCTGTCTTCATCTCTCAGATGTGCAATGGCCTCTGCAGCTCAACACAACATTAAAGTGGCAGATAAAGACTACATGTAAAAGAACATAGAAAAATAAAATACTCTAATTATCTTTGCTGGGTGGGCTCTGGACAGGTAGCTTAGTTGGTTAGAGTGTCGTGCCAAGGTTACATGTTGGATCCCCAGTCAGGGCACATACAAGAAGCAAACAATTAATGCATAAGTGGGACAACAAATCTCTCTCTCTCTCTCTCTCTCTCTCTCTCTCTCTCTCTCTCTCTCTCTCTCTGTCTCTTTAAAAATCAAATAAAATTTTTAAAAATATATCATTGCTGGATTGTGATAGTCCTACTAAACTATATGTCTATTTATTACTTAACTAAGAAATAAAATAACTACCTTTCATTTACATATGGCTATATTTCAACACCATAAGGTCTTGGACAAGGAATGAAAAAAGTATTTCTGGCCAAAACCGATTTGGCTCAGTGGATAGAGCATCGGCCTGTGGACTGAAAGGTCCCAGGTTCGATTCCAGTCAAGGGCATGTACCTTGATTGCGGGCATATCTCCGGTGGGAGATGTGCAGGAGGCAGCTGATCGATGTTTCTCTCTCATAGATGTTTCTAACTCTCTATCTCTCTCCCTTCCTCTCTGTAAAACATCAATAAAATATATTTTAAAAAAAGAAAAGAAAAGAAAAAAGTATTTCTGGCAACACAACATTTAAAAATAATGCCTTTCTTGAAACCACTGGAGAATTACCTAGAGCTACCTAGACTATGTATAAATAATTAAAATGAACTCAAGTAGCCACAAACATTCAGCATCACATCCTTCAATGCAGTGTAATCTCAATGCAAAATTCCCAACGTTATTTAACTGATAAACTTTAATCTTGGATATTCACTTCAGTATGCAGTGCTTAAGGAGTAACTTGCAAAAAAACAGACTTTATCTAATTCAAAGTTCCCAAAATTCGATCGACAAACTGCAGTATTCGGGCAGGCCCAGTATGCACAAAACAAGCAGCCAAGAAGTCCATGATGACCGGCTTGAACAGCCTCCCTAAAAAAAGCAAGAGTTTCACAGGCAGTCACTGCCAAATTTAGATTCACTGGTTGAATCCGTGATTATAGTCTAAGCTCATTTTCACAGTGCTCACACTGACTGTGTAAGTGCTAAGTGTTAATTCTATTCTAAATGTTTGAAAATGGGTAGAGAAAAGCATGCTAAATACCTGGCATGCATGTCAATTTGTATAAAACATTAGGACTCCACATTCAAAGTTCACTGGAACTTGGCAATGAAATTCTAGACCAGGAGGAAAAGATACTGAGCAGATTGTAATATCTTTCTAATCGCCCCCTTCTGCGGCAGAGCAGGGGGTGGATTTCTTTCTTCACTCACAGCAGAGAAGGAAAACGAAACTTCCTACCTTCTAATTCCCTCCCTGAGTTCCTGATAGTCTAGTTTTTAAATCAGGAGCCAGAACATTGGCCTGGAAACCCTGTAATACTGCACATTGGCAAATGTTTTTGAAAGGACCCAAAGGCTTAAAACTATATAAATTCAGTAAATGATACAAAAGACAAGGGCGGGTTGTCCTGATCTTCATGAATATACATCAAATATTTCCTGTATGCCTTCCTTGTTCTCTGAGACTGATTTTGAGTGTTGCGTGGCAAATGCGGAAAGCAGGATATAGTAAACATGTGTAGCAAGTCAAAGTTTATCTCTGTGTCAACATGACTTGCCCAACCTCTCTGACCACAGCCAACCACTTCACTAATACTGAGCATTAATACAGAGGAAGTACTTGTAACAAAGTGGCATCCCCAATTGGGTAGATGATTTTATTAATTTTACATGCAATAAAAGTAGATTCATTTTCTTGCTCTCTGATTTCCAAAAGTCTTTAAACCAAAACAAAACACCTTTTAAAAAATAAACTGTCCCCAGCAGGAATTTTTGTAGCTATAGACAGACTCTAAAATGTATGTGAAAAAGCATTAGAATAGCTATAAACAATTTTAAAAAGGTTGGAGGAATGACATTACTGGATTTCAAGAATTATTACAAAACTAAATAGACTCACAAATATGGCCAGTTGATTTGACAAAGGTGCAAATGCAATTCAATGGAGAAAGGGTAGTCTTTTCAACAGATGGTGTTGGAACAATTGGACATCCATATGCAAAAAATAAATTAACCAACACTGCCTTAAACATAAAACCACACGCAGAAATTAACTGAAAATGGATCGGCCATAGTCCTAAATATAAAATTAAAGTCTATGTTCTACAGGAGAAAATCTTCATGACCAGGGCTAGACAAAAAGTTCTTAAACATGATACTAAAATGCACAAGCAAAAAATAAAATTAACAAATTGACTTCATTGATATCAAAATCTTTTGTTCTGCAAAAGTCACTGTTAGAGGAATAAAAAGACAAGCTAAAGACTGAGAGAAAAAAAATGCAAATCATATATCTGACAAAGGGGCTGTATTTAGAACCTAAAAAGAACACTCAAACTTCAAAAATAAGAAAACAAAATAACTAAAAATGAGCAAAAGAATTGAACAGATACTTCATCCAAAAGGATATTTGGGCCCTAGCTGGTTTTGCTCAGTGGTTAGAACATTGACTCACAGACTGAAGGGTTTCGGTCTGATTCCAGTCAAGGCCACATACCTTGGTTGCAGGCTTGGTCCCAGGCCCCAGCCAGGACACATGTGGGAGGCAACAAATAGATGTGTCTCTCACACCGATGTTTCTCTCTGTGTGTCTCTCCCCATCCCTTTCACTTTCTCTAAAAAATAAACAATGGGGGGAAAAACATCCTTGGGTGAGGATGAACAAAAAAGTATATTTGGATAGTAAATAAACACATAAAAATATGTTTAATATCAATAGCCGTTAGGAAAATGTGAATTGAATTAAACAATGATTAGATATCACTACACAATCTCTTCAGAGCAGCTAAAGTAATAATGCTGACAATATCAAGAATTGACACCAATGCAAAGCATTGCATTGCTGATGGAATGCAGAATGGCACAGCTATTGTGGAAAAAATTTAGCAGTTTCTTAAAAGTTAAACATACACTTAACATATGACCCAGCCTTCCCATCCCCAGACATTTACTCTAGAGAAATAAAAATTTGTGTTTGCACAAAAACCTTTACATAGATATCTGTACCAACTTTATTCATAACGAACAAAATAGCCTAAATGTTCTTCAACGGGTGAATGTATAAACTAATTGTGGTACATCCATTCAATAGGATACTCTTCTGCAATAAAAGGGAATAAAATATTGACATATTCAATTACTTGGATGAATTCAAGATAAAGATACTGAGTGAAAGAAGCCAATCTCAAAAAGCTATATAGTGCCCTAGCCAATTTGGCTCAACGGGTAGAGCATCGGCCTGCGGACTGAAGGGTCCCAGGTTCAATTCCAGTCAAGGGCACATGCCTGGGTTGTGGGCTCAATCCCCAGTGGGGGGCGAGCAGGAGGCAGTCAATCAATGATTCTCATCACTGATGTTTCTATCTCCCTCTCCCTTCCTCTCTGAAATCAATAAAAATATATTTTTAAAAAAGCTATATAGTATATGATTCAACTTATATGAATGAAACTATATTGATGGAGAACAGATCAGTGGCTGCCGGGATCTAGGAGTGGGAGGAGGGTGTGATTTCCAAGGGATAGCACAAGAGATTTGGGGGAGGGATTTTGGAATTACAAAGTACTCTGATTGTAATGGTTACATAAATTTATACATGTGTTGTTCCAAAAAACAACAAATACATATACCAGTAAATGCATATTCATAGCAACACTATTCATAATAGCTAAAAGGTGGAAACAGCCCAAATGTTCAACAATCAATGAAATATGAACACTTTATGGTATATGCATGTAATGGAATATTATCCTATATAATAAAAGGCTAATATGCAAATCGACCAAACAGCCAAATGGCCAGTCGCTATGATGCCCTCTGACCACCAGGGGGCAGGCACTCAATGCAGGAGCTGCCCCCTGGTGGTCAGTGCACTCCCACAGGGGGAGCACCACTCAGCCAGAAGCCCTGAGCCAGGCTCACACTGATGAGTGCAGCAGTGGTGGTGGGAACCTCTCCCGCCTCCTCAGCAGTGCTAAGGAGTGGTCCTAAGCTGGCAGTCGGACATCCCCCAAAGGCTCCCGGACTGTGAGAGGGCACAGGCTGGGCTGAGACCCTCCACCCCCCCGAATGCATGCATTTCGTGCACCAGGCCTCTAGTTTAGCCATAAAAAGAAATGAAGTACTGACACTACATGAATGAACCTCTAAAACATTATTCTAAGTGAAAGAAGCTAGTCATAAAAGGTCACATGTTGTATAATTCCATTTATATGAAATAACCAGAATAAACCATAGAAACAGAACACAGATTAGTTCTGAGATGGAGGAATGGGAAGCAGTTGCTTAATGGGCTCAGGGTTTCCTTTTGGGGGTTGATGAAAATGGTTTAGAACTAGATAGAGCTAGTGGTTGCACTACATCATGAATATGCTAAATGCTACTGAATTTGTCACTTTAAAATTGTTAATTTTATGTTATGATCATTTCAAATGGTTAATTTTACTATATGAAAATTTCAAAAATAAACAATATAGTCACAAACACAAGGAAACTAGAAAAACTTAATAAGAGTTTGTAACCCCATGCTCAGATTACCTCCGTGAACAAGGCAGAAAGGAAGAGTTAGAGCGAGGTTCTTACATTCCAGGGGACTTCCCATTCCTGTGCATCAGACTCTGCTCTCCCCAAAAACTGCTCCTGCAAAACAGTCTCTCAGAGGGCAAGAACTTTCTGTCTCGCTATAAAAAAAGAACCCAAGGATATAAAATTCATTTTCTTTTCAAACAACACTTACTTAAATAACAAATATTAAAGTGACCAACCTATTGTAACAACATGTATGGGCCTTGAGGGCATTTTGCTAAGATATGTCAGACACAGAAAGACAAACACTGTGGATTTCACTTACATAGGGACTCTGAAAAAGCCAAACTCATAGAAATGGAGGCCAGAATGGTATTGCCCAATACTGAGGATTGGGTGGTGGGAGAGGGGATGGATGTTGGTCAAGGGTACAAATAAGATGAGTAAGTCCTGGGGATCTAACATACAGCATAGTGACTGTAATTAATAATACTATATTATATGCTTGCAAGTTGCTAAGAGAGATCTTCACTAGTCACACCACAAAAAAGAAATATTATGTGGCATGATACAGGTGTTAGCTAACATTATGATAGTAATCATTTTGCAATATATAAATACACCAAATCAACATTTTACAAGATATAAGCATATCAAATGAACACATTGTACATTTTAAACTAACACAATGTTATATGTGAATTATATCTCAGTAGAGTTGGGCCAGGAAAGTGTCCTACCTAGCCTTTGAAAATGTGGTTGTGTTTTAGCGTATATTGCTTGTTCATTTTTAACAGAACATAAGCGGGGGCGGAGGCTTATTTTGTCTTAAAGACTGAGCAATTCTGGCAAAACATATGGCAAGACACCCTGTTGTCTTCAGCTGTTTTCCAGTTCCCACAAACACTGTGTGTTCCACTTCTCCATGCCTTGGCCCATGCTGTTCCCTCTGTGTATATTGCCTTTCCTCGTTAGTCCTCCTTGTGCTAGTCACCCTCTCCACTCAGCTCTGAGACCTTCTCCTCCAGGAAGAATCCCTGACAGATGAACATCCCCTGCATTCCCACAGTGCCCTGGACTTTTAAAAACACTTCCGCATATTAATTTGCATATCTGCTCATGTGACCTCCTTCCCCCCAGACAACAGGCTCCTGGAGAGGAGGGGGCATATCTTATTCATCGTGATTCTCTCCAGTAGCTGGCACAGAGTAGCCATTCGATTTAAGTGCAGTTGGTTGTGCAGACTGGTGTGTTTCTCATAGTAGTCTGAATCGATTTCTGAGCAAATTCTAGTCCTTTCTTATTCATATAAGTTCTGTTACCCTTGTTTTACAAAGAATTCCTGTTCCCAAGTTCTATGCTTTTTCAGTCATTCTAAGTATTGGCAGCTGCCAGTAGCTGACATGGGTTTGGGGGGACCCACTCTTTTAAAAAGAATATAAATTGACAAATGCAAAATCCAGGTACAAAGTGAATATTTGTTTAGAATGGGAAGGAAATCACAGTAAGTTACTGGTAATCCCTTTTGTGTGCATCTCTCGAGGTGGCTTATTGGGAATGCTCACATAGAAACACCCTGATTGCATCCTGGTTTCCTCATCTAGAACATTCTACAGCACTCAGCAAACTCCCAGCATTCTCAGGGGTTCGTGCACATAAAAGCCCTAAATTCAAGCTTTATTAGCTTCCTGGGAAACCCACCTTAGGACCACACCCCACAAATAAGTTTCACAAGGAGAATACCTGGCGCTTAGTGAGGGGCACTTGTGCCCCAGTGGATTCTCTCATAATTTTTATCCCTGTTTTATAAGGTAAATACTATTATTGGTCTCATTTTCATAGGCCTACCAGCTGCACAGGCACTAGGCACACTTTTATTACTATATGATAACTTAGGAGGAAGACAGGTTCCCTCCTAAATACTTTCTTAATGCCACTTGTCTTCCCAGAAGCTATGAGACAGTTACACCGTGTGACAGTCAAGAGTTCAAGTTGTGGAGTCAGGCAAACCTGGATTCCCAGCACTGCTCTGCCTTTCTTTCACAAGCTGTGTTACTCAGCCTCTCCAAACTTCTGTCCTTAACTATAAAAGAGGAAGTACATTTAGATTGTTGCTTTGTCGTCATCTATCTGGCCCTTGAATGGGCTGATTATAAACCCTGACTTGCGGGAACCACTAAAACCATGAGGTCCTAAAGATCAGACAGAGTCTAGGGATTTTTCATGAACCTCTAGGAGCAGCTTAGAAGTAGGTTCATTGCATTGTAAACCTATGAAAACCTATGGCATTGAACCTGTATGTACAAGTCTAATAACCAACACTGCTCTGTAATCTAGATCCAGACACTTCAATCCAAATGGACCAAGGTCCAGGCAGAGCCAATGGTAAAACTGATCTTGACTTCAGAACCATAGCCTCGCCTAGAGATGGTGCGTGATTCTGATAGTTCAGGCAGGTGGGCAAAGTTGAAACGGAAAACGTAAAGGAAAACAAACAGTTCTTCGTCTGCACTGTTCCCCAGCCTTCACTTCTCGCAACAAACAAGTGAGGTTTATGCGGGAAAGAGAGTAAAGAAAAAGATGCTAGAAAAGGTAAAAGTTGGCGGAACTTCGCAAAACACCCAGAAGGAGAGGGAAGAGCACAGTGAAAAGCAAGAGCCCCCGGCCCTTCCCCCTTCGGTTGCTTTTGACCTGGAAGTCACAGCAATGTGTCCGTAGTATTCTGAGGTCATGGACATTCCCCAAGATGTGCAGACACTGACTGCTGGTCTTCCTAAAAAAGGACGTCAATATGGGCCATGTATTTTTTAAAACTGAAGTGAAACAATTTTTCAAAATTACCAGGAAAAAAGAAATGTCCTCTTTCTAAAGTTTCATGGTTACTATTGATGACAATGTCCCAGCTTGTTCTATTTCTATTGCCTATTTCCCCTTTGTTAACAATTATTATTAAATTATATATTTTTTTATTATTGGGGGTATTTTGTGGCACTTTTCTCCCAAGACGCCTAAGGAAGTTTAGAAATTCACATATTGGATTCCTGTTGGTTACGCAGCTACTGCTCTGTTGACTGTTTCCACGGCAGAAGTGCCTCGTGGCTCCTCAAACATTTTCCTGTGGTAGCCATCAGCAGGACAGGAGAGAGAATTTATGGGTTGACTATACTCACTAGCTGAAGTTCTCCATATGTTTAAAAATTAACCATATAATTTGTTTTTCTAGTCAGGATTTTTTTTTTTAAAGAAAAGAAAGTTTTCAAGTGCCAAGGTATATGGTCGGTGTGTTAAAAGGCAGAGAATTGAAGACTTGGTTCAATATGGACTTTTTACAAATGCAGAGACTTTTATATTAATAGCTACATTCTGGAACAGTTTGTCAAAAAGCTGCATAACAGATCCTTCAGATTTATCACTGTTCCTCCAAACAAAACCCATTATGCACAAAAGCGACATCAAAGAAAAAATCTACAACAGCCCATGTTGTGAATAATCTGAAGAGTCCTCAAGGGCCTCTTGAAATCCGAGGGGCTCTGCTCTGTCAACCTATCTGCAGACATTCACATGGGTGCGTGGGGTTTTCCCCTCTCTTACCTAATTCCCCTGGGACAGTTGGAAACTGTCATTTAAATCTGCTCACACTTTCAAAAGAAGTGCTTGGTTGGTCTTGTCCTTTTGTTGTTGTTTTTATAATGACCAATAAAAGTGGAATCCAAAACTCTCCACCCATCCAGCCTCCAGCCCACCCCCCCCCCCCAGTCCTACCTCCTCCCCTCACCCCTCTAGGTAACATCTGTAACTCCCAGCCACCTTCCCCCAAGACTGTATCCACAGCCAGGCACAGTGGGGGCTGCAAGGAGCCCAGTGGCCAACTTCATTCTGAATCTCCTCCTCTCCAGGGCGCAGAGGGGACTGCTGGCCAAATCCTTCATATGAATTGAGCACAGCTTTTGCAGGCTAATTTTTCCCCCTGAAAAAGAACTTTTCTAGATGGGTAAACGTGTTTGTCTTTAAGGGTTGTTAAGAAAAATCATGCATATTTCAGTCAGCTCCAGATGAATCGAGTTAAGTGACGCTCCAGCATGCTAATGTTTGAAAATGCCATATTTGTGCCATATTTGGCCCTTTTACTAGGAATTCAACTTCAATGCAGCCCCCGCCCCCCTCTGACCCTCCTCCTCCTCCTTTATGTATATATGTTGCATAATTACAGAGCAGTGAGTATTTATCACCTTTTCTGGGCAGTAAGCAGAAAGACAGACAATACCATTACTTCCAGTTACTGCCTTTCCCAAGATAATTAGGTAACACAGTGGAGGGAGCCTCCGTAGGCCGAACGCTGTTCAAGTTAAGTGATTGACATGGCTCTGTCTGGCTGCTCTATTAACTGTTTCATTTTGTTGCTATTTGCAGTTTGCTTGGCTAATACTCCGAACAAATACAGACTGTTTCTTTAGCCCCTTTTTTCTCTTTGACCTTCTCCTGCCCATTTTCTTTGACTCACTTCAAACTGCCTTGAAAAGGCCTGTTGAATACACACAGTCCATCAGAGGCCCAGGTTCATCCTTACCCTTGCCCTGAATGCCTCACTTCAAAGATGGGCCGCATTCTTTAATTGCCCTTTGAATTAATATCAAAGGGTCACAATGCGAGTGCCAAAAGAGAAAGGGGCTTTAATGAAGCAGAGAGCTGCCATTCATTTGCAGATAAGCACGTTTTTATGCCTGAATGGTCACCCAGGCTGAAGGCTTCCGAAGGGGAGACAGTCCTGAGAGGACTTTTCCCTAAGTAGTGATTAGTTCAAACAAACAAGAGTAAACAAAATTTTTTTTTTTTTTAAAAAGGCTACAAACAGAGACAGCATAAAATAAATAATAGGGTGAAATCCGTGAGCACATCCCCCTCTTACACTTCCCTTGGGGGAAAAAAAAAAAAGCTGCACTCTATTAGCAAATTCATTCACCATTTCTAATCCCATATTTTTTTTTTATTTTTTTTATCACTATTTTTTTTTATTATTATTAGTTAAGGTATTACAAATGTGTCCTCATCCCCCCCATTAACCCCCAACCTCCCCCCCACACACAAACTCATGAAAAATCTGAGGACCGAGTTCAACAATGCGCCTGAGATCAAGTATTTTCAAGATCATGTCTTGAGCACTGGGACATTTTTGGGTAACACAGAGGGAAGATGGGATAACTTTAAGATGCCGGGGGGGAAAATGTAACTGTCACCAAAAATGTCCCGGTGATCTCTTTTGATGTGAATATTTCTGCTTAAATTATTGATGTGTTGCTAACTCTTTTCAGTGCTGAGAATTTAGGTTGAGCCTAAAACTATAAACACATCTCCTTATCTATCTATCTATCTACCTATCTACACATGTAGGCTGTATTTTCCATTTCTCCCAGAAAAATCCCTGCTTAGTGGCACTGTCATCATTTGTCCCCTTGTAATACTGTAGCTGAAACCACAGAGTGAGTACACCCACAGCACCAGAGGTCAGCGTAAGGTAAAAATAGAGCTCAA